>NC_080742.1:85541276-85844307 GCF_020826845.1 Diceros bicornis minor | reverse complement strand
GGAGTGTGATACCTCCAGCTTTGTTCTTTTTTCTCAGGATTCCTTTAGCTATTCGGGGTCTTTTGTTGTTCCATATAAATTTTAGGATTCTTTGTTCTATTTCTGTGAAAAATGTTGTTGGAAATTTGATAGGGATTGCATTGAATCTATAGATTGGTTTAGGAAGTATGGACATCTTAACTGTGTTAATTTTTCCAATCCAAGAGCACGGAATATCTTTCCATTTCTTTGTATCTTCTTCAATTTCTTTCAGCAATGTTTTATAGTTTTTTGTGTACAGATCTTTCACCTCTTTGGTTAAGTTTATTCCTAGGTATTTGATTCTTTTTGTTGCAATTGTAAATGGGATTGTATTCTTAATTTCTCTTTCTGCTACTTCGTTGTTAGTGTATAGAAATGCAACTGATTTTTGTATGTTGATTTTGTATCCTGCAACTTTACTGTATTCGTTTATTACTTCTAAAAGTTTTCTGGTGGATTCTTTAGGGTTTTCTATATATAAAATCATGTCATCTGCAAATAGTGACAGTTTCACTTCTTTCTTTCCAATTTGGATCCCTTTTATTTCTTTCTCTTGCCTGATTGTTCTGGCTAGGACTTCCAGTACTATGTTAAATAGGAGTGGTGACAGTAGGCATCCTTGTCTGGTTCCTGTTCTTAGAGGGATAGGTTTCAGTTTTTCACCATTGAGGATGATATTAGCTGTGGGTTTGTCATATATGGCCTTTATTATGTTGAGGTACTTTCCTTCTATCCCCATTTTATTCGGAGTTTTTATCATAAATGGATGCTGTATCTTGTCAAATGCTTTCTCTGCATCTATTGAGATGATCATGCGATTTTTATTCTTCATTTTGCTAATGTGGTGTATTACGTTGATTGATTTGCGAATGTTGAACCATCCCTGCATACCTGGAATAAATCCCACCTGATCATGGTGTATAATCTTTTTAACGTATTGTTGTATGCGATTTGCTAGTATTTTGTTGAGGATTTTTGCATCCATGTTCATCAGTGATATTGTTGTGTAATTTTCTTTTTTTGTGTTGTCCTTGTCTGGTTTTGGTATCAGGGTAATGTCGGCTTTGTAGAATGAGTTAGGGAGCTTCCCCCACTCCTCAATTTTTTGGAAGAGTTTGACAAGGATAAGTATTAAGTCTTCTTTGAATGTTTGGTAGAATTCACCAGGGAAGCCGTCTGGTCCTGGACTTTTATTTTGGGGGAGGTTTTTGATTACTGTTTCGATCTCCTTACTGGTGATTGGTCTATTCAAATTCTCTACTTCTTCTTGATCCAGTTTTGGAAGGTTGTATGATTCTAAGAATTTATCCATTTCTTTCCGATTGTCGAATTGGTTGGCATATAGCTTTTCATAGTATTCGCTTATAATCTTTTTTATTTGTGAGGTGTCTGTTGTAATTTCTCCTCTTTCATTTCTGATTTTACTTATTTGTGCCTTCTCTCTTTTTTTCTTGGTGAGTCTAGCTAAAGGTTTGTCAATTTTGTTGATCTTTTCAAAGAACCAGCTCTTGGTTTTATTAATTTTTTCTATTGTTTTATTGGTCTCTATTTCATTTATTTCTGCTCTGATTTTTATTATTTCCCTTCTTCTACTGATTTTGGGCTTTGTCTGTTCTTCTTTTTCCAGTTCCTTTAGGTGCATTGTTAGATTGTTTATTTGAGATTTTTCTTGTTTGTTGAGACAGGCCTGTATTGCTATAAACTTCCCTCTTAGAACCACTTTTGCTGTATCCCATAAATTCTGGCATGTCGTATTTTCATTTTCATTTGTCTCCAGGTGTTTTTTGATTTCTTCTTTGATTTCTTCGTTGACCCAGTCGTTGTTCAGTAGCATTTTGTTTAATCTCCACGTATTTGTGGCTTTTCTGATTTTCTTTCTTTAGTTGATTTCTAGTTTCATACCGTTGTGGTCAGAAAAGATGCTTGGCATTATTTCAATCTTCTTAAATTTATGGAGACTTGTTTTGTGGCCTAATATGTGATCAATCCTGGAGAAGGTTCCATGTGCATTTGAAAAGAACGTGTATTCTTCGGTTTTTGGATGGAATGCTCTGTATATATCCACTAGGTCCATTTGTTCTAGTGTGTCATTTAAGGCCAATGTTTCCTTATTGATCTTCTGTTTGGATGATCTATCCGTTGGTGTAAGTGGAGTGTTAAAGTCCCCTACTATTATTGTGTTACTGTCTATTTCTGTTTTTATGTCTGTTAATAATTGCTTTATATATTTAGATGCACCGACATTGGGTGCGTAGATATTTACAAGTGTTATATCCTCTTGTTGGGTTGTTCCCTTGATCATTATGTAATGCCCTTCTTTGTCTCTTTTCACAGTTTTTGTTTTAAAGTCTATTTTGTCTAATATGAGTACTGCTACCCCAGCTTTCTTTTCATTGCCATTTGCGTGCAGTATCTTTTTCCATCCCTTCACTTTCAGTTTGTGAGTGTCTTTAGGTCTGAAGTGTGTCTCTTGTATGCAGCATATATATGGGTCTTGTTTTTTTTTTATCCAATCAGCCACCCTATGCCTTTTAATTGGAGCATTTAGTCCTTTGATGTTTAAAGTAGCTATTGATAAGTATGTACTTACTGCCATTTTTTAACTTTTTTTTTTCTCAGTGTTTTAGTAGTCCTTCTCTGTTCCTTACTTCTTCTATACAGAATTGATGGTCTCTTTAGTTTGACCTGTGTCTGAAAGCTCTACTCTTTAACTCCCCTCCTCCCTCCTTTTATGTTTTTGATATCATATTTAACCTCTTTTTTGTGCATATGTATCCATTACGTTCTTATCATGGAAATAAATAATTTTTCCTATTTGTGGTTTTCTCTTTTCCCCTTAAATCAGTCCCTTTAACATTTCTTGTAGCACTGGTTTCTTGGTGACAAACTCCTTTGATTTTTCATTGTCTGGGAAATTTTTGATCTCTCCTTCCATTTTGAATGATAACCTTGCTGGGTAGAGTATTCTTGGCTGTACGTTTTTTCCTTTTAGCACTTTAAATATATTGTGCCACTCTCTTCTAGCCTGTAAGGTTTCTGCTGAGAAGTCAGCTGATAGCCTTATGGGGTTTCCTTTGTATGTAACTTGACTTTCTCTTGCGGCTTTTAGGATTCTCTCTTTATCTTTAATTCTGGACATTTTGATTATGATATGTCTTGGTGTGGGCCTCTTTGGGTTTATCTTGTTTGGGGCTCTCTGTGCTTCCTGTACCTGGATGTTTGTTTCCTTCCTTAGGCTAGGGAAGTTTTCATCTATTATTTCTTGAAATAGATTCTCTGCACCTTTGTCTCGCTCTTCTCCTTCAGGGACACCTATAACTCGGATGTTAGTGTGCTTGATGTTGTCCCAGAGGTCCCTTAGACTGTCCTCACTCTTTTTAATTCTTTTCTCTTTTACCTGTTCAGCTTGGGTAATTTCTTCTAGTCTTTTGTCCAGCTCACAGATCCGTTCTTCTGTATCCTCTACTCTGCTTTTGAGTCCCTCTAGTGAATTTTTCATTTCCAGTATTGTATTCTTCATTTCTGATTGGTTCTTTTTTATATCTTCCGTTTCTTTGTTGACATTCTCACTGAGTTCATCTATTCTTCTCCCCAGATCAGTGAGCATCCTTAACACTCTTTGTTTGAACTCTCTGTCGGGTAGGTTACTCATTTCTGTTTCACTTAGTTCCTTTTCTGAGGTTTTGTCCTGTTCCCTTACTTGGAATGTATTCCTTTGCCTCCTCATTTTGCCTCTTTCCCTGTGCTTGTGTCTACGTATTAGGTAGGTCAGCTACGTCTCCTGCTCTTGGATAGGTGACCTTATGTAAGTGATGGCTTAGGAGGCCTGCAGTGTGCTTCCCTCAATTCTCCAGGTGTGACCCCTATATGGGCTACGTGTTTCCTTCTGTTGTGGCCTGTTTGCTCTCCCTGTAGGTGCCCAGGGAGGCCGAGTTATACTTCTGGCCAGGTGTTGTAATGCTCAGCTGCTTGTAGTTGTTCTGGGCCCTTCAGTCTCTTCATCAGGTGTGGGGAGCCCCAGCACAGTTGGCTGCAAGTTCTACTACCACATTTGTGTTGCAGTATTTCTTTTAAGTGAGTAGGCCCCCAGCGTGGCAGGTGGTTAGGCTCAGCACCTTACAATTGCTATAAGCCTCCAGCCTCTAGGTTTCTTGTCAGCTCTCTATGGATTGCAGCTGGGTGGGGCTGGCCTCAGGCACAGGAGCACCCAATTGTTTCAGGCTTTGGAAGGTGGGGCAAACCCCCTACGTGGGTCTTTGAGAAGCACAAGTCTTCTGCAGCTGACAAGCCCTGCCACCCACAGGTCCACATACACAGTCAACACAGTCCTGCCCCGTGTGCACGCCCTGACCTCCTGAAGTGGACCCAGTCTCTCCACAGCGGGAGCCCCACACACTCTGCCACCACCCCACACTCTCCACCCACTCCTTGTGCATGCCCTGCCCCACTGAAGTGGGCTCAGTTGCCAGGCTGCAGAGAATCCAGTCACCAATCTATGTAGGCCCACAAGTTCCCTGAGGGCTTGTTGTTGGGTGGTGCCAGTCTCTAGGGTGGGCTGCCTGCCCTGGCTGAGCTGGATTACATTGGTGCTCTAGCGGGTGGGGCAGATCTCGGCTAGCAGGCCCCAGGGAGAACTCCAATGGCATCTGTGTCAGCACGCCCACACCAGGCCACAACAATGGCCGCCGCCAATGTCCCAGTCCGTGGAGAGGTCTCACCTCTCAGCGAGATGCTCTCAGGGCCTATCAGGTGAGTCTCTTTTCACCAAAACACTGTGCATCTTTCTTTCTGGTGATTTTAGGTTGCTTTCTGAAACGGGTGAGTTTGCACATGGGCCCTTTAAGAGCTGGTTTCAATTTCTTTGTGAACCAGCTTTTCTGGGGGTACGCCCCAATGTTTTAGTAGCAGGCAAAATCAGATATTATGCCACTCGTCTCGATTGTGCTGGGTCCACAAAATGCGCACAGCGGGGGCGCTCCCAGCTCAGGGCCCCGCACCTCCAGGGAGGGCTGCGTACCTGTGGGTTGTTCCGGGGCGGCCGTGAGGCACTGCGACTTGTGAAGGCGGTGTTTTTTCTCTCCAGAAGGGAGCTTCTACCTCTTCCACCCCAATTAGGATTGTCCTTTGTTGCAGGAGTTCCTCTTATCCAGTTTTCAATTCTGTCTCAGGGGTAATTTTTCCACGAGTATTTGTAAATTGGCTGTGTCCGCGGGAGGAGGTGAGTTCAGAGTCTGCCTACGCCGCCATCTTGACTTCTCGCTATGCTGGGAGACTTTAGAATACAAGGCAGATGCCCTTATTTCTGGGCAACATCCTGCCCTGAGGTCTGGGAGGAGACTATCTGAGCATTAGAGCCACCTAGGATGGTTTCCCAAGAGCTAGTCCACCAGCCGACGCCCACCCTAGACCACACTGAAATAAAATGAGGTGCTCATGGTGCAAAGAGAAGTGGGAAAACTGAGGGTATCATTATAAGGGGCACTACTTTATCCTGAGATTGTCGTTTCTCCTACGTTTGGGTTAAAATATCTTTAGTATTAGTAGATGGTATCTTGTCTTTTAAATGCTCTTACTTAGCAAAAATAAGTTGGCAACTCTCAATCAGGCACCCCCTTTTTTCCTCAATAATTTTAATTACTTATAAATAGCCATCTTTTAAAAACTTTTTATCTTTTCTGGGCCAGAATTAATTTGGACAAAGTGAACTAACTAGGATTATGAGATTATTGTTAGTCCCTGGGAGCTACAGACCTGCTGCCTAGCCCCCCAGAACTTCAAAATAAAGGACACGAGGTTCTCCACTGAAATCAGACTTCAAAATCAGTTGTAATAGAGAGATGTACACACTCACCTTAAAGACATGGGATGGCTTCCCTGCCAGCCAGACTTGACTTTAATGCGATTAAAAGTGTTAATAAGTCTAAAGGAAGAATATGTTAATAAGCAGTGAGGTTGATTAACCGTGGGAACATGGAAAAGCCACTGGGGCAAAGCTGGTGGTGCCTATCTGAGCACTGATAAGATGGCAGGGAACCTTGGCAAATGAGTGCCTTTGGGTACTTGGGTTACGCTGACAGAGACCAGATGGGCGCATTGGGTCAGAGAGGCAAGGCTATGGGAGCCTGATGCCAACCCTTGCAGTTGTTGCATCCAACTTGCCTTCATCTCTTCCCACCCTCACTCATCTGTTTCTGGCTTCCCAAATTGGAAGAGAATGGTATAGTGCTGGGGATAAAATGTTGCTTTTCATGCAGACTGAGAATTTGAGCCCCGTGTGGATCTTTTCTCGATAGAAATTAATCAACTAACATTCTGGATTTATCCCTCAGTCTCAGCTGTGGGAGAAGGATTCTTTACTGGGCTGACAAAGTCTGGTTTCTGAGCCTGGGGGTATTGAGGGCTGATTGAAACTCTTGTGACATTAGCCAGCAGGACTGGGATCTGTGACTTTCCCCAGGCGGGAATAAACTTTGATGTTGCCACTGTTTTCTTTGTTTTTTATTTTCCCAACTTTACTGAGGAAAAATGGACAAATATAATAGTTTATATTTAAAGTGTACAGTGTGATGATTTGATATACATATACATTGTGGAATGATTGCCAAGATCAAAATAATTAACACGTTCATCAGCTCACATAGTTAACTCTTTTTTTGTGTGTGTGTGTGAATGCTTAAGATATACTCTCAGAACTTTCAAGTACACAATACTGTACTATTAACTATAGTGACGATGCTGAACATTAGATCCTCAAAACTCACTCTTCTTATAAGTGAAAGTTTGTACCCTTTGACTTACGTCCCTCTATTTTTCCCTCCCCCTAGCTGCTGGCAACCTCCATTCTACTCTCTGTCTCTCTTTTTTTTTTAGATTCCACCTATAAGTGATACCATGCAGTATTTGTCTTTCTCTGTCTGACTGATTTCACTAGCATAATGCCCTGCAGGTTCATCCATGTTGTTGCATATGGCAGATTTCCTTCATTTTATGGCTGAATAATATTCCATTGTGTGTATATATCACATTTTCTTTATCCATTCATCCTTCAAAGGACACTTATGTTGTTTCCATATCTTGGCTGTTGTGAATAATGCTGCAATGAACATGTGGGTGCAGATATTTCTTCAAGATACTGATTAAGGGAATCCTTGTGCACTGTTGGTGGGAATGTAAATTGGTACAGCCATTATGGAAAATAGTATGGAGGTTCCTCAAAAAATTAAAAATAGAACTACCATATGATCCAGCAATCCCACTCCTGGGTGTATATCTGAAAGAAATGTTGCCACTGTTTTGGACCACACTATGACATGCCATAATTTTTCTTTTACAGTTTCCCCCAAAATTACTATTTTGAAGAAAACCAAATTAATAGCATATTTATTGACCAGACATTCTGCAGAAAATCGTGTTAAAGAATAACATTTGCCATATTTCACCAGGCGATTTTCAGTTTATTCAACATTTTTTTGTTTCTTACAGAGATTTTTGTAAATTTTTTGTTCACATAATTGTATTCATGTGATTTTGGATTGTCCTATCAGATGATGGACCCCAAGTTACTTCCCCCTTCTTTGTCCTTAATTCTGCTCTGACAGATTATTTGTCTTGCAGATCTTGAAACAGCAGGTGGGTAGAGAAAGGCTTAACCATAACATGATAGTTTCTTAGACTCCCAATTCTGACCACAAACAAAATGTTTTAAATGTTTTTCTATGAAAAATTACGTGTAGTTTTCCTCATGGTTTGCAAATTATTTCACTCCTAAGGCTCAAGGCTGTGGATATGACGGTGAGCATCTGGGGGAAAAATTAAAAAAAAAATTTAGTCATTTGAATGTTTGATGTACAGTTTGAGAAGTTCACAAATTTGTAAACATTCTGATTTGAGTCATTTGAGTTCTTCTCCTACTTCTTTCATCTGCTTCTTTGACATTATGTAAATAGAGCCCTACAGAGGGGAAAGAGAGAAATACTACTTTGCCCAAGTAGCCCTTGCTTCGGCATTTGATCAGAATGCCTTCTGTGCTTGACTCTGGGTGATACACGATGGGTATGGAGAGGCTTTGCAGAGGAGCAGTGGAATTAAGCTGGGGCTCTGTAGTTTTGCTTGAGTGGTTTTGCTCAAAATCTCTTTCTGATGACAATTTTTTTGTTGTCATCATATGATG
This sequence comes from Diceros bicornis minor, assembly GCF_020826845.1. Taxonomy (NCBI): domain Eukaryota; kingdom Metazoa; phylum Chordata; class Mammalia; order Perissodactyla; family Rhinocerotidae; genus Diceros; species Diceros bicornis. The sequence continues at coordinate 85,836,116 of NC_080742.1, read as the reverse complement.
TATTTAGAAATGAAAATAAGATGAGATATTAACTTGTTGAACATCTGCTCTTCTCCTAGATGAGGGTCATGGTGCTTGTGTTCCCCATTGACATAGAAAAGATTGGCTGGTAATTTCTGTCCCCTTTTCTCCCTTTCGTATGACTTTAGACACCTGATTATTAATGTCTTCTCAGTTAAGGAAAAAAGTCCTGTTTCCATGGAAATGGCATTAGGAAGTAGCTTGGGAGCTAAACATCTCCTCTTCACCAGATAACATTTTGTTTTCTTTTGCATATCTTGAAAACAACAGCACCCTCAACTAACAACATGCATAAGTAGATGCTTTGATAAATAAAATAGATGCATATAAGAACTATTTCCTCAGAGTTTATATCAGACTTGTAATAACAAAGTAGCAAGGTCATTTGGGAATGAGGACTAGACTTCCGGGGAAGTCATAAAAGCTTTACCAGTACGAATAATATAAGACTTTTTTGAAGAAATTAAAACAGAGGAGGTGCTACACCATCAACATCTTTCATAAATCTGTATGATCAATAGGAGAGGTCAATAGTAATATAGCAAGAATTCTTGAATCCTAAAAGATACTTTTTTTTTTTTTTTATTTAGGAAGTATTTTTTTTTTTTTTTTTTTTGTGAGGAGATCAGCCCTGAGCTAACATCCGCCAATTCTCCTCTTTTTTTGCTGAGGAAGACGGCCCTGGGCTAACATCTGTGCCTGTCTTCCTCCACTTTATATGGGACACCGCCACAGCATGGCTTACCAAGCAGTGCGTCGGTGCGCGCCCGGGATCCGAACCAGCGAACCCCGGGCCGCCGCAGCGGAGCGCGCGCACTTAACCGCTTGCGCCACCGGGCCGGCCCCCTAAAAGATACTTTTTAAAAGGACAAAGTTTAGAAATTCTCCCCGTGTTCTTAGCTGACTTCTTCATGAAGTAAGTGTTGTTGATGATTTTGCCTCATATGCGAATCCTTGATCTCTCCATGAAAGAACTCATAGTAAGAAGAAAGCTCATGATTAAATCATGTGTAAATTATTAAATTAGAATCTGCATTTTTCTCAGATTTTTGAAACTCTGAGATCCTTTTAGCAACTAACATCATAATTCAGTATCATTATGTTTTGATGAATTATTTTGGTCCGACAGGATTGTTTTTGGTAACCAGGGAAATATCTTACCTGATTTTACTTTCAGAAGGGTGTCTATGAGAAAAATATTTTGAGATTGGACTTGGATTGGAAGGGAAAAGAATAGAAGAGGAGAGACCAGTTAGGAGGCTTTGCAGGAATCTAGGTGAGCATAGCTTGGATTGGTGTGGGGGCAAAGGAGATGCAGTGAATGGAGAGCTTCAAGACGTACTGCAGAGGTAGAATTGACTGGATTTAGTGATAATAGATTGTGGAGGTTGAGGGTGATGGAGTCCTCAGGGAGGACTCCCAGCAACTGAGGGGATGAAAGGGCCATTAATTGAGATGGAGGAAGGAGCAAAATTTCAGTTTGGGGCGTGGTAGGTCTGAGGGATCTTCAAGGTAAGATATAGAGCAGACAGTGGGAAATATGAATTGGAGCTTAAAAGAGTCTTTTAGACCACAAGTATGGCATGTTACAAAGTTGACGTTTGATGAGGATTTGAATATTCTATTTAATAACTAATTTTAGGTACTATATGACAGCCATAAAAATAAAAGATGATATACTTGATAATACCCAAAAAAAAAAAAGAAAGACAGTTTGGGTCCAGTAAGAATTCATCCGTAGACTTAAAGAGAATATTAGAGTTGGGCTCAATCAAAGAGAAATTTAAAACTTTCCATTTTGTTCTCTTTTAGTTTGATTTGCATGGAAATTTATGCTTGAAAGGGAAATAGAAGCTGTTATCAGAGGTCAAGAAACAAAAGTATAGGAAGAGAGAGTAAACAGATTAGTTTGTCACCACTTTTAGTTTGCTAAGGTTAATTAATTAAATATCACAAAAGTTGTGTTTTTTTTGTAAATTACACCACAATTTTTAAGTTATTTTAATTGGAAATACCTCTGCTAGATTCTTTTTCAAGCTGAGGGGAAGTTTTCCAGCAAGCTCCAAGGACTAATTGTCTTGTGACATCTCCCAGTCACCTCAGGGACATAATGACATAATAAGGAAAACCAAAGGGAGGATGTTATAGGCCTGAAAATTTAAATAATTGAGGGAAGATTGATTGGACTAGGGAAGATTTGGTTATTTTGACCTTTTGTCAAGATGGTCCCACTTGTATCTCTGCCCGGAAGAATATATTTCAAACATCTTGAGCTGTAGACTTCTTAAATAGCAAAAACAAGAAGACCAACAATTACCCTGGTTTGTTATTTCTCCTCTAGGTTGAATATCTTTTGACCAGTTCTTTTCTTGGCTATTTACTGCAAGTGCACACATGTGTTCATACATATACACGTGCACACACATACACACATTTGGTGCAGCAAAAATGGAGAGAGGAAGGAAACCTAGGGGAGTAAGCATGGAAGAGAAACCACAGGCTCTGGAAGGGAGTGATATTTAAGAATAAAAAGGGGAAGATACCAGCAGAAAATCTGTGATGAGTTCCTTCAGGAATCCTTTTCATACCTCTTCTCCTTGCATCCCCTTTTTACCTCTGTAAATAGTTATTCCCTTTTCCACTCTGATTTTCCTCCTCCATCACTGGCTGCTCATTTTTAGCCTCTTTTGCTAGAACAATCTTGCCTTTGCAGCTCATAATTGTCGAGAGCCCCAGGGTGCAGTATTAGCACTTCTTTTCTTCTCTATTCCCAGCTGCTCCCCACTGGGACCTCATCTGGCCCAATGACTTTAAATACTATTTATATGCTGAGGACTCCCAAATGTTTATCTCCAGTCCTTACCTCTCTCCTGAACTCCAGACCACCTACAAGACTTCATTGTCTAGATGTCTTACAGGCATCTTAGCCTTAATTTGTACAAAACCAAATGCTTGATTTCCACATCACCAACACTTGGTCCTCCCTCAGTGTCCCCATCTCAGTAAATGTACTACCATTTGTCCTGAAACCTTGAGTCATCCTTGGCTTTTCTTTTTTACTCATAATCGACCTTTAGTCCATTAGCAAATGGCTCTGCTTTCAAGGTATAGCTTGAATCTTACCACTTCTTACCGCCAGCACTGCTATCATTCTAATCCAAGCCACCATTTTCTGCACTATTTCAGTAGCATCCTAATGGTTTCCCTGATTATACCCATCCCCTTCCACACACACTCAGATCTGTTCTCCACACACCAGCTAATGTGATCCTTTAAAACAAATCTGTTCCTATCACTTCCTGTCTCAAATGCCTCTAATGGTGTGTTTTCATACTTAGAAAATGCAAAGTCCTCATCATGGCCTATGAAGCCCTGCATGTTCTGGCTCCAGTGCCACCCCAGTCTCATCTCCTGTCTCTGTCCCTCACTCACTGAGGTCCAGCCTCACCTACTTCCTTGCTCTCCCCTGAACAAGACAAAAATCTGAGGGACTTTGCGCTCAGTTACCTCTGTCTGGAACTCTCTTGGCTCTCTCTCTCACTTCACTTAAGGATCTGCTCAAATGTCATCTCCTCTGAGAGGACTTCGTTAACACCTTATCTAGAACAGCATCCCTTATTCTGCTCTCGTTCTTGTTTGCCTCTGCTGCTACCGTGATTTACTCTATATTAGAAGTGTATTTTTGTTGTCAGACTCTCCGCCGGCCAGTAAGCTCTCTCAGCCAGGGACTTGGTTGGACTTTCCTGTTCTATGTCTCACATCCAGAAGACTGCCTGAGTATGAGGCATTAGTAGTAGCTCTATAAATGTTAGCTGACTGGATAGCAAAATCAATAACCAGGGAGCTGTTTTGATTTGTGTGACTTCTTATTTTGGCAGCCCTGGGAAAGGCAGTGAGTCTTCCCAGTGCTTACAAGTGTCTAGCCTGGGTTGTGGAGCAGAGTCGGCACATATAAATATGTGTTGAGTAAGTGAATGAATGATTAAATGAATGGATACAGTCACATGAGTCAGTTAATCACCAGCACGTCTTCATCTACTCTTTAGACCCATTCATTATGCAGAGTTACTATGGCAAAGGGACCTAACCTTGTGTAAGGGGTCCATGAAGACCTCTCTAAAGAGGGTGCATGATAGTACTCATACCTAACACGTACTGAGTACTCACTAAGAGCCATCTGCTGTGCTTAGTGCCTTATATGCACTAACCGATGTAATTCTCACAATCAAATCTATGAGGTTGATACTATCATTTGTCCCATTTTACAGCTGGGGAAAATAAATCCAGAGAAGTAGATTAACTATCTCAGGATTTACAGCTAGTAAATGGTAGAGACAGACCCAGGCAGTCTAGATCTAGAGCCTGTGTTCTTAACCTCCATGCTCTATGTCTAAGCTGAGGACTGACAATGGAGGAGGAGCTGGCTAGAAGGAAGGTTGGAATTAGATAGGAGTTAGTGTTCTGGGCAAATGGAACTGTGTGTGCCAAGGGCCAGATCATGACCACTTCTCTGGAGGATATGACAGAGGTTCAGTATGGCCAGACTGTAGAGTGGGCATGCAAGAGGATAAGAGATGAGCCTGGTTATTAAGCAAGGCCGATTGTAGAGGCCTGTTGGGCTGTGCTATGGAGTTTGGACTTACCTCAGGCAAAGGGAAATATTAAGTGGTTTTAAGCAGGAATGTTAGGTGCGCAGATTTACATTTTTAACAGTCACCCCGGTGGCCCTGTAGAAGATAGGCTGGAAGGCAGGCTGGTGGAATGCAGGGAGACCAGACAGGAAGGTCTTGCAATATTCCAAGAAAGGGCTCATTGTGACCTGGTCTAGGATGGTGGTGGAGGCAATGGAGAAGTAGTATAGATTAGAGGTAGAATCAACAGGACTGTGATGGGGGGTAAGAAAGAGGGAGGTGTAAATGGTGTCATTTATAGGGAATAATTAATTGATCAGTTCATTTCTAGAGTTTTGTTCTACAGATAGATTAGTTACTGGTACATGTACATAGGCCTTATTGACAAGGGTATTCATTGCAGCACTGTTGTAGCAGGTTTAGAAACAATATAGTGAGAGTCTTGGACAACCCCAGGGGCTACTGTTCACATAGAAGACAATGTGGAGGGCTCCCTGAATTTGTGCAACTGGTAAATTAATTACTGAATTACAGTATGTCCAAACAATGAAATATGATGCAGCAGTTAAAAAGTATGATGCAAATCTTTGTGTTCTGATAAATAATGATTGCCAAGAACAGTGAATAGTATGCTATGATTTATGTTATAAAAATATGTTTGTACACACACATATGTATATACTTGTAAATGCATAACATAGTTCTGGAAAGATACATAAAATCTTATGTAAAGATTTTACATGAAATTGTAAAAGGATTGGAAGATAATAATAAGGAACTTACTTTTTTATACTGTGTTTTTTTTTATCTGTGTGTATTAACTATTAAAATAATTTAAAAAATAAATCATGGTTGAGTTGATAATGCAGCGACAGTTAAATGATTAAGTGAAGGAGAATAAAGCAAACATGATACTAGTTTATAACCACTTTTCTATTTAAAAACCTCTGAAACAATAAAAATTTAATCCATGATTATAAATCCCAAGGCAAAATTAAATATGAATGTAATAAATGTGGGATTTGAAATAGTGTGTGGGGGAGGGACAGCATATGAGATTCTTAAGTATAGGATAAATTATAACAAAAATTTTAAATATAAAATGTTTTTAATAACTTGTGAATGTAATTAATTGACCTTAGAGATTAATGTACACGTATGGGATTAAGATTTGAAAGAGTAGAAAAGAGCTGGATTTAGAAATACCATCACAGAAACTGTAAACATCTAATACTTTTACCAAAAATTCCACTTTGCAAATTACTCTAAGGACTTGAGGTTCTTTTAAGTGTGAAAAATCTTAAGATTGATGAATTTTAGATTACACTGCCAGTTCTAAGATAATATTGTTCTTTAAGAAGTGTGAGCAGTGCAGTGTCCTCCTGGAGGGCTTATAGCTCCTAGTGTAGCTTTGAGGATGTGCTCTGTCCACCAGGGCATGTGAGAATCTGCTACAAAATGAATGCACAGTGTAAGCAGGAAGAATAATGTGAGTCAGGACCAGAATAGTAGATTAAGTTTGCCATTCTGGACCTCTTTATACTTTTATTTTTTGAGAAGGGGCAGGCTTTACCCGCCCTCACTTATCTGTGCATTCACAAAAATGCTTCAGGACTATGTTGGTGACTTTTTCAGAACTTGCCTGGGGTCTAGGTGAGCTTGGAATTGGAAAATTTTGTGGTTGCAATAATAAAATTCACTATTAACATTATATGGATGTCAGAAAACTTTAAAAGTAAGTCTTGAGTAAAAGGACGACAAATTAAAGGCAAATACCAGTTAAAGAGTACTTTTTCTCCTCATTCTTTTCCTATCTGTAGTAAACCAGTAGCTCAAACAATTGAAAGTATAACACATATATAAATATAAAATTAAAATAAATATATTACACTGTCTGATTATTGGGGCCCTTGGTGCTGAGGGGTGAACCTTCCCAACCAGCCTCAGAGGAATCCTGTCGAGTGCCTCCTTTGCCCCTTCTTCCTACAGTGCTGTTCCGCCTGGGGGTCTGTGGAGGAGCATGGCTCCACTGGAAAACTCTGGTGAATTCAGCTTAGAAAATGGTAGATTTGTGTTCAAAGGGAAGACGGAGACATAGTACTCTTAAACCCTGTGATCTATTGATCAAGTGCAGCAGGCTCACCAAGAAAATTGTGTGGTTTTAAGAGATATTCCTGAAAAAGGTGAGGTAGTTGTAACTAATTCTTGGCCCAGGAGGCTGCTGTGAGACCCCTGCTGTGGAGAAGGTCCCTGCCGGGAGGAGTGGCAGTGTCCCCATGTTGCCCAGTGTACATTTTGGCACAGACAGTGTTTAACTGCTGAACATCCTAGGTGGGCTGCAAGCAATAGTTAGGTGCTTTTTAGGACATGTTTGGTGTGGATTCCAGTTTTATGCCCTGTTTAAATTTCAGCGACATCTATTAAAGGTGGGTATAGGATAGCAAATGGATGCGGAAAACCTAGTTCTCCAAGACATTGAAATATTATCTGCCAAGACCAAGAATGTTCTGCCGACCAAAATACTGACAAAATGAAAGACCATGTCCCTTGTGTATTTTATACAGAAATCCATCCTGTTGAAAAATCTAGTCCTTTTTCACTGTGAGCACATTTGCCACAAGTCCCTCCAACAGGAAAGTTTTTATTAATGTCAAATGGCCTTTAATCTTATATAGCATAGTCCAAATCTGTGCTCTCTAGGAGTCACTTGTGCCTCTGGTAGAAGCTTCTCTGCTGCATTGCTCAGGGCTGGGAGAACCGCTAGTGGAGTCCTGAAGACCGTTGTTCTCTCTTGGAGGAATTACGGAACTGGGACTTTTCCCATGTTTTTTGCAGTCCTCCCTGGACATCTTGGGTTTTCAGAGGGCTTCCCTTCTATATCTGCCAGAGTGTTGCCACTTTCTGCAAGTTCTTTTGAGGCAGTGACACTATGACTGGAGCTTTGGTGGCTGGAACCTTGTATGTCCTAGAGAGAAAGCTCTTGAGTCCCACAGACCAGTCCTGAGTCAGGAAGAAGTCTTCATGTTGCTTCTCCCATTTTTAGGTATAATGCCTCTTCCTCACTGGCCTTGGTTCCTTTCTTAGCCTCCCCTGCCAACACTCACATCACACCTCATGGCAGGGTGGCCATCTCTTCTACAAGGGGTTACCCTTTGGGTTCAAATCCCAACTCCATCCTTTATTAACATGCAATTCTGGGCAAGTTACATAACCTCCCTGGGCCTCATCATACTTCTATGTGAAGCTGCTCTAATAATAATAATAATAATACTGCCTAGTGCTTGCTTTTTTAAAAACTCCTCATATATGTCTGATAGAAAGTAGATGCTCAATTGCTCATTGCTCTTATCCTTATAAGGCTAGGAGCCGTCCGGCCAGTCCAGTTGGTTCCTGTTTTAATTCACTTGGATGCTGTGAGTGGGCAGACCACTTGGGTGAGCCATCACTCCTCATTCTAGATGGGACTGCATTCTGAGTGCATTCTGAGAAGGTGGTCTCCGAGGAGCACTCCTCTTCTGGTGGAAGAGAACAGGGCTCACGATTTCTCCTTCCACTGGTGGATTGAATAATTTGCAACAAGGATGTTAGGGGGAGTTTAAAGCAATCAGAGGTAGTGTATATGGAAACAGTTTGATAAGTACATACTGAGCTATTTTTCAGGCAGGAATGGCCATTGGGCAGTGGGCTTTGTGTGAGAAGGCTTCATGAAAAGGTGAAGTGTGAGCCCTTGTTCGTCATATTCTCTTGTTAGAATTTCATCTTTTTCTTCGTTCCTCATGTCTACCCCACATAATATTCCTCTTCTCATTAGTTTTCTTGGACATTTAACTTAACTCTTCCAAATATCTATATAAGATATTAAAATAAAAATAAAAATAAAAAATATTTCTGTATGAGTGTGTGTACACACACACACACATATACACACACAGTGTAGCTGTTACTGAGCAGTATCCGCATTCAATGGTAAATGAGCAAAGAGAGCCTTGCAGAGGCTCCGTAGCATCTTACAAAATGCTGATGTCACTTAAAATGTGCTTGTCTAAAATCGTCCCATTTGCAACAACATGGATGGACCTGGAGGGTATTAGGTTAAGTGAAATAAGCCAGAAAGAGAAAGACAAACACTGTATGATCTCACTCATATGTGGTATATAAACCAACACATGTACAAAGAAAACGGTAGTGTGGTTACCAGGGGCAATGGGGTTGGGGGCTGGGCACAAGGGGTGGAGGGAGACATATATATGGTGATGGACAAACAAAAAAGTACAACCAAAAATTTCACAATGTTATAAACTATTAAAACATCAATAAAAAAAAATGTGCTTGTCTACTCTTTGATTTTATTTCATTTTTCATTTTCCTGAGAACTGTTCCCTGCAGCCAAAATGTCAACTACTCATTTTAAATAGAGTTCTGGTTTCTTCTAAGTTACAGAAACAAACAAACAAAAAATACAGTTTTGCTTTTCCTTTTCCTTCTTGAGAGCCAAAAAGACATGTCTGAGCCATTTCTGCCCATTATTAAATAATCGGGCCTCCTGCATCCCACAGGCTCTAAACCACCAAATTGAAGAAACCACCCTTTTGGAGTTTTTCTGTGTACTGGGCAAAATTTCTTCATGCAGTTCCAATCACATTAACACATATTGGCCACCTACCATTTGCTGGTCACTTTGTGGCTCAAAATAAGACAGTCCCTGTCCCCAAGTATTCTATAATCTAATAAGAAAGATCAGAAATGGGAGCTGACCTTATCGCATAGTGGAATAGGACAAGTGCCATAAGAAAAGATAAGAGCCAGTCGGGAAGGAGGGAGTAAAATTAGCAGTGAGCAAAAGGCTGTTGATATAACATTCTGCAAGTGGAAAGCAGAAATGGAGAAAAAACAACATTGGTGGAAAAATTTGCTTAGGCCGGGAGATAGAGCTGGTTGTTTTTTTTCAGAGGGAGAGGCAAAGGAATAGGTCAGTAATGAGGCTGAGAAATGTTTAAATTTGGAGAGAGAAAGATTAAGGAGGCACCCGCCTTGACCTTCGGGAATTTGCACAGAGAGTCTGCTGCAGAGAGGGAGTGGGTGGAGATGACGTTTGGGACTTGAGGAGAGAACCTTTCTTGGTCAGTGATAAAGTGTTCCCTCTTGGTGTACCTTTCAGTCTTTCAACACACGCCGCATGTGTTCAAGGGTCTACATTATCATTTGCTTTTAGAGATCATTAAGAGAATAGTGATTTCATTTTTAATTACCTCCCTGCTGAGTTTTCCTCCACTGGCGTCCTCTGCTTTGTGTTGAGTTAACCTATTCTGGATCCAGCTGTCTTCAGGTTACTGGTGTAAAGTGGCAGTGAGTGGCAGGTTGTTATAGCAACTGAATGTGATAGCAGTTGGGGATACCTGGGGGGATTGATCATGAGCTTGAATAGTCTGTAAGCTTTTCTTAGGAAATTTTACCATCATTTAAAGGCCTCTCTTGCAGTTTTTATTCTGATAGTGAATCTTTTCAGGAATGTTCAGATTCTCTAAAGATGTTGCAAAATTATAATAAGACAGTTGTAAGAACGTTTCATGATTCCCAGAGAACTATAACATTGAATGAATGTTCTATTGTACTTCTATTAAGTTGTGAATCAGAAAGATTTGGCAGAGATCAGAGTGGTAATGGGTTCTCTTAGTTTATTTTTTGGTGAGGAAAATTGACACTGAGCTAACATCTGTGCCAATCTCCCTCTATTTTGTATGTGGGATGCTGCCACAGCATGGCTTGCTGAGTGGTGTGTGGATCCACACCTGGGATCCGAACCCACAAACCCCAGGCTGCTGAAGTGGAGCGTGCGAACTTAACCACTATACCGCCAAGCCAGCCCCTGTAATTGGTTCTCTTGTATATAACCTTTGGTGGTTCCTGTTGTCTACGACCTCCTTAGTAGGCCATTTGAGGCTTCATCCTCTTGCCCGCAGCCATCCAGCTTCATGCTCTGTTTCTTTCTTTCGTGTTCCCTATATGTGAGCCCACTGGTGACTCTCTGTACCAGCTCAAGATGTTCTCATAGCCCTGAGGTTCTCAGACTGAGCTCAAATGCCACCTCCTTGGTGAAGCCTTCCCTACACCCCTCTTCTAGACAGAATTCACTCCCTTTTCTGTCCTCCCTAATGTAATAAGTTGAAGGTTGTTTCAGCATTATAGTGGTTAGTCCTGAGGGGGCACAGAGTATTTCTGAGTAACACATGTTTTTCCTTGTTTCTTTGCATGTTCTGTTCCTCTTTTGCACAAAACAGGACACTGTTGCATGTGCCCACACTTGCTTGTTCTGTTGGGCATATACTATGGTACCACCCTAAATGAAGCTGGGTCTTTAATAATGACCTTATGGGGCACCATATAATATCTAAATGATGTTTGTTTGTTTGTTTTTTGTAAGGAAGATCAGCCCTGAGCTAACATCCGTGCTAATCCTCCTCTTTTTGCTGAGGAAGACCGGCTCTGAGCTAACATCTATTGCCAATCCTCCTCCTTTTTTTCCCTTTTTCTCCCCAAAGCCCCAGTAGATAGTTGTATGTCATAGCTGCACATCCTTCTAGTTGCTGTATGTGGAACGCCGCCTCAGCATGGCCGGAGAAGCGGTGCGTCGGTGCGCGCACGGGATCCGAACCCGGACTACCAGTAGCGGAGGGCGCACACTTAACTGCTAAGCCACAGCCCCTCTAAATGATGTTTTGATGATGTTAAAAGGGACAGTGTTCCTGGACTTTAAGGGACTTTCAAAATGGGAGGGGAAGAGGGCAGTAGGCCTCATAACCTTCCACCCTGCTCCACCATCAGACTGACAAACTGTTTTAGCCTGAGTTTCTCAATCTGGGTTTGGCAAGAACTATTTAATTATACAAATGCCTAGGCCTCAGAGCTTCTAATTTGGTAGATCTGTGGATGACTCCTAATTAAGAGAATGTTTCCAGAGCTTGGCCGGTGACACTACACAGCTGGACTGAGAAGCATTGATCCCCCAGTGGCTTTCATCCCTGGCTGCACTTTCGATTCCTTGGGGAGGTTTTCCAAATATCAAGGCCTGGATCCTACCCACACCATTTATATCAGAATCTTGATCACCAAACCACTAATGTCGGCTTTCCTGAAGGAAGCAAGATGTAGAAGGGAGCAGGGCAGTAAGCAGAGAAGGGCAATTCTGTTATGGGAAATCACCAAGAAGGTTCATGGTTCGCAGTTCTTATGGTGGTTATTTTTATTTTTGCTTTCTAATAAGAAAGGAGGAATGCAAGACAACAATATGAACAGCTGGAAAGGAAGAACAAGGCCATATCTGGTGGAAGAATTAGTATTTGTGAAGGTACGGGAATGAGCAATTTCCTTTAGCTGCTGGAAAGACCTCATATATGGATTAATGAGATGGACTCTTGCATGATGGATGCAGGGATGTGGTGGATGGGACAACTCAAAGTCTGGGTTGAAAATATGGATTTAATGTTGGAGAGAACAAGGAGTTACTTTGTTTCTAAGCAGGGGAGTAATTTTATAAATAATATTTAATTTAAGTAAGAGTCTTATTGCTATAGTTAGAGTGTGTCTTAGCTTGGGCTCCTGTAACAAAATACCATAGACTAGCTGGCTTAAGCAAGAGGAATTTGTTTCTCACATTTCTGGTTGCTGGAAGTTCAAGGTCAAGGTGCTCACTGATTGGGTTCCTGATAAGTGTTCTCTTCCTGGCCTGCAGACAACCTTCACACCATGTCACTGTGTCCTCACATGGGGGTAGGGGGAGAGAGAGAGACAGCTCTAGTCACTTCCTCTACTAATAAGGACACTAATCCCATTATGGGAGCCCCACCCTCATAACTTCATCTAAATCTAATTTCTTCCCAAAGGCCCCACCTCCAAATACTATCACATTGGGGGTTAGGGCTTCAACTTGTGCGTCTGGAGGGGACACAGACATTCAGCCCATAACAAGGTGGATTGAAGTAAATGGTAATACAGAAGGGTTTTGTCTAGGACCAGCTTGTGTAGTAGTTGTGGGATGCTGGCTGCCTCCTGTCTTGCATGTCCAGTTTGATGAACCAAGATCAAATGTGGAATTTGGGCAACTCATGCTGTCTTCCCCTCTCTCTATCCCTGCTTCTCTTGCCCTTTCCGGTTCTCTGCCTCCATTTATATGCTTAATATGGCATTGTCCTCTATCTAGGGTAAATGTCTAAAAGTTGGTGCAAAGAAATAGAAGAAAAATTAAAAAGCAACAATTACGGCCACTCACATTTTTTGAGATGAGAATTGCCTTAGGACAGTCTGCATTGTTTAAAATATGTATTTGAAAGCAAGTATGTGTTGGATGTTTCTAATACTTTTGTACCTTTGCAAGATTCCTAAAAGCAAATAATGTTAGAATTTTAGATCTTTAAAGGACATGGATTTTTGCCGAATATTGCTTCAGGTAATTCCATGAAGGAGAATTATCTTAAAACTGGAGGAGAGGAATAAATATTGATAATGGGAAAGAATTCAAGATCAAAAAGAACATGTTTTAAAACAACCTACTCTCTTTGAAGGGGAAAGGTTTCCTTTGATCATAGAACCATGGACCAATAATGTCTGAGAAATATTGAAAATGGTAGAGTTTCTGGAAGAATGGTGATAGGAAAATATTCCATTGTCAGAATTATGAAGGTGAAATTATAGCTTAATAAGTTCAACAGCAATGTTTACAAAATTCTCCCAAGAGTCCTTAAACAGATATCTTATGTAGACTTAGAAAGGAAAATCACAATCAGCTAGTATGTAATAAATAAATAAAATAAAATATATGTAAAGTATATATATTACATAAAAAATAAATTTTATACATATATATGTAAATAAAATATATGTAATTAGCCTCATTTCATTTATTAGATAGGGTTATTATAGTAATAGATTTGGTAAATTCCATAGACAGTTTATGTTTAGATTTCAGCAATGCATCTGATAGCTTTTCATGATTTCCCTATGGTCAAGATGGAAACCACCCCCACGAATATTATTAATTCCAAACTGGAGGCAGGTTTCTGTTTGAGCAGGAAGTCTGTACTTGGTCATATCCTGGTTGCTCCTTTCATCAATTACTTAGGTGAATTATGCATGAATACTTATCAACTTATCAACTTGTATTGATTCTCCTCTGGGAAAGAGAGCTACTGCACGTGATGGTAGAAATAGGATTTTGATATCTATAAACTGAAACAGTCGTCCAATATTAACCAATTAAATATAACAAAAGATTATAAATTTGAAAGTGTGGCAATTAGATGAATGAGTAATCAGTGCTCATCCCCACTCATGCTCTAGGGTGTTTTGTCTAGTTTTGTGTTACTTGGAAATTCTAAGCTGAGCTGACTGGCCATTTGTCTGGGTTCTTGGCAGAACTAGTTCCTGAGTTGTGAGGAAGATTGGATTTGATTACTTTGCTAACCCTGGAAGTCCATTATTCTTTGGAATTACTTTGAGAAACGGTTTTATGAAACACACTATTATCTCGCTTTTCTTTCATAGAGCTAAGTCACCCATCCCATCTATCAAACTTGGTTTTAAATAGCTGGTTGCTGTTTGGATAAAATAAAATCTATCCTCAAAGGATGAGGACTGTCAACACTTGGAATGTTCAAAAGAGTGGTGGCAGGTTCAGAAGGCATTTCCAGAAAAGAATCTCTAATGTTTTCAACAAGATACAGAATCTCAGTAAAATATTCTCTGTTATTGAGAGATTTTTTTTGTGGATTTTCTAGGGTGGCAACTTTGAGTGGACAGTAGTAACTTGATTGTGTAAACTCACATATCCCTAGTTTTATAAAGTTTAAAATTATTTTTTGTTGAAGAGAGAGAACAGAGAATACAACAAAATATTTATAAAATGTTTGTAAATTATAAAGCATAGTAACACAATAAATACCTGAGTATTCTCTACCCATTTTAATAACAAAGGGACTACCATAACCTCTGAAGTCCACCTAGATATCTTCCTTAATCCATCCCTTAGCCTCCTCTAATTGTCCTGAAAATTTTCTCATTCCCTTGCTTTTCATTATTTTTTTCACCAAATATTTATATCTTTAATGATGATGGCAGCATAAAACTTTTATATAGTGGTTTCTTTGTGACAGACACTTATAAGTGCCATGTAGTCATTTAACCCTAAAACAGTCCTTAGAGGTAGGTAGATTAGTATCCCCATTTTACAGATGAGGAAATTGAGGTATATAGAGGTTAAATAACTGTCTAATCATATAGTTAGTAAGTGTAGTAGCCAGAATTTCAACCCAGGCAGTCTGGCTGTGGCTTGTGTGCTCTTGACCTCTATGCCATGCTACCTCGAAAGAATACATAGTATGGTTCTATTAGATTTTTTTTAGTGTTATATAAATGAACTACAAATGTATGTCTTCTGTAATTGGCGTTTTTCAATCACCACTGTGTTGCTGAGTTTTATCTATTTCTTTCTGTGGAGCTGTAACTCATTCATCTTCATTGCTATAGAGTATTATTTCACATTGTGAATATATTGCAATGTATCTGTCCAGTCTGCTTTCATTGGGCGTTTGGGCTGTTTCCACGTTTTTCTATACTCGGCAGTGCTGATATGATGTTTTTGATATCATCTTGTGCATATGTGCCAGAGATATCTAGGGTCTATCACTTGGTGTGTACTTGGTAATTCTTGTGCTATGTGCACCTTCAATGTTCCTATATAACACCAGTTGTTTTCCAAAGTGATTGTGCTGTATTGTACAGTATATAAGTTCTGTATCTTTCCAAGAGTTAATATTAAAAATTAAACTTCAAAATTTTTGCCAGTCTGTTGGGTTTGAAGTGGTAGACAGAGAAATGAAGAGGAGGGTGGGTTGGGGGAAGGGAGTGAATTTCTGTTTCTCTGATTACTAATGAATTTGAGTGTTTCCTCCCTCCCTCCCTCCCTTTTCTTCTCTCTCTCTCTTTTTCTTTCTTATGTTTGAGTTTCCTCTTCTGTAAAGTACCTGTTCAAATCTTTGTCCACTTTTTTGGGGGGCGGGATTCTTTTTCTTATTGCCTTCCACTAATTCTTTGTCAATTGTATTTGTGGAAAATATCTTTTTAATTTTATGGCTTGTCTTTTCGCTGTCTTCATAGTGTTTTTGATAAACAAAATTACTTAATTTGAGTTTATAACTTCTCTTCTTTTAGGATATCTGGATTTTTTTGTGTGTGTTTATTTATTAAGCGTTTCTCTCCACTTTGATAAAAAAATTACTTTCCTATATTATCTTCTAAAAGTTACATAGTTTTTGTATTTCACATTTTCATCTTCAATCTACCTGGTATCAATTTTTATTCTTTGAGGTAGGATCCGATTTCATTTTTTTCTGTAAGCATAAGAAATTTTTCTGGAACCATTTATTGAAAAATGTATCTTTCCTCACTATTCTACAATGCCAGTACTGTCGTAAATCAAGTTTTCATATATTTTTTGGTCTGTTATTGAGTCTTTTTTTTTTTGGTTTCATTGGTCAATTTGTCTATTCCTGTCTCAATACCACGCTGTGTTAATTGTTGATGCTTTATAACAAGTCTCAGTATCTGCTAATGCTACCCTACTTCCAACTTGTTTTTCTTCAGGAGTCTTGGCTACTCTTGTTCTTTGCTCTTTTATATAAATTTTAGAATTAGCCTGTCAAGTTCATCCAGAAGCCTATCAGAATTTTGATTGGAATTTTATGAGCCCATAGATCATTGAGGGAGAACTGACATCTTTAAAATATTGAGTCTTCCACCATGAACACAGCTCTCCTTTTATTTGGGTGCTTTTAATGGCTTTCTAATATGTGTTTAAATTTTGCCTCTCCCCACTTCTCTCTCTTCTCGTTCTGAAACTCTGATAGACATATATTGGATTTACTTTCTCACTGTTCTCTGTGTCTCTCAACTTTCCTTTCCTTTCATGTTTTCTATCTCTATTATACATTCTGGATAATTTCTTTAGATATGCCTTGTTGTTTACTGATTTTTCTTTTCTTTTGCTTTTGTATGCTATTATACTCATTTGTTATTTCTTTTAATTATAGTTTTCCTTATTAAAAGTTATTTTTATTCTTTTAAAATATTTATTTATAATCTCTTGCTTTTTAATCTTGATTTAAACCTCATCTTTTATTTCTTTTTTGTTTTTTTTTTTGTGAGGACGATCAGCCCTGAGCTAAGATCCATGCCAATCCTCCTCTTTTTGCTGAGGAAGACTGGCCCTGAGCTAACACCGTGCCCATCTTCCTCCACTTTATTTGGGACACCACCACAGCATGGCCTGACAAGCGGTGCCTTGGTGCACGCCCGGGATCCAAGCCCGGGCCACCAGCAGTGGATCGCACACACTTAACCGCTACGCCACAGGGCCGGACCCCTGTCTTTTATTTCTTTGAAGACATGACACATAATTATTTTATATTCTATTTATGACAATTTTAGTATTCTAGAGTCTGTTGTTTTTGCTGGCTTGTAATCCTTGAGTAATTTTTATTCTCCTGTGTTTGTGATTTTTGATAGAGAGTTCATGTGTCATGGTAGTTTTTTGGAATTCTTTGAGACTGGGGTTTAAAAATGGTTTCTCCAGGGAGGACTTGTGTATTTGCTTCTTAGATACTCAGGGAAATTCATTAACCCATAGCTACTTTATACTAAATATTTGTATTGAAGTCTTTTGGACAACCCAGGGAACAAACCCATGTGAAG
Organism: Diceros bicornis minor; assembly: GCF_020826845.1. Lineage (NCBI taxonomy): Eukaryota > Metazoa > Chordata > Mammalia > Perissodactyla > Rhinocerotidae > Diceros > Diceros bicornis. The sequence continues at coordinate 85,818,723 of NC_080742.1, read as the reverse complement.
TCTAGCTTGTAGTTAAATATACAGGGAAGATTGTTTTTTTCTTCCATTACTTAGGGCCAGTATTCAAGAGAGACATTTTTCTTGTAGACCCATGAATGGAGTCTTTGAGGTTTAGCCTCCCTTTTTTCTGAGATCTCTTGAGATAGTACACCAGAAATGTTTACATATAAATACTTCCTGATTGCATCCTGTCTGCCCCTCCCACAGCAAAATTCTGTGACTCCTAGTACTCACAGTGGCCTATAGAAGTGAGAGACCCTAAGGTTTAAGCGTCATTAGTTTCATGAGAAATCCACCTCTGCTTAAGAGTGTTATGTTCTTTATTTAATCATATCAGGTACTCTGAGGCTTTACAAATGATTATTTTTGTCTAATAATATAGTTTATAGTCTCTTTTTCTGCCAGATATTGTTTTCTCTTTTTTTTACAGTTGAGAAAACAAAAGTTCAGAGCAGTTATGTGGCTTGCCCACAGTTATAAAATTAATAAGTATTGAATCTTGTTTTTTTTTGGTCCAGTTCACTCTCCACTTTACAGTGCTAATCCTCTATATAATGATAATAAATGCCTTTTAAAAACCTTTTCTATGTTCGAGGAAAGTAATAGGAAAAAAATACCTTTAATATTCTTATTTAATTGAATCTTCACAACAACCCCATATGGAGTAAATTATTCTTTCTATTTTACAGATGAAGAAAGTAAGTCTAGGAGACATTAAGTAATAGATAGATCATGTATTTATTAAGTGAGAGAGTTGGGCTACTTTAAATCCTGTTTCTGTCACCTCCTCATAGTAACTTTCCCGATCAATGTAGTTCCCATTCTCTGCCACTTATTCTTATTGTTTCTTTCATAGCAGTTATGTCTATTAGCGATAATTCTTGTGTTTATTTACTTAGTTATTGTCTATTGTTTCTTTTTCTTTTTTTTACCAAGATCATAAGCTCAATGAGAAGAGGGGCTATCTGTGTTTTATTTACTTCTGTACAATCAGCCATTAGTTTAGAGCCTGAAACATAGTAGGCGCTGAATAAAAATATTGACTGTCTAAAAGTCTGATTCTGTAACTCGTTTTAGTTTTGCTAAACATGTTGTCTACTCCTTTCTTAAAAACTCTTATTAATAGAGTTTTTCCTGTTATCTTGGAAATTCAGTCAAATCCCAAAGCTGAGACCATAAACACACTAAGTACTCACATTCTAAGTTTAGAGAACTGCCAGTGGTTAGGGCCAGATACCTACTGGAAGGGCTGAGGCCAGAAAATCATTCCTCCAAAGCCTTCACCTCCCCTCCTGTAAATTGATATAAAGGGAGGATAGAAGAGAAGATGTTGCTCTAGTTGGAGAATAATGCTAGTAAAGAAAGTTTATTTGCTTCCCTCACTCTGTTGTTGCCACTAGGGGTAAAGGGAGAAGGCTTGAAGAGAGTAATCATGCAAGTTCAGGGCATCTGCAAGAAGATTCTATAGGCATTTCAAGCCCCATTAGGGTGTATGCTTAGCTAGTGGATTTGGCCACCTGGCTCTCCAGTAGAAGAAACACCACTGAGAAGAGACCACGTGGTGGGGGACTGCTAAGCAGAAATGGGGCATGAATTGGGGTTACCTCAAGTTCTTGGTTCCCACAAATTTTGGAAGATTAATTCCACCCATGCTTTCAGGTCCAGGTAGTTGAATTTCTTTTTTTTTTGGCAAGGAAAGTCCAGTCTTATTAGTATGATCATAATTTTGGGTGAATTGGAGGCAAACAAACAAACAGGCCCTATGCATTAGAAGAATGCAGCATGATGCTGCTAGCATCCAGGGATCAGCTGGAAGGTATGACAAAATCTTGGTCGGGATGGTGAGTGCTGAGGGAGCTGTGTGGACAAGCCCCTGGTGAGTGGAGCCCACTGAAGCCACCAGCAGTCCAAGATGGTGAGCTCAGCCTGCCCTTGTGGTTAGCCAAGGCCGGTGCTGCTGCCAACCTCATCCAATCAATTGGTAATTTCCAGAGTTCTGAAAAATATGATTTTGACAATTTTTTGCCAGTGTTTTCATTGCTTTTATGAAGGAGCAGCTTTTCAGAGGCCCTGTTTCTACCATTTCCACTGCTGGCACAGGAATGGAATGGCAGAGTGAGTAGAAGTATCTTTTGATCCTTCTTTTGATAAGTAGGTGTTTTAAATTTTGATGAAGTCCAGTTTATCAATTTCTTCTTTTATGGTTAGAACTTTCTACATCCTATCTAAAAAGATCATTGCTTACTCCAAGGTCATGAAGGTATTTTTATGTTTTCTTCTAGAAGCTTTAGTTTTAGCTTTTAGGTTTATATCTATGATCCCTCTTGAAGCATTATTTGTTTACAGTGTGCGGTAGGGGTCAAGATTAATTTTTTTTTCTAACCAGTTTTTGCAGCTTCATTTGTTAAAAGGATATCCTTTTCTCCAATGATTTATTTCAGTGCCTCTTTGGAAGCTGTACATGGCTGGATCTATTTCTGGAATCTCTATTCTTTTCCATTGATCTAATTGTCAATTCTTTCTTCGATAGCACACGCTCTCGATTTTTTTTGTCTTTATCGTAAGACTTGAAATTGGGTAGTGAAAGTCCTCCAACTTTTTCAAGATTATTTTACTATTTTATGTCTTTTTCGTTTCTATGTAAATTTTAAAATCAGCTGGGTTTTGGTAGGGATTGTGTTGAATCTGTGTATCATTTTGGGAAGATTTAACATCTTAATAGTATTGAGTCTTTCAGTACACAGATATAATATCTTTATTTATTTACAACTTCTTTAATTTCTCTCAGTAATGTTTTGTAGTTTTCAGTATAAGTTCTTATACATATTTTATTAGATTTATCCCTTAATAGTTTATGTTTTTGAATGCCATTTTCATGGTATCTAAAAAATTTTATTTTTCAATTTGTAGGTTGCTTGTATATAGAAATACAGTTGCTTTTTGTGTATGGCTTCTTTCCACTATGACTACAAACTCAAATATTATTTCTGGTAGATTTTGGTAGATTACTTGGGATTTTACACAATCATGCCATCTGGAAATAAAAACAGTTTTACTTTTTCCTTCCTAAACTGTACGCCTTTTTCTTTTCTTTACTTTTTTATTCTCTCTTACTACACTGGCTAGGACTTCTAATACAACGTTGAATAGAAGAGATGAGATCAGACATCCTTACTTTGTTTTAGTCTTAGGGGGAAAGTGTTCAGTCTTTCACCATCATGTATGATGTTACTTGTAGATTTTTCCTACATGCTCTTTATCAGATTGAGGAAACTTTTTTCTCTTTCTGGCTTGTTGAAAGTTTTTATCATTATTTCTTTTTTTGCAAGTAGGCATGCAGGACACATGAAACAAGATCTGGGAGGTGAGGAGTTAATTGCTAGGGAGGCAGGGAAAATGAAAAGAACATGTACACCTACAGGCCAAACTGGGTGGGATGGACAAAGGCCATACAGTGATAATGCAGACAAACTGGGCTGGAATGAAGAGACTTTATTTCTGTTTCTGGCTCTGCCACCAGCTAGCTATTTGACCTTAAATAAGGCACTTTGCTCTCTACCTAGCCCTCAGAGATACAGCTGAAAGCCAAGCTGATCTCACAGAGACTTTAGTAGCGTTGCAAATGTGACTAAAAGATTTGAAAAATAAGAAATGTGAGAAGAGGTTGATGTGCCTGGATTTCCTTTGTTTGCTAAAGAGAAAGCTGAGGCTTAGATTGGTTTTACATTAATTCTGGTTTACCGCACCAAGACAACCATTCGCCTGCTCTCTAGTCTCTGGATGCCCTGACATTCCTTTCCCTTTTATTCAGTACCAACTGCTGTTGGTTTCTTGAGGTTTATTGTGAGTCTTGAGATCAGGTAGTGGCTTGTTCCCCAACCCTACTTTTAAGTAATTCCTTTACTAAAGTCTCTTCATCTGAACCATCTGAGGTGAGTTCTCTTTTTTGCCAGGACCCTCGCCTCACTGATACAAGTTGGCAGTGTGTTCTCAACGTATAGATATGTTCTTGGGCCTCTCTGTAAACCTAGCCGTTATACCTAGGGCTGACCTTAAAGTAGGTAGGTAGGTTCTCTCCCTCTAAGTCCAATGCCCTCCCCCATCTATATTTACAATATTCTGGATTGTGGCTTAGGAAAATTATTTTAGCTACTTTGAATGTCATTTGACTCCATTCTTTCCGGTCATGCAGATTTTTACATTTTTATGAGTCCCTTTTGAGGATGCAGATACCCTTATGAGGGACATATCCTAAACTGTTTTCAGTTTACAAAATTGTGTTGGGTTATCTATCCAGTGGTACCATCAGGTGAGCAAGATTGTGGTTGAGGCAGCATAGCTGCCAGGATGATGGGAAATTGAAGGGGCGAGGGAACAGTGTCTAGCGTGGAAATGGGGACGGGGGCTCTAAAGATAAACTTTTCCTGTCGATAGTTTTGCTGGGAACAATGCTATGGACATGTAAGTCCTTTCCCCTCAATTTCTGTGGATTCCCAGAGGGCTTATGTTCTTAAGGTTATTTCTGTTCCCAGGCTCATGCTTTTTCTAAATGTGTTCAATTTGGGGTTATCTTTCTATCCTAGCAGGTAAAATCTATTCTGTGTTCATCGACCTACATGTGAAATGCAGCCCCTTCTTTAATTTCCACGTTCATAAAACCCCACTGCCTTTAGGGCAAGGAGTAGACTTCCCTGAAGATTTAAGTGCAGGTGGGAAATATGGAGGAGGAGACGAAGGAGGCGTTTTCATCACAGCAATACAACAACTTCCAATTGAATATTAGACTGTGTCCTTAAATGTCCTTCAGTGACCTATACCCTAGGGCATGTCACTGGTCACTTCAATCCATTGCATGCCCAGGCCTATACCATCTTTACATCCTTCCCTTCTTCTCCCTCTATGACTTTCCTTCTCTTCTCTCCCTCTCCCTTTCAGAGGGAATGCAGAGTGATGGAGCCATTGGAGCCAGACCTCTGGGCTCCAATCTTGGCCTTATTACTATTAGCTTATGGCTTATATAGGTTACTTAAACTTTCTAATGTCAGTTGTTCCATCAGTAAAATGGGCATAATAAAATTATCTATTTCATAAGTTTGTCATAAGTATTAGAGGTGTGTAGTGTGTGGTTTGCTGCCCACATGCCTTCTCAGGACCAAGGTGTTCATTTTTCCAGCTTCCAGAAGTGCTGGCTGTCGATGGTCTACAGCTGAGTCCCTTTCCCAGGCATTGCTCCTGGCATAAGAGAATCTCTTCCTAGATTATATTCTCCCAAAGGACTGCCCATATCCAAAGACTGGTTGATGTGGGCATTCAGTCTTGCCTCTGCCTGAAATTGGGGCAACTCTGAAGGGCCATTCCAGCTCTAGAACTTCATGTGAGGTCAACTGAGGCTTTGTTGCAATTACATCGCAGTTCAGCTTCTCATTTTGCCAATTCTCCTTTCCTCACTCTCCCACAAACTCTCCAGTAAACCTGAAAACTTCTGTCTCAATCTGTTTCCAACCTAAGAAAGAATGGTTAAAAGAATGGCCAATGCATACTAGGTGCCCAATAAATTATTATTATTATTGTTTTGAGAGTAAGGTAATTTATTTTAAGAGATTTTCCAGAATATTCCAGATATATATAAAGCTACACAAGGAATTCTAATTAATAGTTTGAACCATGAGTAGTGAGAATAAAATCATCCCAAATTTTGACAATGGAAAAATGGTTATTGTTTGATTTTTTTAAGTGTTACTTTACTAGAACATATTCTAATTATTAGCCTGCTCCAATAGAAGCAGAAACTTACTACTCAGTAATGGACTCTTACCTGATACTCTTAGGTACTGTAATTTTGTTATCTCTGTATGTTTGATTAACTATCCAGAACTGATAGAGGTGCTGACAGTTTATAGCCCCATAAGGTTAGTGGTTAATCTGTGAAAAGGTGATGTATTATGATTTAATAGACTAAAAGAAAAGTTAATGCCACAGGATTAAGGTCTTATTAACCTGTAGAAAGTTAACTAGTCTTACATCAGATTTAGCAGTCTTTTTAGGCATTTCTTTCATGACTATTATAAATCTCAATTTCTTATATACATTTTGATTTTGTGTTGGTCTTTCCTGTTGATTACCTCATTAATGAGTTAAATAAAACTTTGTCAGATGCTCCCTATCTATTTGTGTGAGAATGTTGCTTTTAACAGTGGTTTTTCACAGGAATGTGTTTCTGTTTAAGTATTATTAGTTTCCGAAGGGTAGAATTATGATAGGAAGGTACCTAAAATTTCACGGGAGATATTGGAAAAGAGAAGTTAACATTTTGAAATTAGTCAAAACCTATCATACTAAATTCAGACTTTGGGTCTAGTTTTGAAATATGTATATTTGCTAGGGTTGCTGTAACAAGGTATCACACATTGAGTGGCTTAACCAACAGAAATTTATTGTCTCACAGTTCTGAGGCTGGAAGTTGGAGATCAAAGAGCCTCCAAGGTTGGTTCCTCTGAGGGCTGTGGGGGAGAATCTGTTCCAGGCCTCTCTCATAGCTGCTGGGTGGTTTGCTGGCCATCTTTGGGATTCCTTGACTTGTAGACGTATCACCTCAGTCTTTGCCTTTATGTTCACATAGTGTTCTCCTTGTGTGCCTGTCTGTGTCCAAATCTCCCCTTTTTATAAGGATACCAGAAATATTGGATTAGGGGCCCACCCAGAATGACTTCATTTTAACTTGATGATCTCCGAAAAGACCCTATCTCCAAATCATGTTCCATTCTGAGGTACTGGGGATGAGGACTTCCACATATGAATTTGAGGGGGACACAATTCAACCCATAACAGCATGATTACTTTTTCTCCATTCCCAAGGATTACCTTTTCCCTCAACTTATACCTGAAGGAGAAGAATGTCATTCACTCCTGAGAGAACCCCACTTAAAAAATCTCACCTTGTTTCAAAAGGAGGTTTATTTCCACATCACACACCAAGCCCCTGCCAGTACTGCTTTAGGAATGTAGTTATGATGAATTAGGCTTGGGAAATCAATCCTGTCTACCAGATGAGTTCACAAGTTCTCAGGGGCATTTAGCAACCAGTCTGCTTTACAGATTAAACAAACAGCAAAAATGCTTTTTTGGTGTTGTATTCATTTACATGCTTATAATTAAATAAATAGTTCCAATGGCATTTGGATTGCATTTTTTTTTAATATGTTGGTAAATTTGTCTGAGAGAAATGTGCTGCTTTTTAATTTTGCATTAGGCAGGTAGGCAAGTCAGAGGAGAAGGGTGATTCCTTTGGCAACCATGGAATTATTTACCATGACTGGAAGAAGAATCTTCTCTTTGAATAACCGCTTTGAACTGCTTGACACGTCATGGAAGCTTGTTAAATGTTTATTGAATGAACAGAAGTGTCCAGGGAACTTGGAAAATTTGAGAGCAATCAAATAAAAAGCACATATTTATTCAGAGATTTACCATATACCTAGCTCTGGCTGCCATGCTGTGTAAGAGAATAATAATAGCACTGACCATTTATTGTGCTTACTATTGTGCCAAACATCCTGTGCACATTTTTAAAAAATTATGTCAGCTACTCTCTGTGTTGGGTAATATTGTTCTTATTTTACCCATAAGGAAACTGAAGCTAAGAGAGGTCAGCAACTTGACTATATAGCTAGTGATTGGTAAGGTAAGGTGTGTTCTCAACCTGTGCACGTTAATGACTCCCAAACAGGCCTCTCTCCAGAAGCTTACATTCTTGTTGTGGAGAGAGGATGTTTATAATGGAAGCAATTACAAAATTAGCATGGTAAGAGGCTAATTGTGTTGTATGTCTCTTCTGCTATGTGTGTGCAGTCAGCATTTCATAGAAGTGTGGGGTTGTGTAATGGTTACGTATGTACGATCTGGAGTTAGATGGCTGGATTCAAATCTTGCTTGGACCTGTTCCTATCTGTGTGATCTTGGACGTGTAGCTTAACTGTTCTGTGCTATAATTTTTTTTGTTATAAAATAGGGGATAATTAAAGTACCTACCTCATTGTGAGGGATACGTAAGATATGTAAAATGATTTGGTGCCTGGTGAAATATCTTTCCTGCTAGAATGTAAGCTTCACAAAGGCAGCGGTTTATGTCTCTTTTACTCATTCATGTATCTTATATATCTAGAGCAGTGATTGGTATAAAATAGACATTCAGTAAATACATTGTTGAATGAATGAATGTATTTCAATATATAAATTCCAAGGCATAGTCACATTAGCAGACATAATGAAGTAGTCAGATACCTGCAGATCTATGTAGAACAGTGTTCTCAGCCCACAATATACATTAGAAATACTTGGAAGGCTCTTAAATAGACTGGTTCTCAAGCCCCGCTGTAGGCAAAGGTTGAGCACCAGTGTTGGAGCATCACTGTGAAAGTGACAGCTACAAGTAGTCTAATACAGGTATATCGTGTTGAAGATTCAATATCAAAAGTGATTTTCTGAGTGTCTCACCACCCTTAGGAAACTAAACATAATCTTTGTTTTTATCATAATTACATTCTTGAAAATTTCAATGTATATTAAATTGTCAAAAAGTACTTTGAGTTCATATGTAATATGGATTAAGATTTAGGCTTAAATAATTACCCAAGATTTGTTCCCATACCTAAATCTCTGGTGGCATATTTGGAATTAATGTGGGGCTTGGGACAATTTTTTATTGCAGGCAGCTTGTCTGGATCAACCAGGAAGTGTTATGGGCTGCTTTGAATATAAGCAAAGTTAGTGCCAATATAGTACGTTTGAGGGGGAAAAACACAGCAACACACACAATGATTAAGATCTCTCTTGAGGCACTTGGGGAATTAAAACAAGGAAAGAGTAACTTTTTATACAGCTGGTTCCTTTTCTAGAACAAGGAGATGAGTTTTTCAATCTTTAATGTGTCAGTTGCTTATCTTAGGAGACGTCCTGGCTAAGGAGACGTCCTGGCTAAGGGGACGTCCTGGCTAAGGAGACGTCCTGGCTAAGGGGACGTCCTGGCTAAGGGGACGTCCTGGCTAAGGGGACGTCCTGGCTAAGGGGACGTCCTGGCTAAGGGGACGTCCTGGCTAAGGGGACGTCCTGGCTAAGGGGACGTCCTGGCTAAGGGGACGTCCTGGCTAAGGGGACGTCCTGGCTAAGGGGACGTCCTGGCTAAGGGGACGTCCTGGCTAAGGGGACGTCCTGATTCTCTGGAGCTTCGCCTCTCAGCAGGTGGGCTCCTCATTCTATTCTCACACGAGGAATCACTTGGAAAGGGAGTTGGCAAGATGGGGATGGGTGAAATCTGGGAGCCATATAAACCTGGAATCAGAGCGGAACCAGAGCGAATTGAGAGAAATTTGCAAAATGGATAATTAGATGGTATCCTGGCTAAATAACCACTTATTTACATATTTTCCCATAAATTTTTAAAATTCTCTTCATGAAGAGTATATGTTGCATGTTTCTTTCAATAAACAGATCTCAACATACTATCATATGCCCTTTACAAATGTAGCAATAGGATTCCATTTTAATATTGATCCCAAAGCCATTTTGACGTCTCTTAGGCTTCTTAACACTGATAGCTCTATTTGTCTTTTTCTTTAAGGGGCTGCTTTGAAGGATTTCTGGCCCTCTCAAGAAAGAATATCACTGAAATGCAAGGCCTGGCATATAATTCAGAGCATCCTAATCAGATTTCTCAACACTGGATCTAATCAGCAAGCTGTTTTGCTTAGCTTCTTGGTCAAGTTTATTCATTAATTCAGAAAGCATTTATTGAATATCTGCTGTGTCTACCCCTGGGCTAGAAAGTAATAAGATTAGTAGATGAATTGAGCCCTGTCCTTTAGGAGTTTATAGTCTTATTGAATGAAGTGAAGGAAATAATAGAATGCTATTAAAATGTGTGATGGCTTTTATACTTTAAATATATCAGAGGTCTTTCATGGCAGGTAATTGACATTAACTGTGACTTTGTGTGCCTGAAACTGCATTATAGAGTATTTTCTTTTTATATCTATTTCACAGTTAATATTACAGTTCTTCTTTTCCAACATTCTTTTGCCATTATAAGCATCCTGACAAAGTGTTGGTGTAAAATTAATAGAAAGAATCATTGGCATTTCACGGTTTTACTGGCTGTGGGTTTGAGAGGATTCTGAGCAGGAGGAGAGAATGAGAAGTTGAAACCTCATTGATTTTTTTATTGGAGCAAATTGTAACATAAAACCTCTGCCCCCCGAACACACACCAAATTCTACCAGACTCTTAAATGTCATCTTCCACAACCAAGATGAATCCAAGTAGAAAAATAACTTCTACGAATTTTATTTGAGGCCTGAGAAATAATGAAATTGCTTTCTTATTTTGGAAGAAAATGTGTATACCTATATGAACTATTGGAAAAAAGGATTTTTCTCCCCTGGTTATTTAGAAGAATGGAAAGCTGTAATCAGAAGCCACCTCCCACCCCACTGTAGTACCTACATATATTTTTCTTGTTCTCTTTCTCATGCAATGCCCTTTTGTGAGGCCCATTTATAGTTACAAACTGGCAGCCACTTTGATGTTTCTTACTTATTTTCCCCCTAATTAATGTTTATATGTGTAGTAGATGTACAGTGTTCTTCTATTAAGGTTACAGAAAACCAGCCTTAAAATTGCATCCACAGTGAGGAATAAACCATCAACAAAAGCCCTTACTTAATTGTTTCTATTCACAGGCTGGAAAGAGTGTGATTTGCTTGTCCTTTTATTGTGGGCCTTGGCCAGGGTGAAATGTTTGCATGTCTCTTCTCTTATAGCCACCTTGCTTTTCTAGAGACATGTACATCCCTGGCATCCTAATTTGATTATTTGAGCAGTTTGCGCCCCCCCTCCCCGCCCCCGGCGGCCCTAATTAGGAAGAGTCAGCACATTTTGGTGGTCAGAGTCTACACCTTCGGATGAGTTAAAGTCATTGGTCCTGTGGTTTCCACTGTGACGGTAGAATTTTATGTCCTCTCTTCTTTTTTATTCTGATCACAGCTCTCTGTGGCTGTTCACGAGAAGATGAAGGCTTTGTATTTTCTCATTCACCCAAGATTTCGGAATTCTTCGGCTCTTTGAAGGCTTTGTGCTTAGGCACCATTTGCTGTTTTCTGTTAGAACACTTAAATTTAGGTCGTGGTGACTGTTAAAGAATCAAAGGTGGAACCTGTAGATTGTAACTCCACAGATATCTGGTTTTTTTTGTGATGAAAACTGACTCAGAATCACCAGAGGGGGTCCTTCAACGCCAGAGAAAAGTCCTAATGAAAAATGCTGAAGCAGCTCCTTGAACTCAGGTGGAAGAAAACGCTTAGGGGGTGAAGGATCACCCTATGAGTATCTTCCAGTATTCTCTTCTTATTGCTCAATGAAATGGGTGAGGGGCCAAAATTGATGTTGTTAATTATTTGCTTTGAGGAAAGTGAGGAAAGAGAATATTGTGTCTTCACACTGTCTTCATTAAAGGCCTACATCCTTGTAATGTCTCTTTGGGGGATTATATAAAGCAAGTACATTGCCTCCTGCCCAGTGGGAACTTCTGAAAGTAGGCTACCAGCAAGTTTGGTACGATCGCTTCCGATTGCTGAAGACCTATCTGCTGAAAAAAAAGAGGGCAGGACATTTGCTGAGCTCTCAGACACGCTTGGTCATTGATTAGTGGCTGCACAAGCCTGGATTCTTTTCTGGATTCCTACCCAGCATTTCCTTGGGTTTGGGGGTTGCTGTTCATTTTGCTCAACTTTACCCAGAAATTACATTTCTCGGTGGAGTTTGCAGAGATTAGTGACAGTACAGAGAGGTCATCTGCCTTCTGCTGGCCAGCAAAGCTTTTAGATTCTGCTCTGACTCCCTCTGCTTTCCCGGGCAAGTTCCTTTGCCTTCAGTAGCTCAGTTATGGTGGGATTCACCATATGTCTGGCCATCACTGCCTTCCTTTCCCCGTCTCACTGTCTGTAGCCTTGTTCCTCTGTATAGTGAGATGGGTGGAGGAGTGTGAGGATCTGGGCCTCCCTGGAGCCCTGGTGTGTCTGTGGGTCCAGTGTCAGAGATGGCAGATTCTTACTGCAGTGTTCACGTCCTAGGGTTCATGTCCTAGTGTTCACATCCTATGAGACAGGCTGCAGAGAGCTAATGGGAGTAAAGTGCATAATGAGGTAGCTGATGCTTTCCTTCAGGGACCCCCTGGATGGGCCTGGATAAGTTAGTGCTCTCCCACCTGCCCAAATGTACTTGCTACTGTCAACCTAAATAAAAAGGCAGACTGAGGCAAGCTCGAATTACCAGAAATTGAGTTTATTCTGGAATAGCAGAGAATTACAATTTGGGATGTGCCAACTGTAACAAGCTACAGGTGAGTCCGTTGATGATTTGGGGTGAGTTGTTTTTAGGGGCAAGGTGTGTAAAGAGATAGGAGTCTAGCCATAGTGCAAGCAGCAAGTTCATTGGTTTGAGGTTGGGGAGAGATCCTTGGCAGATGTTCATTGGTAGAGGGATAAGTTTCGGTCTTCTGTAAATTAGGCGTTTAGGGGAAATCAGCCTCTCAGTTCTTAAGTTTCATTTTCCTGAGGTCACATGCATGAGATTCTCCATTTCACATCCTTCAGTTGCATTTTAGATTAAAATCCTTTCACACTCCCATAGAGCAGTTTGAAAGCTTTAGCTCACAGAAGGAAGCACCTGGGAGTGTGTGTAAATGCAGATTTCTGGGCCTCGCCCTGAGACCAATTCAGGACTCAGAGCTGCAGTGTCACCAGACCCACCTGACTGTAGTTAGGTAATTCCCAGAGCACACGTGGACACTCCTGTAGAGGGCAAGCCCGTCTCCCTTCCAGGGAGCCGCTTAGTTAATTCACGAGTCAACACTCATATTTAAGCTTGAGATCCCACTGGTGGTTACCAGAGGGGACGGGGGGGGGGAGGGAGGAGGGCGAAAGGGATAATTCGGCACATGTGTGTGGTGATGGGTTGTAATTGGTATTTGGGTGGTGAACATGATGTAATCTATGCAGAAATAGAAGTATAACGATGTACACCTGAAATTTATACACTGTTCTAAACCAACGTTACTGCAATAAACAAAAATTAAAAAAAAAAAAGCTTGAGATCCTTGTCTGACATTATTGATGGAGCTGTTCAGAAAGTGAACCTCTGTCATTCATGATGATGCCACAAGATCTCCTGGGGGATCCCTGCTTCTTCCTTCATCTTGCTCTTTCTGTTCTCTCCACTATGCTCTTACCTCTCCTCCCTCCCTCTTGCTCAGCAATGGTCATATTAGCTTGCTAAAGCGGCTCCTCTTACTTCTTATGTTTGCAGACCAAGGTCAGGGCCGACTTTCTCAACCTCTTCTAATTCATTCCCTCCTTTCTGACCTGAATTCCGTTATGTTCCACTAACCTAAAACCCAACCAACGTGTTTTGGTTTTTTCTTACCGTGAACCTTGGTAAGATATCTTGGTCTTTCAGCATGTACAATTTCTTAGCAGGTACCCATCAGTCTTTTCCCACTTAGAACCTCAAGCAAGCTCTCTGCAAGGGTAAGGAAGGATGTTCTTGAGAGCAGCAAGAGTGAACTTGATGCTGTAGCCAGCTTTGCTGCGAAATGGAGGAATTACAGTAGAGGACCTCCTGAGCCTTCTTTTCTTGCTTTTAGTCTCAGGCAGTTTTAAAATTGTCCAAGTATTGTGACTGCCTCAGCTCTAGGTCTTTTTCTGTAAACAGAGAGACCTGCATTCTGCTCTCTACCTTGAATAGGGGCTTAAGTTTTAATTTCTGGTCCTGAAGCAATATTGCCCCAAGTTAGCCCCCTCAATCTCCCTGTCTTTAGAGACCTGCCACCCTCTGTCTTCACTGTGCACTTTAGAGAGATACATTCCAATACATTTGCAAAGGTTTTCACGTGTGGAAGACAAACTCAGAAATCGTTTCTACCCCATGGGAAATTTTTAGCTCGGTATTACCTTCTGATGTTGGTTTTTCTCTGTGTTTTTTTCTTCTTGCTGCAGGAAAGCAATCTCCCGGGCAGGCCTGCAGCACCTGGCTCCCGCACATCCCCTCAGCCTTCCTGTGGCAAACGGTCCAGCAAAGGAGCCCAGAGCGACTCTGGACTGGAGTGTAGGTGTCGACTTTTTTATTTAAACATAATTCAATTGCACGGGGGTCTCTCTCCTTCTCAGGATTCCTATAGTTAGGAGTAAGACAATAATTTTCAATATTGCTGCCCGACCAGTCTTCAGATATCCAATCTGTAGCTCCATTTTCAAACTCCTGTGAAGTCAGATGTGTTGAAGACTAAAATAAAAACTTCATGATTCATTTGAAGCACTACTGCCTGGCTTTGCAGCTGTGAGATAAAAAGTTCCTCCATGCACATGCTTTATTGATTCCTGCCAAGTTGACGATGAATAGAGCTTACCCTTAGCACTGTCATGGAATCTAAGTTTGATTTCCTTACCTCAAGCTGTGTTTTCTTTTTTGGTGCTTTTTTTTTTTTTTTCTGAGAGAAGATGACCTCACTTTACATTCCAGACACTTAGTGTCCCTCTATTTGCTACACTTCCTCCCCTAACCCAGAGGCAGATGGGTCCTGTGTCACTGGGTTGGGTATATTAGCTGATTTTAATATTTGAACCAAAAGATATGCACAAAAACTAATAATTTAACCTGAAGATTGCAGTCTGAAATTCATAAGTCAATTAGAACACATTTATTGAGAGTCTTCAGTGAGTCAAGTTCTTGGTCAAAGACATCTCTAACTGTGGACTGAAAGGCTTTGTCCCTTTCTGAAGGACCATAAGGAACAGCATGAAGGTAGAGGAGGGCTGTTCTGAAATTCTGCCAGTATGGTCTTGATGATGAATCTTGGTTCGTATTTTTAGTTGAGTTTGAGTGGAGGGGATAATCTATGTTCTTCTCCCATATGAAAGAACATGGCAGGGTCAGAGAAAGGAGAGGAGATGTTTTATTTTACTTTATTTATAGCACATATGCCACAATTTAATGTCCTGTTATATTATAACATTTCTCCCTCTTTCCCAAGTACGCTCTTATCAAAGTTCTTGTTTTACATTCTGGACACACACCAATGCATGCTGTTAACATTTATGAAGTACCTGGCAAAAAACTGGATTTAACTGAGGTGGAGCTTCTTCCTTGATGGAGTCCTGAGAGCACTCAGATACAACCTGAGCATGTTGAATTGTGTTCAGGAAGAATGTTCCTCTCCTGGAGTTCCCCTTTATTCCAGGACAATTATTTAATAGACTCTTAAACCATGGTAGAGTATGGAATATATTTATACCAGTGTTTACATAATTAAAGTAATTAAATATATAAACAAATAGATAAATAAAATCAAAGAGGAACATGCATGGACCAACGATGAGAGTGTGTTATGAATCAGGGACCCAAAAAAGTTAGTTTAATGTTCACAATGTCCCAAACAATCCTCTGATCTAAAGTAGCAGAACCCCATATGAAATGCAAGATTCTTTTAAGTGAGTAGGCCCCCAGCGTGGCAGGTTGTTAGGCTCAGGGCCTTACAATTGCTGTAAGCCTCTAGCCTATTAGGTCTCTTGTCAGCTCTCTGAGGATTGCAGCTGGGTGGGGCTGGCCTCAGGCACAAGAGCACCCAATCGTTTCAGGCTTTGGAAGGTGGGACAAACCTCCTATGTGGGTCTTTGAGAAGCACAAGTCTTAGAAGTCTTCTGCAGCTGACAAGCCCTGCCACCCACAGGTCCACACACACAGTCAACACAGTCCTGCCCCGTGTGAGCGCCCCGACCTCCCCAAGTGGACCCAGTCTCTCCATGGCGGGAGCCCCACACACTCCACCACCGCCCCACGCTCTCCACCCGCTCCTTGTGCACGCCCTGCCCCGCTCAAGTCTGCTCAGTTGCCAGGCTACAGAGAATCCAGTCACCAATCTTGCAGGCCCACAAGTTGCCTGCGGGCTTGTTGTTGGGTGGGGCCAGTCTCTAGGGTGGGCTGCCTGCCCTGGCTGAGCTGGATTAAATCGGTGCTCTAGCGGGTGGGGCAGACCCTGGGCTAGCAGGCCTCAGGGAGAACTCCAATGGCGTCTGTGTCAGCACGTCCACACCAGGCCACAACAATGGCCGCCGCCAATGTCCCAGTCCCTGGAGAGGTCTCACCCCTCACCGAGATGCACTCAGGGCCTATTAGGTGAGTCTCTTGTCACCACAGCACTGTGCACCTTTCTTTCTGGTGATTTTAGGTTGCTTTCTGAAACGGGTGAGTTTGCGCGCGGGCCCTTTAAGAGCCGGTTTTAGTTTCTTTGTGAACCGGGTTTTCTGGGGGTGCTCCCCAGTGTTTTAGTAGCAGGCGCAGTCAGATATTATGCCACTCGTCTCGATTGTGCTGGGTCCACAATATGCCCACAGCGGGGGCGCTCCCGGCTCAGGGCCCCGCGCCTCCAGGGAGGCTGCGTACCTGTGAGCTGGTCCCGGCGGCCGTGAAGCTGGCGGCTTGTGAAGGCGGCGTTTTTCCTCTCCAGAAGGGAGTTTCTGCCTCTTCCACCTCAGTTAGGATTGTCCGTTGTTGCAGGAGTTCCTCTTATGCAGTTTTACGTTCTGTCTCGGGTAATTTTTCCACGAGTAGTTGTAAATTGGCTGTGTCCACGGGAGGAGGTGAGTTCCGAGTCTGCTTACGCCGCCATCTTGACTCCCCCTCCAGCCTGAAATGCAAGAGAGTTTACGTTGTTTAGATAGGAAACATACATTAAATCCTTTCTCTGCCCCTTGGGTGACATTAGTCTGGTCACTTGATTTCTTTCAGCCTCAGTGTTCTCGTCTGTAGATGGGGACAGTTGTGGCCTCTCCCTAAGGAGAACTTCATGGATGTTGTTAGGATCAAATGTGGCAGTAAGTGTGAAAGTTCTTTGTCAACTGTGCAGCCTGCAGATTTATTTATTAAGAAATAGAGGAGGGGGCCAGCCTGCTGACGTAGTGGTTAAGTTCACATACTCCGCTTCAGGGTCCCAGGGTTCTCTGGTTCGGATCCTGGGCGCGGACCTACACACTGCTCATCGAGCCATGCTGAGGCAGCCTCCCACATGGAGCAACTAGAAGGATGTACAACTATGACATACAACTATCTGCTGGGGCTTTGGGGACAGAAAAAGAAAAAAGGAGGAAGATTGGCAACAGATGTTAGCTCAGGGCCAATCTTCCTCAAGAAAAGCAAAAGAAATAGAGTAATTGATGAATTCATGAATCCATCACACATTTGTTGGGTACCTGGTTTGTTCTAGAACCTGTGTTAGTTCCTTAGGACTCTGAGGTGAGGAAGATATGGTTTCTGCCTTCAAGAAGCTTAGAATGCAGTGGGCAGAAAAGAATCAACAGCTAAAATACAGGTGGTAAAACTAGAAGTACAAAGTCACTGGAGTGCAAGGAAGGACACTCCAACCCTACTTGATGTTGGAAATAGTTATCAGAAAATGCTTTTAAAAAGAAGCATCCTGCTCGAGCCGAAGCTTGACTAGAATGTATTATTTTCTGATTCCCATAGAGAGATATATACTCTAATATTTCATTAAAATGGTATTTTTGGCTGGTGGTGGGAGGCTGCAGTACACAGTGGGGGAAGAGTAAGTAGGAACTAAGTCCTTTATTCCTCCCTCTCCTCTGATATGGGCACCCTGTCCTGGTGGCCTGTTGAAATCATGGCATGGCGGGAAACACTCTGGGGATGCTTAACAATGGAGGGAAAACCAAAAGCCTTGTCTGAAGACACTCCATCGGAGGGCTTATTTAGAGATCTGATGTGTAAGGAGTTATAAGACGTGACTCTGAAAAACACTGTAATTGTGGGCTAATATTGCTGTTACAGAAGCCAAACAGTGAGCAACCCTACAATTCCTTACTGCAATCATGTAAACCATTTTTCTCAGAAGAGAGGAAGAAGCAGATTGTTAAAAACATTTCAGTGACTTTTTTTGCTAAGACTTGCCCTTGCTTCAAAATTTGTGGCTTTTCCTGACAAATGTGCTTTTCACCAGTTTCATTTATGTCACTTTAGTTTGCCCATCTGTTCAAGGAGCTAAACCAGTTGTGTATAAAGTGTGAAACCAGTCCTCTGGCTTGACCTATCTCTGCTGTTCCCTTTATCCCGCCCCCTGTCTGCTTCCCTATGGAAAAGCAACATGACTGCTTATCTCCCTCTGTCAGCCCACTCTTCTGGACTAAATATATTAAAATGATCAATCTTTACTTATTCACTGTTACTATTTATTGAGCACTGACTTGGCTTGGAGCCTCTTAAGAGTCTCCCAAATGAGGAGGAGGGTGAAAGAATTTAAAAAATAAAATAAACAAGGGAAGAACTCCACGTCTTTGCCTTTGGTGAGGTGGAGGGCCCCAATGGCGCTAAGCGATGCTTCTGGTAGAACAGGGGCAGAGCAGGGCTAACAAGAGTCACCTTGTTCCCCATCCCACCCCTCTTGACTCTCAGTTGAAATTCTCTTTCCATAGCCCCTTGGCTCAGAAGGATGACGGTCATCTCAAAGGCCTATAGTACTGTGACCCCCTGACTTATATGTCACCTCTCTTCTCATTTCACTAGTGAGCAAAGAGATATTGTTCATGGTGTGTCTGGAGTTGCAGGTCAAGTCAGGGTGAACCTGGAATTAGGATACTAGTCTCCGAGTTTCTACTTATTGTGGAATCCTGAAGAGCCCTGTCCTGACTCTATTATACGTGCCAAAATCATCTGAAGGAGCACAATTGTTTCCTAAATATACTTTTGCAAAGGGCTTTGAGGAGCGACCTGCTTGTGGGGTGCTGAGACACAGGTGACCACTGATGGAGTGAGCGTAGATGAGAGGGACCTATGCATTTTGGCCAGGCGTATACTGTTGCAGGAGTCAGTTTTTATGCTTTGGGTACACGAACTTAATAATTTCCTTCAAGTATTCCTTTTTCATATTCTAATTGTTCTGCTTAGTTATATATACTATCTCTCTCTTATTTTTAGTCTGTTCTTCAAAGTCCAAAAAATTCTCTCCTGCTGTGATTTACTCAAATGTTTATTATGATTTATAGGATTCTCTGCCCCACACAGTCTCATTTGTGTGATGACTCTTGGCCAACATTTCTCTTACCTGTGCACAGGCCTTTCCCTCCGTGCATGTCAGGGACAGAACCCTTCATGCTGGTGTGTGGGGAGTAGCCAGTCAGTCTTCAGTGTGGTGCCTCAGTCTTCTATTGACAACAGCAGACAGTGGGCTCCACCCAGTGTGGAAATAGCTATTTCCTATGGAGATTTCCTCTCTCGCTTTGTGCCAGTCCATGCTCATCTTTTCAATCGAACTAATTCCATTTATTCTATTCACATTTTGCTTTGATTCTTCACAATACCTCGACCCATAGTGCATTGTCTTACAAGCCTTAGAACCAAATTAGTGTTTTTTGGTTGACTTTCTTATTCTAGGTCCTCAGTTAGATTTCAGGCTCCTTGAAGGGAGGGACAATGTCTTCTGTTTTTTCTTCTTTACAGTGGAGAGCACAGCATCATAGGCCTAGTAATAGTCTGGTTACTGATGTCAGGTAGCTAATTGATTACAGCTTTTTTGCTCAATCAGTGAGAAGGGGACATTTCATTGGGATTCTACAGGCATTCAAATAATCTCCAGTTCCTGAAAGGCTTCGTAGACATGAATCAAAAGCCTGCTTGAAAAATAAATGGATTTCTGCTATTTGATTCTTTGGTAACTCGTGTTCAATTTCCTTGCTAATACAGTGCATCACGTTGAGTCTTAAAGCACGCACTGTTTGAGTTTCCCATTCATCCCAGTGGTATCTTCTCTTTGCCGTCACGGTGACAGCCTGCAGGGGCTGCTCCCTCTGACACTGTGCCATGCATGCCAGCCAAGCCAGTTTGGGGGAGAACAGCGAAATTGCTAGAAAGGGAGTAATGCTCAAAGAAGGAAAAAATATTCTCGTTTCCTGGGCTGGAATCCAAGTTTCCAGTTTAGAGTGAGTTAGCCCATTTAGAAATGTGTCTGTTGTGCAGATAATATGTGTCTTCTCTTAAATGTCACATGCCTTTCCTACAATGGAGACTTAATTTGGACTTAGAAATTTCTTCCCTGTTTTGAATAGAATAGTAGACAGCACAGGAGGTGGGTCTCCATTCTGTCTCGACTGTTTTATAATTTGTTTTTGCCCATTATACTGCCTAAAACAACTCTCAAAGCAATGGTGGAAAAACCACCACGGTCTTTCTTAAAGGGGACGTTGGTTTTAAACCTTGATTTCAATTTATTTTTTCCTCCCTCATTGGAAAATTTCCTCCAATCATGAGGGCTATAGAAAACAGAGCCTCAACACAAACCAAGCCAGATCCTAAATCCAAACCACCTTTCCTTCCCTCTAGTTGACAATGCTAAGAAAAGAAATGATTTCTCCTAGGCAGGTAAAAATCTAACACAGTTAGTACACTGCCTCACTGTTTGGTTCGAGGACAAGATTAGGGAAACAGAGTCTTCATGCAGGATTGGTTCGAACTGGGTTATGAAACTAGGTCATCTTATCTTTAGAAACCTTGAATGAAAAGCCAGGAGGAGGCAGGTGTGTGTGTGCTTGCGTGTGCACGCACGTGCACATGTTCTCATTTTAATCTTGTTTCCGATGGCAAGTCCTAGCAGACCTGAGCCTTCTTTACAAGCTTCAGGCCTTAGCTCTTTTACCTTCAGATTTGGGTGTCATCACAATAGTGACTCCCACCCCAACATTTTTCCCTACTCCCATCCCCTTTTAAAAAAACAGCAAGTCAGGTGAATCAAGGTATCAGATTGCTGAGCAGAGCATGAGGAATTAACCAACTATAAATCAGTGAAGGTCTTGGCCCTGGTCAGCCATGTTAATACTGGGACAGATCTAGCATGATTTCATGCACCCTCAGTATCATTTATTTTCCAAAATTGTGAGAATCTTAAATTAAATCACATTGGCTGTTGGGGGAAATCATAGACTCCTACAATTTCACAGGTCAGTGAGAAGTGTCTAGGTTTAAACTTCTGCCTTTGAGGAAATGATTATCTAAACTAACACTGTCCAACAGAAATATAGGCAAGTCATAAGTAAATTCTAAATTTCCTAGTGGCCACATTAAAAAAAGCAAAAAGAAATAGGTAAAATTAATTTTAGCACCATATTTTATTGAACCAAATATATCAAAAATATTACTATTTCAACATGTAATCAATATAAAAACTAGTAGTGAGATGGTTTACGTTCTTTTTTCATGCTAAGTCTTCAAAATCTGCTGTGAATTTTACACTGATGTACATCTCAATTAATACTAATGACATTTCAGGTGCTCAAAAGCCATATGCTTATTAGACAGCACAGATCTGAACCCTCCAAGATAGATTTACCTATTATTATCTGGAAGATTTTCAGAGGGAGACAGTCCAGATATATATTTTTTTGCTTTCAGAATTTAGAAGGACATTTACAAAAGATACAGAGTTGTAATTTTTTTTATTGTTTCAAAACATTTTTATAAGCAAATATCTTCATTTGTGTAGATTATTTGCTTCTGGTGTTCGTGCATTCCATCAGTAGTGTTATTCAGTCTATAACACTCACCCCACTCCCCTCAACTTTTATCTTTCTACCTATAACCATTACTAGGATTTCAGTAGAACTCAATAGCAAGGAATCATATCTATCTACCTAGGTGAATCTCTACTCTTAGATAACTAGATCCATCTATATACAGATTGATGTATGTAAATATATGTATATCTATAGAGAATTGTCCCAGCACTCAACAAATACAGAAGAAATGTTATCTTCATTTAGAAAGGGGAGAGCTATTTTTTCTGTCTGGCACAGATGGGATACTCTGAGATGGTATTTCAAGATGAGTGTGTAGAGAAGAGAGAAAGAGGTTCCTGGGTGGGGAGAATGGAATAAACAAATATGTGGCACAAACAAAGGAAAATATGGCTATATTTAGAGACAAGAGTAAGATGTATGAAGGTGGATAAGGGAGGTTAAGGATAGACAGATTGGTGCCATTAACGGAAGGTCTAGTATGTGTGATTAAATTTGGATTTCATTTGATAAATAATGGTGAATCATTTAAGCATCCTGAGCAAGAGAGAGGCATACTCATAGCTATGTTTTAAGGGAATTAATTTTGCAGCAGTGTAAAATATCAGAAAGAATGTCAGAATTAGAGTTCAGAGCAGAAGAAACCAGGACTCAATAGAGATTAGACATACTGTGCGGTATATGGTAAGTAATTTGGGGGTAGATGTAGATAATAAAAGGAAATCCAGACAAAAATATGAGTAAAGAGAAGAGCCCTGTATTAGTTGGGATAGACTAGGCTCAGTAAGTAAAATACTCAAACATGTAATGGCTCTATACAAGAGAAGTTTATTTCTCACTTGTGTAGCAGACCAAGGCTGTTCCAGGTAGGTTGAGTGGGGGGTCGGCCTTGTTCCACACAGTTATTCAGTGACCCAGACAGATAGTTGCTCTTACATCTTTATCAGATGGCTTCTAAAATCAACCCAAAGGTTGACTTTCCAGGTATCCCGTATGAGAAAAGAACATGGAGGAAATGCACGTGGGGGGTTTTAAATGGCAAAGTCTGAAAATAGTATATGTCACTCCTGCTCGTGTTCCATTGGTTAGAACTTGGTCACATGACCACATCTAATTGCAAGGGAGGCTGGGTAATAAGGTCTAGCTGTATGTTCAGGAAGAAGAGAAAAATGATTTTGGTGAATGGCTAGCAGTCTTGACTACAAAGACCAAGGAGATAAACTTGGATAATGCCAACATCTCTGGATTAGGAGGGAGGAAGGAAAACTGCAGAGTAATTGCAGCAATAATAACTGTATTGAAGACCTATTAACTTCTTATTGTATGCAAGGCATTGAAATTTATGCATTTTCACATTTTAAACATCACTATGATCCTGTGATGGAAGTACAATTATTGTTACAATTATAGTAGAGAGTAAACTGAAATTTAAGGAAGTTAGAGAGGCCCTAGGTCATACACTTGGTAAATAACAAGTCTGTCTGACTGCAAAACTCATGTTTATTAATTTTGAGCTAGAAAAGGATTTATCAAAAATGTAAGAAGAAAACCACAATAGTTCATTTGTCTACTCCATTCTTGTGCGAATGCCACCCGGCTGGATGTCTTTATGCAGAATTTAAGAGTCCTCAAGACCACCCTTACTTCTGACATCAGTTGCAGGTTCAGAAATCCCCAAGACCGCACTTATGTTCAATAATTTACTAGAAGGACTCATAGAATTTACTCAATGCTGTTATACTCACATGTATGGCCTATTACAGTGAAAGAATACATATTCAAATCAACTAAGGGAAGATGTGCCTGAATTCAAGAGAGTTCAACACATGGAGGTTCCAGTTGTTCTCTCCCACTGGAGTCCAAGGTAGTGCTAACTTTTCCCAGCAGCCATGTATGGCATATTGCTAACTGAGGAAGCTCATCTAAACCTTGGTGTCCAGAGTTTTAATTGGGGCTTGGTCATGTAGACGTGGTTGACTCACCGCATGGTTGACCTTAGGTTCTAGCCCCTCTAGAGGCTGAGCTGATATCATACAGCTCTAAGCCCCACCATAAATCATTACTATCTTAGACTATCTGGCAGAGCCCAAGGCCCCCAGTTAAACAGAAATACTCATATCAGGACATTCCAAGCACTTAGAGAGATTATCTTTTTGGAGCTGAGGACAAAGGCCATACCTCTCTTTGGCAAGGTTACTTCTTTATTATGTACTTCATTAGGCATCAGACAAGACAGATGTGCAAAAGGATGAAGCATGCAAAAAATGTAGTCTTGTAAAAGGTATGCTTCATTTTTTTCTTGCATGACTTGTTTTTGTTTAAAGAACTTTTCTTCTTTTTGTGATTTTAAGAGACTTCCATGTCTCTATTAGGCATCCATGCTTACTTCTCCCAGTTGGACTCCAAACTAACGGACAGAAAAAAATGATTATCCCTTTCTACTCCTTGGAGTTGCATATAACAAAAATGTGCATTCATTCATTTATTCATTGATTCTTAGTCTTTCATCTTTACAGTTCCCCAAATTTATTTATCATCTACTATTTACTAGACACTAAGTTAAGTGCTGGACATTCAGTATTCTCATGGAGCTTAGGATCTAGTATAAGAGGGAAACATTAATCAAATAATGATGCCAATGAATGAATAATTGCCAACTGAGATAAACGATGGGAAGGGAACATGGTTTTATGAGAGAAACTAACAAAATAACTTGACTTAGATTTTGGGGTCAGTGATGGCTTCTTTGAGGAAGTAACACTTGATCTGATGACCAAAAGGTGAATAGAAATTAACCATATAGAGTCAGAAAGGAGAGGAATAAGCCATTTGGATATAGTAAACAGAATGTGCAGGGGCTGGCCCCGTGGCTTAGCGGTTAAGTGCGCGTGCTCCGCTCCTGGCGGCCCGGGTTCGGATCCTGGGTGCGCACCGATGCACCGCTTGTCAGGCCATGCTGAGGCAGCGTCCCACATACAGCAACTAGAAGGATGTGCAGCTATGACATACAACTATCTACTGGGGCTTTGGGGAGAAAAAGGGAAAAAAGAAGGAGGAAGATTGGCAATAGATGTTAGCTTAGGGCTGGTCTTCCTCAGCAAAAAAGAGGAGGATGGGCATGGATGTTAGCTCAGGGCTGATCTTCCTCACACACAAAAAAAGAAAGAATGTGCAGTGAATGGTCTTTGCTGTGGGGACATTTGAACAGAGACCTGAATGAAATGAAGGATGCATAATGCAGGTATCTCGTGTAAGCAATTTTTAGTTAAGGGAGCAGCAAATTCAATGGAACTGGGGTGAGAGCTTCCTTAGCCTGCCTAAGAAATAGCAAGGAGACCAGTGTGACTGCAAGTCAGTGACTGAGAGGGAGTGTGATAGAAAACAAGGTAAACGGGACAGGAAATGAGATTGCAGAGAGACAGGAAAAGAAGTCTGAGAGGGACCCAGGCCCTGGATAAGTGAGGACTTTGCACTCTTCCAAGTCCATGGATAGCCATTGAAGAGTTTTGAGCTGATCAGTGACTTGATCGGATTTACATCTTAAAGCAATTACTTTGGTTGCTTCGTGGAGAACAGACCATGGGGAGGCAAGAGTGGAGCAGGGACACCACTTGGGGAGCTCTTGGGATATTCCAAGCCAAAGATGATGGAGGATCAGGTGGTAACAGTAAAAGTGTTGAAAAGTAGTTGAGTTTCATATACATTTTGAAACTAGAGTCAAGAACATTAGCTAATGGATAGGCATGGGAAAGAGAGACCTAGAATGACCTCAAAGTTTTCAGCAAATATTTGCAGCTGTAAGAATGGAAATACCATTTCCTGAAAATTCAGGGAGAAGATTAGAGTAAGAGCAGATTTAGAGAGTAAGAGTTCAGTTTTGAGAATGTAAAATTTTGAGGTGCTTATTAGATCTTTAAGTGGAGATGTTGAGAGGGCTGTTTTTTATGAGTTTGAAGTTCAAAGAAGAGATTCATATTGGATGAATAATTTGGGAGGCAACAATTAATTGATGGAATCTAAAGTCATGAGAACTGAATGCAGTAACCCAAAGACTGAAGGTAGATGGAGAAGAGTAAAGATATGAGTATTGAGCTGTGGAACGCTCCAATATTTAGAGTTTGGAAACACAGGAAAGATCTAGCAAAGGAGACTGGGACAGAGTGGCCATTGAGGTACAAGAAAAACAAAAAGAGCATAGTGTTTCTGGAAAGAAAGTGTCCTTAGAAGAAGGGACAAATCTGTGTCAAAAACTGTTGATTAAGATGAAGACTGAGAATTGGCCATTGGATTTAGCTATGTGAAGTCACTGATGATCTTGACAAAAGTAGTTATAGTGGACCGGGCAGAAGAAAGTCTGATGGAATTGTGTTCAAGAAATAATGGAGTAGAAAGGAAGCAGAGACAGCAAATAAGGAAAACTCTTTCTTGGATTTTTCCAGTAAAGGGAAGCAATGTGTAGAAGAATCTGCAAGGGGATGTGTGGGTCAAGAAATCAAACTACTGATATATTGTAATTTTTTCAGCCCTTCTTTTTATACAGAGTTGTGATCATAATATACAGTTAATTTTGAATTTTATTTTATTCATTTCACTTTACATCATATAGTTTTTCATATGGCTAATCTTCATATTGGTACTTCTTGATGACTTTATAATATTCCATTTCATGTATTATCCTACTTTTTGTAACCATTCTTCTCCATTGGGCATTTGTGATGGTTCCAATTTTTTTGTTATTAGATGGTAGAAATAAACCTTTTAATGTATATAGTTTTTTCTTCCACTAAGATTATTTCCTTAGGGTACATTCCCCAAAGTGAGATTACCAGATAAATGTATGAACATTTTAATTTATTCTATTGCTTCTTTAAAGGCTTGTGTGAGTTTGTTTCCTTTTCCATTAACTTCAGGAACTATCTTGTTAACTTGAAGTCTACTCACTATGTGTCTGTGGTTTCATGTCTCTTTCCTTAAAACCCCTCTGGGTTACCTTATGCCACATCTGTCTTCCTCTCTCACCTTCTCCTTCTCTATTGATTGTACAAGGACAGAGAAGTATCAAGTCTAATAGGTCTTCAATCATAGACAAGTTCTAGAATCTATTATCTGCCAATCTTGAAGAGGTAGGGTAGGGTCTACTGTATTATTGGGTCTCAGACTCTGCTGCACATTAGAGTCACCTTAGAACTTTGAAAACTCCTGATATCCAGCTTTCACTTACTATTAGCTAAAGCAGACTGTCTGGGGATGGTACCTAGGTATTCTTAAAAACTCACCAGGGTGTTTTAATGAACAGTCAGATTTGAGAACCAGTGTGTTAGAACCACTGTGGCAGGAGGGCTCTTTTTCTTTCCCTCTTCTCTTAAAAAAAAGTTCAGTCTTTCTAATCAGATCCCAACTCAAGAGTGAGGGTAGCTAATCCTAGTGGTCCTGCCTGAATATGAGGCAAAGTTTATTAGCAAGCCTCTGAGTGCTTGTGGAGAGTATGCTGTATGCAGGGAGCAAGCAGCCCCTGGCCTGGGTGAACCCTACCAGCCCAGTGAGTTAGTGATGTGCTTGCAAACCTCTGAGTCCCTGGGTCTTGCCTCCTCCTGCTTACCTTACTTTGACCTACCAGGACTTAATTTCTGGCCTGCCTAGATTGGTATTACCAATGGTTTTTGACATTTTCCTTACTGCAACATTTTATACTTCACTTTATAGAAGAGTTGGCAGGATTTTTCCTGTGTTTAGATTTCCTTAGTATTTATTTTTGAAATATTGTCCTCGTCCATCACTATCTGAAAACTTTTGGGTCCAAACTTACAGCTGTTCTTCTCTTGCTTCTGTTGTTTTTCCACAAGGTTGACTGTGAGGTGAAGCCCATTTTTCCATTCACTTCCATGAAAAAAATTGAACATAACTTCCTATAGGGAAAAATGACCAAAAGAGACAAATAAGTTTTCATGAAAAGATGGTCACCTTTTGACGTAGTGATGACTCTCATCAGCATTGCTTTCCTTTTTGGAATGGTTTTGAGGCGCTCTGAGATGTGTAGGGCATGTCCCCACCTCAGGGTCTCCTTGTTCATTGTTCCTGATCCCTCAAAATCTACATAACTTGTGAATTTCTCCTGCTTCTTCACATCTCACATCACTCTTCTAAGAGGTGGTGTCACCTTTCTTGGATTGTGAAGCATCTATAACCTTTAATTATTCTTGTCTGAAAATAGTTGAGCCTATAGGTTCTGAAAGGGAAGAATTGTATTTGAATCTGAAGAAATACATTTATTTTAAGAAATGGATGATACTTGGCATTTTTTTCCAGCTTCCCTTTGGTGTATATTTCTGCTTCTCTGTGCTAAGCTTTGGGATTCAGAGGGCTGTCATGTGGACATTTCTGGAGTGGGTTATAATAAAGGTGACACATATAAGATGGACTTCTAAATTGCTTGATTATTCTATAAAAGTCCTTATTGAAGTCATGCCCTGTATTAGTCTGCTCAGGCTGCTGTAACAAAATACCGTAACTGGGTGGCTTAAACAACAAGAATTTATTTCTCACGGTACTAGAGGCTGGGAAGTCCAAGATCAAGGTGCCCATAGATTCGGTTCCTAGTGAGAATCCACTTCCTGGCTTGTAGATGGCTACCTTCTTGCTGTGTCCTCACATGGTCTTTCCTTGGTGTGTGCGTGGAGAGAGAGAGAGAGAGAGAGAGAGAGAGAGAGAGCCCTCTCGTGTCTCTTCTTATAAGGGCACTAATCTCAATCACCAGGGCCCTACCCTCATGACCTACTTACCTCCCACAGGCCTCATCTTTAAACACTATCACATTGGGGATTAGGGCTTCAACATATGAAGTTTGAGGGGACACAATTCAGTCTATATTATCCACCATGGAAAATACTTATATGCCCATATACTTATGATGAGCAAAATAAAAACAAGAGCAATTTCCTGTAAGACCTGTGGACTTAGTCACTTTCCTTTATGGTTAACCCAATACAATGCTTCCCTTAATAGCTCAGGGCCCTTTTTAAGCAAATGAGCAAAATGTACAATTAATATATAAATCTTTCCTGTTTCTAAGGTAGTGTGCCATAAGAAGGAATGTGGAATCCTATTCATCATCCTGTTTAAAAAAAAAGCATTGCACTCCCGCCCCAATGAAACTTTGCCCATTTCTGGACATGGGATTGTTGCACTTCGTATCATACGTCATGGCAGCTCTGTTTGCAATCAGAAGGGTGTGAATATTTTTAGAAGCAGGGAAATCATTCAATCTGAAAAATTTTAAATTAAATGGGTAAAGGCCCTACTATTAGTAAAATATTTAAATTAGTAGAAATTTATTATGCTTTGAGTACACAGTGACTTAAACTAAGTTTTGAGAAGCCTCTGGCTTATAAGTATAATTTACCCATTACTGATATGAATGTGTTTTCAAACAGTCTATACTTAAAATACTTTAATACTACTATCATCTTTCTTAATTTACTAAGTAAAAGCAACTTTCAATAGAATTTTGCTCTCCATTGTCATGGAATCTGCAGTGTTGGTCTAGATAAGTAAGACCTTACATCGAACAATTTAAGGATTTTTTTCCCTCATTCATTTAATATATATTCCACAGATTACCACATTCATGGATAAAGCATCTATAGACCTAATGTCTATTTTATTTATGGCTCAAATAAGCTTTTCCAAACACCTTTTTCTGTTTCTAGGATTTTGATAGCACCAACTCCAGTAGTATTTTCAGGGGTAAAATGAGAAGTGTTTCAACTCCTTGGGTTCACTAAATTTCTTGCATCTAAAATCAAAATTTGAGATCTCCCTCCTTTGTGCCTGAAAAGAAAACTGAAGTCAGGTGGGTCTTTTCCTTCCAGGAGAATGCCGTGAACGGAGAGCACCTGTGGCTGGAGACCAACGTCTCAGGAGACCTGTGCTACTTGGGAGAGGAGAACTGCCAAGTCAGATTTGCAGTGAGTGTGCTCCTTGACCTCTGACCTCTGTGCTTTCTGGGGGAAGGCCTCTGAGTTGAGTCTGAAGGCAGTGGGGTTCACTGTGACTGAGTTTCCAAAAAGAGGTTTGAAAGAGCCTGTTTCTTGTGAGACAGTTGACAGGCGGAGTTTATCAAGTTAACATGGCTTTCAGGGGGTCAGTTTGAATGGTTTTAGGGTTTGACTATGCAGGCCAACCCTTGGTATAATGTGCTACTTTATGATCATAGCCAGGGTTGGTTTTTTTTCTTTTGATGAAGATTAGCCCTGAGCTACCAGCCATTGCCAATCCTCCTCACCTTGCAGAGGAACATTGGCCCTGGGCCAACATCCATGCCCATCTTCCTCTATTGTATATGTGGGACGCCTGCCACAGCACAGCTTGACAAGCAGTGCGCAGGTCTGCACCCGGGATCCGAACCTGCAAACCCCGGGCCACTGAAGCGGAGTGCAGAACTTAACTGCTATGGCGCCGGGCCAGCCCCCAGCGTTGGTTTTTGTTTGTGTGTGGGGTGTGGGGGAGAGGATGTGCATGGAGGAAGGGTCTCTGTGGGAGCAGGCAACTCGTTTGTAGGGGAGTGTGTATGGTGGAGGGCATTCCTGGTGGGTGAAGGTGGGGATGGGCTGGAAGACCTGTCTGGTGGTGAGTGTAGGCTAGCAAATAATTCAGACTAAGTTCTGGAGGATAAAATTCTAGAAACTATATTAACAATCAACAGTCAAGTACACTGGAGTATCCCTTGCTTTTTAAAATTTACTTTGTGTTTGTAGTTAGAACAATCTGTTTAAATGTTAAAATTCTCTTTATGTTCTGTGAAAAGAGCATGGTTGCCAGGCAGTAAGTTTTGAGGAACTAAAATTTTTGTGTTGAGAAGGTGAACTTAAAATTTTTGTGTAGTTTAAAATTATAGGTCTGAAAAGAGAGTAATGGGAAACTTAGTAAAGAAGAAAGAAAAGATGTATGCCCTCTTATTTGGCGAAATGGGCATCATAATTTACATAATCAATTTTTTTTTTTCTTTTTCATTATGTTTGTTTATTGTGTGAGAGAAAGATTTGGGGCAAAATGTAGGACCTTGGAATTGAATACGTTTCTATTAAAAACTAGTAAGGAAGAAATTGAGTTTCCACCAAAGCTTATAGAAGAATATAGCCCCTAAGGATTTTTATCAGGCTGCGTGGACTCATGAAGCTGGGAACCAAGACCTTTAAAATGGCATTAGCTGTTTTGACGTCTAGTTTATAGGTTTTGTTTGGAAGACTTTATGAGAGCTTTGAAGGACCAGGGTTTGTTTGAGTAAAGTTGGGAACAGTTAAATGACAGTGAAAGGCCCAGCTGCCCAGACTCTCCATTTCAAGTCAGAAAACCTGAATTTGAATCTCAATGGTACCCCTCACTGTGTGTCATTGAGAACTCATGACCTTTGCGTCTTGGCTACTTTTTAGGTAGAAAAAGAGAGTAGGATTAAATTATTTTTAATTTTGCCTCCAACTCAGATCTGTACTTAATTATTTGCATTTCTTTTAATCTGGTTGTAAATTCAGTTGATTTAAATATCATTTCAACTTTATGCATATGTATTTTTAATTAAAGTATAATTGCATGGGATTTGATTAAATTAACCAAAACTAAAAGAGGTTCAGCTGTTTGGACTAAAATACCATAAATAATGAATTAACATTAGGATCTTAGTTAATTGCATAAACATTGGTCTCGGGATATCAGATGATACAAAATGGAAAAAATGAAAGCCAATCTTACTTGTGTATATACTTTTGAACTATTATCTACTGATACTCCTGCCAGCTGATGGACTGTAATTTGTTATGGAGTTCTGCCTTATTTCCAAATTACTCCCTTTGATCCTTTTCTGGTGCTCTTCTAGGGTCAGCCACATATTACCTCTTTTGGCAAATATATGAACAGATACTCCAGATCCTCCTTAGACCATGTATCAGTAAATAGCATTGCTATCCACTAGCTGATTACAACTTGGACACTGTTATCTCTATGCCAGGAAAAACAACAAAGAATAAAGGAAATTTTAGGTAGAAGTAAGGAAGTAATAGAGTTGTGAAAATCACCAGTGTTCTTCTGAACCTTCCTCATAATTTCATCCCAAATACTTGGCTCTATTAACTCACTTTACCAAATGTCTGGAAGATGAAGTGCTGTCCTCCAAAAAGTGTTGATTAAATGAAGAAATAAATCAGTGAGGAAGTTGAAGATCTAACAGTGTTTCCTCGTTATAAGTTCCTGAAGTCTCAGTCTCTTTACTTATAAGGTGGGGGAAGTGTTGTTTTGAGGATTCAATGAGATAATGCCTAGAAAGGACTTGCCACAGCAACTGATATAATAAATTAAAAGGGGAAAAAAAAACCCAGAAAGGACAGGAGGAGACAGTTCACAAAAGAACTACCAATGGCCAATGTATAAGTGAAAAAAATAGATAAAGTCAACCAAATTAAAACAACTATGGGGAGTCAACGTTTGTGCCTATTAGCAAGGATTTACAAAACCATAGTCCTTACTGCCGGTTAGGTGAGGCTGAAATGGGGCCTCTTGTTGTCAGCTGGCGGGAATATGAGTTGATAGACTTCACAAAATTGTCAGCATGTGGTAAAAGCAGTAGAAATCTAGCGCTCTCTCCCCCTCCCGTGGGCATCACATTTTGGGAAGGACATTGGCAAGCAGGAGGAGACCCAGAGGAATGTGTCCAAGTTGGTTTGGGGTAGGGAACTTTGCAGTAGAAGGAAGACTTAAATAACCTGGGCTATGAAAGATTATTAAAGATGTAAGGGAGAGAGAGTGGACCCATCCCTCAGTGTTTGAAGAGCTGCCTTGAAGACCAAGGAAGGGTCTTGCTCTCCGTTGTTAGGAAGGTAGAACTAAGTTATACTTATAGAATCCACTGATTCTAACAGAGGATCTTATGCTCTGGTATAACAAACATCACCTGGAAAACCTGTTAACAATGCAGATTACTGTTTCTCTCCTTGCTCCAAATGCTGATTCAGTATGCCTGGCGTTAGACTTGGGAATCTGTGATTTTAACAAGCGCCTGAAATAATTATGGTGCAGATGGTCCGTAAACTTAACTTTGAGAAATACTGTATTTTAAGGAAGATCTTTAACAACCAGAGCTGTCCAGCAAGGGAACAAGGTGCCTGGAGAGATGTGCTCAAAGGATGTGTTTGCAAATAAGTTGGATGGCCGTCTTTCAAGGATGCTGTAGAGGGGGGTGCGCATGTGCTTTGAGTAAGAGGTTAGGCAAGGAAATCTCCAAGAGAGCCGCCAGTTTAAATGTTCTATTTGCAGCTTTCTTAGAATTGAACAACAGTTTTATAAGAAAAAAGCATACATACATAGATTATGTATTATGTTCTCATTTCTTTTAATGAACCACCTTTGAAGAAAGCCGACCTGTTGGGTTTGGGACCAAATTACCAGAACCAGATACTACCTGCGGGCTTCTAAACAAAGTGCAGCAGAGCGCTTGGAGGAGGAGTGAATCCATCACTGAAGACGTGCCTTTCACTGCTTACCCTATTTTAGCAAAGCAAATGTCACAAGTAGAAGTTAAGAGAAGGGAGAAATCAGTGTGGGTTGAGGTAGACAGAGGCGGCTTCATGGAAATGGGGCTTCAGCGCAGTTTTGAAAGATGGGTAAGATTTACATAAGTGGAGTTGAGGAAGGAGTACATTTCAGGCAGGGAGAGGAACATGAGCAAACTCAGAGGCAGGAACAAACTTTGTACAAGGGAGGAGGCAATCATGAGACAAGCATGAGCGCATCAAAGAGCATGCGTTAGGTAAGAAGGGAAAGAAGGACGGATGGTGGTGTGTGCATGTCCATGTTTTCTGAACCAAAACTTGGATTGCATGTTATAAATGCCTGTGTGCTTATGAAGCATGGCCATATAATATATTGTCGAAACCAAGACAGTTTTGAGGGTAAAAGTGGCTGCTGTTAATAATGGTGCTGTAATATTAAGGGCAAACCAGACTGCATCAGGGAAACTGTCACCCTAGTTTATGGGGACATTGCAATAGTCTATTTAAAACCAAAGCATTCTTGCAAATCTAAGACCTTCTGCTGCCATCTGGATTGATATTTAGGGGCTGATATTGAAAGGCATTGAAAGCAAGGCAGTCACATTACAGGACTGTTGTAGGAGAGTTTGCTCCAAAGCCTCAGGGCTAAACCAGATGACCTTAAAATCCTTCCTCTTCTATGTTTCTCTAGTGGCAACATTTCATACTGTAGAATGTCTGAGAGCAGACATTTAATGGGATTAAAGATGTTCCCAAATCAGTGAAAGTCCCCAAATTAGTAACTGTTTCTTTTTCTGGTCTAGAGAGTAGAAAGGGATGCAAAAGTTATGAAATTGGAGCAGAAGGATCGCTGTTTCCCAACCTGATTATGGGGGGAGGGGAAAAAGTGAAATAAAATTCCAACTAGGACCACTCTTGTGTGGTGATATTTGTTTAGGTGGGCATTTCTTCATTCGTTTATTCTGTAAGTGTTTATGGGCTGAGTGCCCAGTACCAGAAACTTCACAGTGTTGAGAGTGACAGTTAATTGTTAAGTGACAACCTCACAGCTTAGTGGGTACACTCTGTAAAAAACACTCTCATGCTTTGTTGATAGGATATACAAAGATGTTCAGCCAAATATTCGTTCTCAAAGAAGCTCATGCCTCTGCTAATAATCCATAGAGCACATACCAGTGCACACCTCTTTTTATACTTAAAAGACACTTGCCTACGTTGATATGTAGATGTACACCACAACTGCCTAGATACGTGTAGACACAGAGAGGCAACATGGGTAGTAGGCAGGAAATGGACTTCGTGTGAGACTGACCTGGGTTTGAAAACCCACTGTTCCATCTCTGTACTGAGTGAACTTTGGACATATCATTTCATCTCTTTATGCCTCCATTTCCTGATTTAAAGTATTGTTATTAAGATCAATCTCAGTGATTCTTATTTCTGGATGAGCATTGTAGTCACTTATTAAGCTTTACTTTTTAATTTTATTCTTTAAAATGGTTAGTTCCCAGCCTGAATCTACCACATCAGAATCTCTGATGAGTGGGACTGGGTGTGCTTATGTTAAAAAAAAACACAATGCGGGGCCGGCCCCACGGCGTAGCGGTTAAGAGCGCTGGCGGCCCGGGTTCGGATCCCTGGCGTGCACCGAGGCACCACTTGTTAGGCCATGCTGTGGCGGTGTCCCATATAAAGTGGAGGAAGATGGGCACAGATGTTAGCCCAAGGCCAGTCTTCCTCAGCAAAAAGAGGAGGATTGGCATGGATGTTAGCTCAGGGCTGATCTTCCTCACAAAAAAAAAAAAAAACACAACTCTATAGACGATTCTATGTGCTGTCACATAGAGTGGGTAGAGAGCCATTGATCTACTTCATAAAGAGTGTCAGGACCAAATGAAGTGGCCTGGTCCTCACATCTGGTACATTGTAGCTGTTATGGTTTAATTGCATTCCCCAAAAAGATATGGTGAAGTCCTAACCCCTGTTACCTCAGGATGTGACCTTGTTTGGAAATAGGGTTGTTGCAGGTGTAATTAGTTAAAATGAGGTCACACTGGAGTAGGGTGGGCTCTCATCCAATATGACAAGTGTCCTTATAAGAAGAGGAGAGGACATACAATGATACACAGGGAAGAAAGCCACGTAATGACGGAGGCAGAGATGGGAGTGATGCAGCTACAAGCCAACGACTGGCAAAGATTGCAGCCTATGGTCAGAAGCTAAGCAAGAGGCCTGGGTCAGCTCTCCCTCAGAGCCCTCAGAAGGGTACCAACCCTCTTGACACCTTGATTTCAGATTTCTAGCCTCCAGGGCTGTGAGAGAGTGCATATTTTTGTTATTTTAAGCTACCAGTTTGTGGCACTTTGTTAGGCAGCCCTAGGGAATGAATACAGCAGCCATTCTGTAAGGTGAGTTACCTTATCTGGCCACACAGATACCTCCACAAGGCTCACAGGCGCGCACACGTAGAGGTACATTTAAGTCAGTCTTGAAAAGAGGACCATGGTTGAGAGGTATGTGGATAAGTGAGCAGACAGGCAGGTAGGTGCCGGAAGCTGAGAGCGCGAGGAGGAGCATAGGTACATGGTTAGGTGGGTGAGAGTATGTAGGTTGGGTAAGAGAAGAAGGAGCTGTCAGACTTCAGAATGCTGTTACCAGATCTATCGTCTCTATTTTTAAATGTGCTTATGTCGCCTTCTTTTTGTGGGAAGGCTAATGGGCACTGTTTAGCTTTTGTTATTGTTTTGTTCATGTGTTCTGCGCAAACCCTTTCCTCGTGGGTAAGATTTGGTGAAAATGGCCAACCCCACCTGTCACACCTGACCTTCATTCCAAGGTATCTCCCAATATCTCTTGCAGCTTAATAAATATTGTTTTATTGAGCAAATGAATGAATTGCATTGGGGAGGCCATGTGATAGGGGGCTGAGGGGGAGTGGAGAGTGAGGAACCACACAGATATGGAGACAAATAGATCTGGATAAAAATCCTGGCTTTGCCCTGCTTCTGAGTCACGGGTTCCTCTGTAAAATGGTGATGATTATGTCTACCTCTCAGAATTGGTAGAAGGATTAAATTTGTTGACAGATGTTAATATCCTCCTTCCTTCTCTCTTGTTCCTGCTTCTGTTTCAGTGTCACTACATTGAATGAGCCAATTGGTACTTTGGTTGAACTTTGGTTTCCACAGGGCCTATGTTTGAGATTATTCTGTCAGACCCCAGCACTAAGACTCCTATGCTTCCACCTATCGTTGTGCTGCTGTGTGCAATGTCCATAGTCTCCTAGGTCATAGGTGGGACCAACTGAGTGTGACAAATCAAAGTACCTGTTCTGGAAAACATCTCACAGGCTGAGTCTTCTTATTGGTGGGTCAGAAGCCTCATCGTTGTAATCAAGTGTCACAGCATCTGATCACCAAGATGCTGGCCATGTCCTTGGGTTCTTGGGAGAAACTTGTAAGAAGAGTACAAGGGCAGGAGCTCTCTGCCTTACTGGAAGGAAACTTTCAGCTTTTTGTTGTTTAAAAAAAGAAAGATCCTAGGGGCCGGCCCCGTGGCGTAGTGGTTAAGTGCACACGCTCCGCTGCTGGCGGCCCGGGTTCGGATCCTGGGTGCACACCGATGCACCTCTTGTCAGGCTATGCTGTGGCGGCATCCCATATAAAGTGGAGGAAGATCGGCACGGATGTTAGCTCAGGACCGGTCTTCCTCAGCAAAAAAGAGGAGGATTGGCATGGATGTTAGCTCAGGGCTGATCTTCCTTACAAAAAAAAAAAAGAAGAAGGATCCTGACCCTGGTGACACCCTGTCTGTGTCACCTCTGGAAGATGGGTGCAGCGGATGGCAGCTTGTGCAGGTACTGCTTCCCGCACATCTGTGTGTGGTGGGTGAGAAGGGGAGAGAGTCAGTGCCCAGTGTGCATTGCTGGAGACTTTCTGCCCATCTGCGCCTTCGGGTCTGGCAGGTGTACGCCACAGAGCACCAACCTTGGCCTTGAGCCTCAGCGTGCCCCGAGACTGCCTGCTTGCTGCTCCTGTCCTGTCAGCCTCCCATGCTGGTTGTCCAGCACAGCAGACTGACGATCTGCACCTCCAGATGGCGGCTTGGCTGAGTGGGGTGTGGGCTGTCAGAGGGAACCGTGAGTGTGGCAATAAAGCCCAGGAGGCTACGCCAGCTTTCTAGCTGGCCTAGAGTTGTTTGGGTGCCAGCCTGAAGACGCCATCTCCGGTGAGCTGCCAAGGCTGCTCTCTGCCAGAGGCCCCTCCGCCCATTAGGATATTGAGGAGCTAATGAATCAAGATGACTCAGGGAGAGCATCGCCATCAACAAAAATAGTTTTGAAAAAGCATTTGCATAGACAGACTTTCAGCTCCTGATGCCCTAGTCAGTGGATGTGAGTGGAGGAAGGGAGTGGGGTGTTCCTGTGGGTACAAGTGATGTTGTCCTGTATGTGTCTGGCCAGATGGTGCAGCATTTCCATGAGATCATCCAAATGCACACTTAGAACTGTATTTGGCACAGGGCAAATCCTTAGCGTTAGCCATTGTTACCATTACAACTATCGTTGTTGTATAGCTTTGCACCACATAACGACGTTTCGGTCAATGACAGACCTCATATATGATGGTGGTCCCCTAAGATTAGTACTATATAGCCTAGGAGTGTAATAGGCTATATCATCTAGGTTTGTGTAAGTACACTCTGTGATGTTCACGCAGTGACGAAATCGCCTAACAATTCATCTCAGAACGTATCCCTGTCGTTAAGTGACACATGACTGTAATTGTAATTATTTAGCATAGGGTCCATATATTTGCGGAGAATATAATACTGGTCCTGCCCACTTCATGCAGTAGAGATAGTGACAGGATTTGGAGCCTAGGAGCTTTAGGATTCCGTCACTCCCTCCTAGGTGGCCCTGGATCAATAGTACCATTGTCTGTTTGCACAGTCCACTTTTTTCTTGAACCAAATAGTTCTGGAGAGCAGTAAACTCATATAACAATATGAAGTATTGTTCATTACAAGAGGCTTGTGTTCAAATAAGTTTAGCGAACAGTGAACACCTTTAATATACAAATATGTATTATGAAGCTCTAAGAAGGGCAAAAGGTTTACAGGATTTTGTATTTTTTCCTCAGAAGAAGGGATGATTGTTGAACCCATTATTTTTCCCACAGAACACCTATTGGTATCTTGTGGGATCTCAGTATTCTGTGGACAACTATTTGAGAAATGCTCACTCAATGCAGTTCTCCTAGGACTTGTCAATGTTGATCAATAACAACAACCCTCTGCAGTGGTCGTTGGAGGCAGTTTACTTCCACTTAAAGGTAAAAGGAAGAAAAGTCAGAGAGGCTTAATCACTATGCAGAGCCTCATAAGTTTTCTGTGTCTTTGTGTAATTCTCTTGCCTTTATAAACTGTCATTAAGCTATGTGTGTGTGTCTTATTTTTTTGTTAGAATTTGAGCCTCTGAGAATAATTGTCATCTCTTCTGCAATGATAATTTTCGACTGAGGCTGTGTTTGTGGGTTTGTATTTGGGTATATGTTTGTGTGGAGCAGTTCTGTTGTTATTTAATATTGGTACAGTCCTGTTACTTGATAAAAATAGTTTGCATCTGATTCAGCATAGGGTTTGCATACCACCTTGGCAATGCCCAGGTGTATAGAGATACTTTCCCTTCTTCCAGTGTTTCTCAGTGCCAGGAACACAGAATAACAGATTTTAACCAATATTCTTGTTGCTCAGAGGCCCCAATCTTGGCTGAAGCAGTGTTCACATTAGCAGTTACTCAAAACTGCCATGAACCCCCAAGTTCACATTGTCTCTGTTTTTTAGGAACTTGTTGTTGTTGTTGTTGTTACCTATCTCATATACCTGGCACATACAGATTCAGAAGGTAATGCCTTAAAAACAGAAGGAAATGGAAAAGCCTGCTTTGATATTTTCATTGGAGGAGGTGTGTGGGCTTTGAAATCAAATGATCTGACTTTGAAGCCAGGCTCTGAGATTTTCTAGTCATGTGACAATGGTCATCGTTGTTTGTTTTATTTTTTGTTGAGGAAGATTAGCCCTGAGCTAACATCTGTTGCCAATCCTCCTCTTTTTGCTGAGGAAGATTGGCCCTGGGCCAACATCCGTGCCCACCTTCCTCTACTTTATATGTGGGATGCCTGCCACAGCATGGCTCGATAAGCAGTGCACAGGTCCGTGCCTGGGATCCAAACCCGTGAACCCCGGGCCGCCAAAAAAGCAGAGCACAAGAACTTAACCACTATGCCACTGGGCTGCCCCTTAATCTCTTTAAATCTCAATTTCACATCTGTAAAATGTGGATAATATCTGCTGCTTATGGTTGTTGTGAAACTTAAATGGGATAATGCATATATAGCAATTAACAGCATGGCGAGTCACAAACGCTCAATAAAAATTAGTTACTATAGTCATTTCTCTTTGAGTGAAAGTGGTTCCAGTGGCTTGTCAGAAACGGACACCCGAAAGGCAATGCCAGAATACTAACTCCGGAGGGCCTTGTAATCATCACCTCTCTCTCACTGAATTAGAGAAAGGATGGGGTGAAACAACTAGCCCAGCTGACAGTCTGTCCTTGACTCTGTGCTCCGTCTCCATTCTGTTGATCTTTTATAACACATATCACTTTCTGTCATTAAAAAATATATCACTCACTTACCTGTCTGCCTGTCTCCACCATTAGAACATAAGCTCCATTTAGCTGGGGTATTCTGTCTGTCTTGTGCTCTCCTGGATCCTCAGCACTGAGAACAGTGACTGCGCTGAGTAGTTATCCTGCCATTTTTCATGGAATAAATGAATGAGTTCAATGATGTGATTGTTGAGAGAGACACATACACACACAGACACCTGTCACCAGATCAACCCTGCCATTTAAGTATCGTTATACTCAGAATCCAGGACATTTGAATTTCTGCCTTATTTTTAAGGCTTTTCACAGGGAAATTCAACTCTCACTGCCAGCAGGCTATTGTGAGGTTTTAAGCCCTGTTTATCCAGTGTCATGCCTACAGCAGCCCATCTTATTTGATTCGCGTGGAGGATAGAGACTGCTGTTTACCATTCTTGGCACAGGCAGTCGTGGTATGGTTGTCATTAGTCCATCCCCATGGGGCTTTCATGAGAACAGATCATCTAAAACAATCATGTCAAATATGTTTATCGTCATCAGTTTTGTTCTCCTAATCCATTACTAGTAAAGAAAATGAGAGGGAAGTAGTGAGTTGTAATAGAAAGAGATGGCTTTAAGTCAGAAAGACTAGGTTCCAGTCCTAATTAATCTATCTTGGGCAAATTGCTTAATCTCATAGGGTCTCAGCTCCTTAGCTGTAAAGTGGGTGAATAGTATCCACCTTGCATGGCTGAAGTGAGCTGTGTTTATAGAGCACATAATATATATATCACACTGCTAACCTCCTGGTAAATACTCTGTGGTAATAATGTCCTCATTGAAAAATGGTATGGGTAGGTGTGTGCATGTGAGTGAAAACCCCAATGCCAATTGGAGATACAGGGCTGGGTGAACCATGACCGAAATGGTGGGATTCCTGGACTAGATTGGCTGGAAGACTTTGTCTTAATTATGTCATCAATAGTTTGGGATGTAGGAAATGGCAATGAAAGGATAGCTAATTTACTATGGCTTGATATGGCTTCTTAAGTAGATATAATCTTCCAGATTAAAGCAAATGTCTCCAAATTATTGTTTAGACATCTTAAGCTGTGAACTTTAACAATTCTATTTCCACAAAGTAAACTGATAATGAGACTGTGTTAGGATTCATGCTGCAAGTAAGACAGTGTATATCACACTAGCAAGGATTAAAAGGCAAACTTTGGTGTTTTCTGGTTTATATTAAACTTAAGATCTCTGCTATGCCCTTGATAGACTACTTCAGAACTAGAGCCATTAAGACAGGATTGAGACACCACTTCCTGTTAACTTGTCTTCATTATGACTTCTGTAATATGTCCAGCCCATCCTCACTCATATCTCTTTGCTTGAAAGTTTTGAATGCACATGTGTTTGGGTATGTAAGGCTCTAATTGTGTGAATTTCTACTTGTTAGTGTCTGTGTACTTGTAATCATATTTGTATACATTTTTTGCACATGTAGTAACACTTCAATTAATCTACTGTAAGATGTATGACAACTTTGATCTGAGATAACCTTAAAGAGAGTATAAAAATTGAACAAGGAGCAACCACAAAAGCATCTGGAAAGAACCAAAGACGGGAAGATAACACATGATAAAGTTAAAGCTATTGACCGGCCCTGGTCGTATAAGCCAGGACCTGCTGGTACCTAAGCTGAGAAGCGTGGAGGAGACAAATGGGAATAAAGAAATAAGAGAAGACAAGCAGGCAGAAGAAAACACAAAGCAGAAACAAGAGATGAGAGCAGTGAAGTACAGAGACAATTCATTATAATAGTTATAGAAATATGAAGTGTCCCTGGGTAAAAGGAGAATCAGGAGTGGGAAATAGAATTATGGATTTTTGTAGATTTCTTCGAGTTCCTAAGAACTCGAAGTTCCTGCATCATGCATCATGCATCATGACCATGAAGGAAGGGGCAGAGGAACGCCTACGCAGCATAGCAATCTCGAGCCTGTCAATGAAGGGGCACACCAAGCATTATACAGCCCAGCTCTGAGAGCAGCAGTGGGTTGGTATCTTGCCCTTAAACTTGTGCCAGCCAGTACAGATTTATCAGGCCATTCACTATACTTTTCATGAGTAAAAGCTGCAGTATATAATTGTTTCATATCTCAATAACTGTACCTGGATTTTACGTGGATTTACAAAGATAGTAGCGGTGTGCGCTAGTTACCCAATTGAGTTCTAAGATGTAGACTTCTAAGATGCACCTGTAGCTTTCTACTGAAGCCCATCGGTCCCTATAACTTTCTTCTTATTAAAAAAAATGTATTAAATTCACTAACATAAGCCACTTTTAAACCACTCTTAAAGAGGATGATTTGGTACAAATTTTAATATGAGTGTGAACTATTGAGCTACAGGCAAGTACCTTTTTTCCCCTTAAAATGAATCCTGTGTCATTCTGACCATAGCTTTGTCCAATCCTAACATAATGGTCAAAACGTGACGAGGTATCACTCTTTATAACCAGCCATCAACTTTAGCTTTGAATTAACACGATTTCTAGCAATTTGATTCTTACCAAATTGTCTGT
Source organism: Diceros bicornis minor (assembly GCF_020826845.1). NCBI lineage: Eukaryota > Metazoa > Chordata > Mammalia > Perissodactyla > Rhinocerotidae > Diceros > Diceros bicornis. The sequence continues at coordinate 85,776,330 of NC_080742.1, read as the reverse complement.
TTCTCAGGTGAGCCCCAATTGGCTGCTTTTCAGGAGGAGGAAAGGTTGTCATAGGTTGTTCTAGTTCTCATGTTCAGCTCACAAAGTCCTTTCCCTTCCCTTAGCTTTCTGTGCTAAGATTTTGGTTTTCTTTCTCTTCAAATGAAAGATATAAACTATGCTGGCTGTTGGGGAAATATAAAACTTTTTATTTGTTTCCAATAAACGATGAGAAGGTACTTTTCTTCTTTTTCTGTATGTCCCCAGGGAAGCTGTGGGATCCACCCTTCTGTGCCTTAGCTGAGGTAGGTCCTGCTTACCCTCTAGATTTGTAGGCCTATCTGAGATTAGTCAGGGGAGGCATCTCTAAAACATAAACACTTCACGTGCAGACTGCTTCAGACGGTGCGTTCCTGAGAACACAACAAGATATGCTGTTTGAAGAGCATGTTGAGTTTTATGGCGTTGCTTTAGAGGCAATCCCAACCATAACGCAGCATGAGAATGTAGTATTTGTACCAGCCGGTCTGCGCAAGCCAGCCGTCCAAGGCGTAGGAATAAAGCCGTCCCTGGCTATGAGTTATTCTACTGAAAGACGTGAGGCCCGAGTAGGAGAAATCTGTTGACCTTTGGGAGACCTGCATGTGACTGGAAAGAGGCGTCTGCTCTACCAGTTAATCGCTCTTACTTCTCTGCCTTCTTGTCTGTTCCATTCTTGTCACGCCAGTTCAGGCTTTAATTGCCTAATATGTGAATTATCACTGTGGACTTATTCTCTTTCAGAAAAAAATGGCCAGTGTCTTAACCACGACCTGCAAGATCCCGTACGGTCTGGCCTGCCGTTATTGTCTGGCCTCATCTCCACCTAGTTTACCCCCCTCCTGCAATACTGGCCCCTTTGCCACTCCTCAGACATCTCAAGGCCTCATGCCTCTGGGCTTTGCACTTGCTGTTCCCTCTGCCGGAATTCTTTTCCCCAAGATAACTACATGGCAAACTCCCCCACTTCCTTCTGGTGCTTGTCAAAGTGTATCTTTTCAGTGAGACCTTTCCTGGCCAACCCATCTACAGCTTCCCCTTTCCCCCACTCCTGATGCTTCCTATTCCCCGTTCTCTCTTTAATGTTTCTCTTTAGGATTTATTTCTGTCAACATATTGTATGTTATATTTATCTATCTTGTTTATTATCTGCCTCTCCCAGGAGAATGTCAGCTCCATGAGATCAAAAAAACGTTTTTTTTTTTTTTAATGTTTTGATCACTGCTGCATCCCCAGTGCCCGGCACCTAGTACGTGGTCAGTATTTAGTGATTGATTGAATTAAGAAATTACTCATCTCGTTTCCTTTTCTCTTCTTCCTTCTGCTTTCAGATACTTGTACATACTGCCACCAGATTAAATTATTATTTTTGACCATGTAAGTCTCAAAAACTCTATTAGTGTTCTGCTGCCTGTTAGGTTACAATTTGTGTTTCTCAGCCCAGATTTAAGGACTTGAGCAATCTTTTCCCAACCCATCTTTCTAGCCTAATCTGCACCACCCAGCCAGGACTTCTGTTTGGGAAGACTGGCTATTTGTGGGCCCCAATTCTACCCAGCAGGTTTCCTCCCCAGGCCACAGCTACCCAGACGCGTATTCCAAAGTTTAACCAGCCTAGAGATGTGGGTGGAATCACATAAGCAGCAGTAACGTAGACTTCCTGTTCTTAACTCTGCCCATTTATGTAAGACCTCAGCCTTCTGCAAAATAGCCTTTCCACCGAGTATTCTGGGGCTCCCTGGAAGACATCTCATTTCTGCTCACAAAAACCATTGTTCAGCTGTAATCACCCTGAAGCCTTGACCCTATTTTCCTCTATTGTTTGTAGAGGTCTTCTAGCCCTCAGATACCTTTAGGGTGCCTCATTACCTCTTCTTTTGGGATTGCATATTGTGAGAATGCCTATGTCCTGGCAGGGGTGGGGGGTTGTCTCATGATTCCAAAGCCACCAGTTCTTCAGACTGGGGCTGGGTTGGGGGCTTAAGTGGGGAGCAAGGCTGTCTCTACAAATGCTTTCTCCTTTCCTCTCTCCCTTCCTTTCTTCCAGAATGTCTATTGAGCTCCTATTTTGTGTCAGGCAGTGTACTTGGTGTTTGGATTTTAGCAATGTGAAAACACACAGAGGAATCTCCATCTTCTTGTAACTCTACAATTTTTGACCCTGGGGCCTCTAGGGAATAGTTCTGCGGGGCCATTTCTCTTGCAGCCCCTCATGACACAGCCAGTGTCCCCACTCCTCACGCCTGTGCACACCCTACTCCACCTGATTCCCCAACCAGGTGCACACCTAGAAGCTTCAGCACTTGACCGTCAAACCTGCTGCCCAACAACTCATGCAAATGGCCCTCTGTGAGCCGGATGACTCTGCACCCCATTGGACATGCCAAAGCCAGTCTCAGTTCTTTTTAGGAGACATCAGTGCCTACCGTGTAATAAGGCTTTGGCTCTTCTCCCTGCTGGAGCGTCCTCAATTTTTCAAATGTCTACATCTTTTAAGGCCCAGTTCAGGAATTTGCTTTTTCTGTTAGGTCCTTTTTACTGAGTCAGCCTCTGAGGTTTTACCCTCCTCTAAGTTATAGCTCTCATCGTCTGAGCCGTTCATTTAGCATTTAGCCACATGTGGCCTTTTCTTTCCAGTCCTTCTTGTCTCCTCAAGTGGCTCACCAGCTTCTCCCAGGAAGGACAGAAGCTTCTTCCTCTTGATTTTCTGCCCAGCACTCAGCATTGCATTATACACATAGTGATGGTTAAAAGTATATATTGACTAAATGTCCATAAATATGCTTTGGAAAAGTCAGTGGTTAACAGATTGTTTCAGCCACATGGAAAATTCACTTATGTGGGGCACCTCAGACATCATGATTCCAGAGAACTGGCATATGCAGATTTAGGTGTATTGGTGTATATTGGAGCATTGCATGAGTATTTTTGTGCACTCATTTACATGAGTCCCCCATCCAACCTCCTGTTGTTCCTGCTCCTTTTTCTTTCAGATATTCTGAGGTACTACTCTCATTGTTAGTATCTCTGGTATCAATGGTGAGGGGCTATCTCGGAGGGATTCAGCCCTTGCTGAGCCCTTGTCTGTGCAGAAGACATGGCAAAAAAACATGGGGTCTTGACAAGAGAAGGTCTTGACTCTTCAACATAGGCCAACAGTACATGGGCTGAGGGGTGGGCCTCTTTAACACAGAGTGAGGTCTCTCTGCAGAGACCCTCTGAAGAGAACCCCTAGACTCTCCTCGGTCCACAGACTCTTCTGGACATGTGGCATCTTTGCTCCTTGGTTTGGGATCATGAAATCTTGTTGTCACAGGCAGACTTAGTGATGTAGTGAGGAACTCTAATAGGAATGTGCTGGAACGTCCCCTGTCCACCCTCTGAAATATCCTGGTTTGTCTGAAATGTCCTGTATTCTGTTTGAAGAAAAGAGGAGCCAACATGAGTGGCAATGGAATCTGTGCTTCGGGCCTTAAATCACATTAATGGAACTTCCAGATAATGTCATTCTGCATTTTTCCTAATACCAATTTACAGATTGCGTCTCAGGCTCCCCAGAGAAGTAGAACTTGCCAAGTATGCTTGTCATTTCTTCTAATTAGGTTTTTAAATAAATCAAAGTACTCTTGTTTTCATTTACCTTGGATTATACAGCAGGAGCGTTCTTGTTCATGTTGCCCATAGAGGCTGTCCCCACTGAAAGGACAGCAGAGTCCTGACACCCTAAAGCCTTAGGAAGTTTCCTCCCCTCCACTTGCCTGAGCATTCCATTTAGAGAGGAAAGGAGGCCTTGCCTGTGCCCCATTGCCCCTCCTCTCTGCCCCTTCCACCGCAGTGCCCAGTAGAATGAGCTTTGTGTCTGAGAGGGAGCAAGAAGGGAGGATAAAATTCTTCTTGCCTCACTTGCTGTTTCCCCCTTGCTGGATTCCTAGTTCTCCCTTAGTTTTGTTCCTTAGCGTGAATCTTCTGATCTGGGAAAGGTGAAGGGGCTGAGAAATCACTGGGGAGAAGACAGCTAGGTGGGAGCTTGAGGGTAAGTGCCTCCCACAAGCCTCATCTGCTCCCCTTTCCCAGCTTTTCACCACTCAGCATCCCCTCCAGTCCTTTCCCCAGAATGCCTTCTCTACCTCCTTCCCCACTCCCAATGTGGTTGGGTTCCTGCCTGGAGCCCCTTCCCCGGCCATTCATCCTTCCATCACTGTGGCCTCGTTGTAGGGGTGAGGATAAGTGGAAGGAAGCAGTGATTCCTTGCATTAGGTGTGTGAGCCCAGGTCTGGAGTGAGATGCTACAAGCCCCTAACTTGGTTTGGCCAGCAGCAGGCTCTGGCCTCTGAGCTCTCCTGAGACAGGAAGACCGAGAAGGGGCTGGCATGCTGGCCCTGAGGACTCTAAGTATTTCCTCCTACTTCTCCTCTTCTGGTCTCCAGTGATTAAACCTGTGGAGGTGTGTGGTGGGGGGCGTCCTTAAGAATACAGCAGGAGAGACATGGTCAGCAGGCAGGACCATTTGCCCATCTTCAGGGAGAAATAAGGTTTGGTGTGTGCCTTATTGGGAGGGAGCATAGCCAGCCTTGTTGAACATGCTTCTTGGGGTCAAACTTCAGACTGTTAGGGGTGAGCTTTAATTTCAGTTACCTTGGGCAGCAAGGAAGCCCCATCTCTTTCACAAATCATAGGCCTGTGAAACTAGTTTCCATTTCCTCCTTCTTCTCCTGCACCTCCCCTCCCTTCCTCCTCCCTTCCTTCTCTCTCTTTTTCTTTCTATCTGTCAAACCCTATTAACTACCACCAGATATTCATTGCAACTTAGCAAAAATCACATCTCCTGCTCAAAGGAAGAAAAAATAGCTTTCTTGGTGGTACATATGGATCTGGGACTTAACGACCAAAGGAAGTGGGTGGGTGGGATAAGATTAGATATTAAACTCTTTATCAGGGACAATTATGTACTTTCTACCCCTGCTTGCCTCTGATCCTTTTGTCCCCTCTCCAGCCACCATCCCCAGCTCCAGTGGTCTAAGGCTGTGACGATGTTACTCCCATGCTGGATATGAGCTGACGTTTGGTGAGGAGCTGTCACTGCCTCGAATGCCAGCAGTGCCTGCAGCATGGGAAACGTGTAGGGCCAAGTCAGAACTCGGAATGTCTTCTCTTACAATCTCTGTTATGTTTGCTAGTTAGATTATGCCTGCCATCCTAAAGCAGAGCGTATCATTGTGTCATTATTAGTTAAGTAAATGTTGATCATGATGTGATGGGATATGATCTATATTATATCCTATATTGCCTTAGTTTTCATAGATGTGCCACATACACAATTACAAATTAATGGATTTCCTTTGACAAAATCAGGAAACCCTTAGTAAGGGCACTGAAGTTACTTTACTTGATATTTAAAGCACTAAGCCTAACTGACCTTTAAATTCATTGATGAGAGTGAATTATTAAATTTTTATAATTTTAATAAGCATGTTTGGGTCCCAGGCTATATTTATTTTTTAAATTATGTTTTTGTGCTAGATTCTATAACAACCATGTCCCAATATGAATTATAACAACTAACCTGCTGCATTAATTTTAGACTTTTTTTTTTTTTTGTGAGGAAGATCAGCCCCGAGCCAACATCCATACTAATCCTCCTCTCTTTTGCTGAGGAAGACCGGCTCCGAGCCAACATCCACCGCCAATCCTCCTCCTTTTTTTTCCCCAAGGCCCCAGTAGATAGCCGCACGCCATAGCTGCACATCCCTCCAGCCGCTGCATGTGGGACGCGGCCCCAGCGTGGCCGCGGAAGCGGTGCGTCAGCGCGCGCCCGGGATCCGAACCCGGGCCGACGGTATCGGAGCGCGCTCACCTAACCGCTAAGCCACGGGGCCGGCCCTAGACTTTTCTTGATTTATCACCTTTCATAGTGAAGGAAGCATTGGCTTAAATAAGAGTTTTTTAAGAAAAAGTGACTACTGACAGTATTTAGAATGTTTAGATTCCTGTGTTTTACCTTTGTATTTAGTTTAAATCTTGCAAATAAAAGTTGTAACATAACCAAGCACAAAAATTCTATATGGTTTGAGCAGTTTCTGCACAGAACCTTATCCAGCTACTTCCAATAACTTTAACCAATTGAAACATAGTCATAAACCAAGAAGTCAGCAGTTACACCCTGAGTCACTGGAACAGTTTTCATCAGTTGAGGAACTGAAATCCATATATTTTATTACTATGGAAAAAGATCCGAGGCCTTCGCTCAGAATTTATTCACTTAATTTTGCATATGATTATAAACTTCAATTATCTGATTTCTCAGATTATAAACTATTTAGAAGCTATCATTTAGGAAATTGGGGGCAACAAAGGACTAGCAAATTGACACTGAAAGGATATCTATTCTGGCAGAAATTCAGGAAACAGAAAAATGGCTGTGTTCTTTGTAGTGAAATGTATCATGTTGTAGTGTTTATGAAGAAAAATTCGGATTATGCTTTATATATTCTGCCTCAAAAGGCACAGAAGTATGTAATATATTTTATGAAAGTCTTTTAAAATTCAATATTGTGTAAATAGAATTAGTTTTATAACTTAAAGCACTTTACTTCACATATCATCACCTGCAGAATATTACACTTGAATTATTCCATATGGGTGATGTTGGTATGTTTACACGCTGTCCCAGAAAGCTGAGAGATAACATGTCTTAACCCAGTGGTTCTCCAACTCTTCTAGCCCAGGTCCTTTATTCAAAAGAGATTGTGACTTAGAATTCCGATAAGGAAAACAAGGCAAGGAGGAGGTATTCTGGTCTCAGAAAGTGCACGTGGATCCCTGAGCCTGCTCGGTGTTCTTCCCACTGTCCTCAGTGACTTCTTAGGAAACTCACGGAGTTCCTGGAGCTCTGCAGAACTTAAGGCAGAGCGCAAGGTCAGGCACGAAGCTAGGCCAGGGTGGGAGTTATTGGTAAGGAAGGAGGCCTTTTAGGGGTCCTTAGATCATATCCCATCAGTGGTTGTCTCCCGTGAGGGGTGTTGCTTTCCTGGTCTGCAGTGTAATCGGCCAGGGGTTTTGTGGATAATGAGTAGACTGGCATCAACTTGTTTCCGTAGCATCACTGTAACTCTGATTGGCAGTGTGACTCAGGTACCCCATGCATTTTCTGCAGGTGGTGCTACAGCAGCCGTCTCTGCCAGGAGATCCAGAGGAAACAGGAGAGCAACAATAATTTGCTTATGGGCGCTCCGCTCATAAAAATTTGCAAACTCAAATTTTATTATTGTTGCCTTGAGTGCTGCTGCTGCTGCTGTTCTTGTTCTTCTTGTTCTCGTTCCCTCCTCTCCCTCCCCCTCCTTCTTTCTCTTTAGTAATAGAGCCGGGACATTTTTCAGTAGTGTAGCTAGATGCTTGGGTTTCCCTTATCCTTTGTTATTTGCAGAATAATTGATTGTCAGACTTATTTAATGTTCCAGACTATGTTCTTTCCTCAGGCAGAGGAAAGCCAAGAGTAATTAAAGCATCCGCAAGCAGGGTAACTAAACCTGTCAGCGGGGATCTAGACTACGAGCTCAGTGGCTACCGTACTGCTGTGTTCTGAGTACTTTGTTGGTGTCTGATAACACTCTGGATACCCCATGTTGAATGGGTAGAGCCATCAGGGATGCAGGAGGCTAGTTTCTTTCCTGATCCTGCCCCTTCTGAGGTGGTTGTCTGCAGTCCTTCCAGTCTCCTTTGGTAGCAGCAACACCTTATCCCTTCTCACCTTCCTGCCACAGTTGGCTCAAAAAGTAGACCTCAGTAGGGAACAGAAGTGGCGAGGTTGCCAGCAATCTATACCAGTGCCTTTCCTAGGAAGGGACTCAGGGCCTTTCACATTTAGACGCTTTGATAGACTATTTCACAGATTGGCTTCGTTATAATAGGTTTCCTTCTGTGCTCAAACCCCAAAATTGTTCATGCAGATCTGCCTTCTAGTCTGTCCTTTGTAGAGAGGGCTAAGCTTTCCTAGTACCAGTTCCGTGGTACTGGCGGTAATGGATTGAGATTCCACCCATTCCTCCTTCTCCCTGTTGCTTGTTTTTTATTGTTAGAGAAAAGATGAACCTCAAAAAGTATTTTTATTGTCAATTTAAACTGGTACTGACTGTCAGAGAGGCCAAATTATATAACGCTTACAAGTGTGAGCTCTGGAGCAGAACTACCCAGCTCTGTGGGCCCTAATTATATGACCTCAGGCATGTCACTTACTATCCTTAAGTTTTCTCGTCTGTAAAATGGGGGTAAGAATTATACCTGTTTCTTAGGGTTGTGAGGATTAAATGAGTTACTGTCTGTGAAATGCTCATGAGAGTCCCTGGCACAGAGCAAGTACTAACTTCCTGTTAGCTGCTGTTGCTGCTGCCGCTGCTGTTATTATTATTATTGTAGGGTGTAAAAGTTAGACTCGTCTTCTTGCTTTTTGGAAGATTTGGGCAGAAATTCAAGTAGCTTAGTATAAATTTGTGCCTGGGATAGAAGCCTAAATTGACTGGTCCCTTGAAATGCAAACTCTTTGGCAGTCAAGAAAGAATGCTTGTTTTGAACTTAGACCCAACTTTGGGTGTTGGCTCTGCCTCCCAACTACTAGAGTAAAAATGTAAAAAAAAAATAAGAGAATAATATAATGCCTACATTGCTAGGTTATAAAACTTAAAAAAATACAGAGTAAAGAGCCTGGTTCATGTTACATACTCAATACATAGCAGCTATTATAATTATTATATTTTGAAGGGAAAATCGAGGTCACCATAAGTCATGGGGATACGGAGCTGCTTGATGGGTCAAAGGACTGTTGATGAGGATTGTCATATTGTATAAGATGAAATTTTAAATTTGCTTAGTAATATAAACAACTGCAAGGTTTGCTTTATTTACCTATACTCTCTTTGGTACCAAGGACCTCTTCAGAACAGACTATGTTAACATGTCTTCTTGTATTTGGATTGAATGTTGTAGAAATCGGCTCTCAGGAGGAAGTGTGCGGTCTGTAAGATCGTGGTCCACACCGCCTGCATTGAACAGCTAGAAAAGGTGAGACAGCGCCATCTGCTGCAAATTTTGGTACCTTGCAGGTGTTTAGACTTCAAGGACAAGGTGTCAATTTCTGTTTCCAAATTTGGAAAACAATGCCATTTTAAAAAACTGGAAGTCCAGCATTATTACCAGATTAATAATAGAAAGACAATCTTATGGTTTATTCACTCTCTTCTTTGCTGAAGTATAATTTGATATCATTTTATGTTGACGCTTGGGAAAAGGAAAGATAAGATTAGAGAGGAAAGCCTGGTAGGCACTAATTTTCTTCAAAATCATAATTGTTATTTACGCATAGGATTTTCCAGAAGATGCTTTTTCTTAAAGAAAAAAAATCCATAAGCTCTTTAAAATCATTGTTTAGATATGTCTGACCTTTCTGAGTTTACTTCTTCCTAAAGTGGCTGCAAGGGAGAGCGCCAGACTAGAAGCCATCTCTCCTCCTTTCTCGGAGCAGTGCTCCTGCTTGCACAGCATTTACGTGTGGCTGGGGCTGGTGGTGACATCCCCGTGGTGTCTTTCCTCCAGAGGAAGTGGATTCTGCACAGTCCATTTATCTGTCACCCGGGGAAGGGAAAGGCTCCAACTGTGAGTTGTCTGCCGTCCTCGTCCCTTTCCCACCTCCTGCCCCATTTCCACGTGCGATTCTCTGTGCATTATTGACATTCTTGAGCTGCCACATGTGGAAATATTTTAGTCCCCTGTGACATTCATTTAGTTTCACCGACACATTACCAATTGTTGCCAACTGATATTTTGTGGGAATGACTACTAGTATTTTATCTTAATATTGTTTTTGCTGTCCCAATCCCATTTACTCATCTCCTTCATTTCTACACTCCTTTCATCTTATCTAGTAGCTAAAGAAGATATATCGGGACATCTCCCCATCTAAAAGAAAGGCAGTGCTGAACACTCAAATAAAGAGTAATTTTGTGTGCGTGTAATCATCATTTCTAAAGTTTATATTTTCCTACTTTTAATATCTAAAACAGCCAGATGATTTCAGTGCCAGATATTTTCTCTGACTCTTTATTATTTCAGTTTCTCAAATTTACAGCATAAGAGCATTATTGTTTAAAGATACTTTGATTTCATCAGAGAATTAAGAGATGTGGATTGGAGATATAGAATCACGTGGAATCTCTATAGATTATATAAAGTGATGGTTTCAAAAGAAATCATCCTTATTCTTTGGGGATTTTGCTTTGTCGTCTCAATATCTGTCATTGTTGGTTTTTTCAGGTAACTCATTCTAGTCTGATGCTCATCCCTAATATAATACACTTTTCTTTTTAAATGACAGATTAATTTCAGATGTAAACCAACGTTTCGAGAAGGGGGCTCAAGATCGCCGAGAGAAGTGAGTATTTCAGAGCTCTATTTTCTTTTACTTCCCATTGATTCATTGGATTCGTAGATGTTCGCAGGGATTAAAAAATAAAGTCTAGCTCCCGCCATTCCACATCAGTTTCTTATTAATACATCAACAAAATACAACTAATAAAATCCCCGTGTCTCTTCAACACTTGTGTACTGCCCTTTATTCTTCTCGCGGAATGTTTTGGGGAGCTAAGTTCTTACTGAATGAATTAGAGTAGAGGGCGGGGGAGGTGGTGGAATTGAAGAGGTAAGAAAGAAATAGCATTTTATTGTCTTTAGGTCCATTTTAATTCCATTTTTAAATGTTGAGTGGGTAGAAGCTATTCGGGGGGTCGGCATAGTTTCTGAGTATTCGTATCAACACTGGAGTCAGACTGTCTGGTTTCAAAATCAGCCTTGATCCTGTGTGATTTTGGGCATCTCACCTAATTTCTCTAGATCTCAATATTTTCATCTGTTAAATAAATAAACAAAAAATAAAAATAATAAATAAATAAACACACACACACATATGTAAAGTTATGTTCAGTGCTCAGTCCCTGACCTCACAGTCTGGTAGTGAAGACAGGTAGATAGGAAATTACGGTGAAGAGCGGTTGCTGCTACGTCAGTGGTGAGCAGAGGCGATGACAGGAGTAGAGCTGCTCTCAGACATATTGTTTGCTCAGCTTTTATTTAGAGGAGCCTGAGCAAGCACAGTATAGGGAAAGGTAGAGAAGATGAGACAGCTGGGAGAGAGTCTCAGCCCTCCTGGGTTATCCTGGATAGCTCCAGGCCCGAAATTGCCCTCTTCAATCAGCAAAACAAAAGCCTGCAATGAATAGAACCCATCCTCCTTAGAACATAGTTGAGCCTGCCCAGCTATGAGCATCTTATAAGGTGCTCTCCATGAGAGAAAGGGTGGTAAGATAATTTTTGGAAAGTATACTTTCTCTGTTCCGCTTACATTCCCAGTGAGATTACTTTCATTTCCATGTATAGATTTACCCCCTTGGAAACCCTCCCAGCTCGTGCACTCCTCAAACCAGCTCTGTGTAGTGACGAATAGGAGGGAGAGGGAAGAGGTCAGAGAAAGGGCTTCCTGGAAGAGGCAGCAACTAACTGAGGCTCCAGGGAGTTATCTAAGTGAAGGTTGGGGGCAGTTAGGAGGTGAGTCAGAGCCTTCTAGAAAGAAAGAACACATGCGCACCAGCACAGAAGTGGCACAAGAGAACGTAACAAGTAAGACATGAGATCCACGAGATGAGCAGGGGCTAGACTATGAAGGTCCTTGTAAGCCGGGCTACAAGTTGGGCATTTTCTCATCGCAGTTGTGGGGCATTACACTATTTTAAGCAGAATATATTATTCTGGCTCCAGGGTGGAGGGAATACCATGTAGTTCAAGAGTAGCAATGTTGGAGGAATGGAGAAAATCTAAGGAGCTGTTCTAGTGATCTAGGCAAGAGGTAACAGTGATGTGAACCGAGAGCAACACTGGGGTGGAGAAAAGCAGTAGATATGAATGTGAAGGAAACAAAATTGACAGGATGTAGTTGTTGATCGGATTTTTGACACCTAGATGGGAGAGCCCAGAATAAACCAGGCTTCTGCCCTGAAAAGTCAATTAGATGTTGGAAAATGAGTTGATCTGAGGATGGGGTGGGGAGGTGATGAGTTTAGTTGTAGAACTCTCAACTTTGAGGTGTCCTTGGGGCCCCCAGTTGGAGATGCCCAATAGAAAGCTGAGTGAGTATATGAGTTTGGAGTTTATGAGGAGGATTGGGCTACAGGTGAGACATTTGTGAATCATGAGCATATCTAGGTAGTAAATAAAGCTGTGAGAATAGATGAATGAGTAGAATAGGAATAGAAGATGTCTGCATACAAAGAGGATCACTGACTTTTTAACGACAGTTAATGAAAAAGACACTATGAAAAAGAATGATCTCATTGTTACTATTACAAGGAGATTGGGAGAAAACATGGAAAGACAATATGTTGGGAGTGGAGGTTGCTAAGAGAGGAAAAATAGTTGTCCCCTCAATTGTCCTCTCCTGCTGTGCTTGTCCATTATGACAGCAATAGGAAAGTTACAGGTCATACACAGGGTGAGAGAAGTCTAAGAAAAATGATAGGATTGTGGGTACCCTCGATGCCACCCAAGTGCGCTATACCATTAGCCAGAAGATAACCAGTGATAGCTTGAATGAAGGAGAAATTTCATTTAGGACAATAGAAGGAATAGTTTTGTGTTTTTAAGATGGAGTTCATGTGCGTTTTTCTACTGCAGGGTTTTTTTTTTTTTAGTTTAGTTTTTTTTTTAGTTTATTTTTTAGTTCAGTAGCTGTATCACTTCTCATCTATGAAGTCAGATCCTCCATAAGTGTTTTAAACACCTTCCCTCGTCTTCTTATCAAGAACTTGATATTTCTTCTTTTCCTACACTTTCAACTCCAACCCCCCTTCGAGATTATTTCCATCACCATAAACATGCTCTAATATCTCCCATCTTAAACAAACAAAAATATTCCTTAACCACCAACTGTCTTAACTGCTCCCTTGATTCTCAGTTTTGCGTTCACTGCTAAACTTCCAGGAAGTGTTATCTACATAAACTGTTTTCAATATGTCACCTCCTAGTCATTTTAACCTGTTCTGATCTGGTTTCTACCTATCCATTCACTGAAATTGCTTTTTTCAGTGTTGCGAACATCTCCCTGATCCCAAATCCATTAGATATTTTTCTGTTCTCTTCTTATTCAATCTTTCATATGTATTCAAAACATTCAATGTTCCATCCTTCTTGAAATGCTCTCCTGTCTTGACCTCTTTGCTCATTTTCCTCTTACTTCACTGGATAGTCCTTCCCACTCTTTTTCATTGCTCACTCCCCCTGATTTCTACGTATTCCTCTGGGCTTAGTGCTTGGCCTTGTTTTCTCTCTGCACACTCTTGTTGGGAGAGCTCATCCAATCTCATGGCTTTAAATATCATGTCTGGGCTGACAACTCCTGACTGTACATTCCCAGTCCACACTTCTTGGAGTTCCGTTTGATGTGCCCATTGAATGTATCACAGTCATTTCAAATATGGTGCATTAAAAACTAAACTCTTTATTTCTATCACCATAAAACTATTTTTTTCCAATTCTTTTGCACCTCAGATAATGAGATGGCTATTGATCCAGCTCCTCAATCAAGGAAACTGGGGGATCATATTGATTCCTTTTCTCATGTACTCCCCACATCTAATTCATTTGCCAGACTTGTCAATTTTATTTATAAAATATATTTTAAACCATCCATTTATCTTCATTTCTGTTGTCAGTGCCTAACGCTAAGACACCATGATCTCTCACTTTTGATCACTGCCATAGCTTCTCCATGATTCCTTAGTTTTCCCCTTCAATCTACCATGATTTAAGAGAGTGATCTTTTAAAATGAAAATTGGATTATGGCATTCTCCAGTGGTTTCCATAGCATTTAGAGAAAAACCACACCCCTTGTCTTGGCATGAAAAGTCAGAAGTCCTGCATAGTCTAGCCCCAGCCTACCTCTCCACACTCCTCTAGCTGCCACATGGACTTTCAGTTCTTGAGGTATGCATCAAGATATTCCCCACCTTCAGATCTTGTGTATTTTATTGCTGGGAATCTCTTTGCATGGCTAGCTTTTTCTTATAGTTAGACCTCAGCTCAAATATCATCCCCTCAGAGGTCTTCCTTGATGGCCACCTCTAAATAGCTTACACATTGTTCTTTATCAAAGCACCCTGTTCTGCCCCTTCAGAGCATTTTGTATGTCGTAATTATTTATGGGCATTACTCATTTGCTTGTTTGTTGTCGTCCTCCTATTGTGTAAGCTTTGGGAGGTCACCCTTGGAATTTGTCTCAAAGGCATAGTACTAGGACACAGAGGATGTGATCAATGAATATCTGTTGACCGAATGCATTTATAAAGGGGCTAATTTCTCCCCAAATGTCTAAGAACTCTTGGTGTAAGAGGACAGTTTGAAGATGAAATTTATGACAATGACCCATTTGAGATTTTTAATTAAGAGGCTTTAGGTAGTTTACTTAATGTAAATGAAAGAACAGTCACTTTAGAATTAGTTTGACCTGGGTTCAAATGACGCCTCTGCTTCTTTTCTACTTAGTGGTGTCTCTAGAGCTGGGATCTAGAACAGGGATTGGTAATCGCTGTCACCCTATGCTCTATGGAGTGTCTGACACGTGGAAGTCTTTTAATGAATGTTGGTTGAACTCCTCTAAGTTGAATCTCTCTGGACCTCAGTTTTCTTAGACATAAACTGTATGGATTGATCTATAATTTCTAAGATCCTTTCAAGAGCTCTCTAAATAATATGAATTGAAATGGCTGTTTGAAAATAATCGAGCAATTGTGTTAGATAGTTCTGCTAACAATACTGAATATAAACGCTGAAATAATGTGTCACTGAGATTTTTAACACCCATAAATAATAGCCCTTTCCTTACCCAGTACTTGAAGATAGTATATGAATAATTCAGAAATTATTGATGAACGATAAAGAGATGTTATGGTCTTAGAAGCTTTGTTTTGCTATCTTAACAGCAATGTGTGAACACTCATATTTGCAGTGTGAGGATCCTGAGTCTAATTTCAGTTCAGTAACTTAGAAGATATTAGTGACAGTCAAAAGGAAATAGTGTGAAAAATGGAAAGTGCTTGGGAAATAGGATTAGAAAACAGTAGTGATTCCATCCATAGATATGTTTTCCCCGCTAATTGATAAAGGCAATCAATGATCCTCCAAAATGGTAACTACATGATTTAATTGTCAAAGAAATTAGGTAGAGAATTCCATTCGATTCAACACGCATTTAATGGATGTTTACTTTGTTCAAACTATGTTTAAGCAGTAGTAGAAGAAATTTATATTAAATCTAAGAAGACCTCTGAATAGAAGGATGCTTGCCATCTCAAATCAGAGACCTATAGATTGGAGGCAGTTACTTGGTTTCTTCTATATTAGTGCTTTTGTTTAAGTTACTTTATGCCTTAATTTCCTACCTAGTATTTCCTAGGAGGGATGATATTAAAAATATTTAACAACTTAGAGAGTCATATATATTAATATTTAAATAAACAATTTTAAAATGTTCTCTTTTATTCCCTAAATAAACTAAACCACATGGTATTATAAATCCGCTTACCAAAGAATATATGTTACAGTACAAATGATTCATAAGGCAGTCTCATAATTTCTAAATAATTGTTGATTTCTGGAAATTGTTGGTTTAATCTGTTGATTAGAGCTGTCACTAGCTAAATAATCCCATGAGTCAGCCAAGATTTCACATAGGTAATTGCATCAAATTCTTCCAATGTTTCCCTCCTTAATTGATAGTCATTAGGTGATTTATAGTCTCCATAAGTAGAGAATTTCTTTTACCATCAATGATATTGCTCATAGGCCCTCAGCTTCTGCTAAACCAACAGTAGTTATAGTAAATTTCTCTCTCCCTCTTATAATACTGTCTGACATTTTTATATTTTCAATATTTCCACTACTGACTGTCATTGAAATCATTTATTGAAGGAGCTTGAGCCTGAGCTTTCAAAACAGAGGAGAGGCACAGTGTAAGAGCCTGGGCTCTACTGCCAGCCTGCCTGGGTGTGAATCCTTGCTTGGACCCTTACATTTGAAGTAACTGCTCTATACCTTAGTTTTGAAATCTGTAAAATGAAGATGATAATGATGATTCAAGTAAAACTCTCTGATGATGTGCCCTACAATAATGTGAATTAGTATATAGGACTATTGACAGTTGCCCCCAGTCTTCCCTAACCGTTATTCCTAAACAGGCAGTGGGCTACAGCTCTTACCACTTGAGTGGGTGGAAAGCTGAGGAGGTCAGCCTCAGCTATGAAGCAGAGAGGTGGAGGGTCCAGTACCTTCATCCCCAGTAGAGTTTTTGCACTGAAGTGATGGTATGGACACTGATAACTGGGCAGGTTCCCGAACTTGCTGCCACTGTCCTGAAAGCCACAGCCAGCCATGGAACCCAGAATTATCTATATTGACGTTTAAGCTTGTGTAGACAACCACCGTCAATTGAGCAACAGCCCAATCTTCTGAGTTAGGTGGGGGGACCCAATGGCATTGCCCAGGCAACGTGATTTGTTTTCGAAAGAGAGCTCATTGGAACAGAATCTTGGAGACCTGTTATGCCAAAAATTAACTTTCTAGTTGCTTAATAGTGAGAAAGTAGAAATGCTCTCCAATGTTGAGAGGGTGGAGTGGGGTAGGGTGCTATGGCAGTCAGGGGGGAGCTAGGGGGATGGAATTTAAACTGCAATTTACCAACCAATATAGAAATATTTCAATATTTTTAACAACTCATAGGATTTACTGATACACATCAATTGAACAGCACCTCTACTTATGAAAATTCTCTTGAAAATTAAAATTATTACATGTAAAGCATTTAAAAAAGTGCCTGGCACAGTTAGTATTCAACAAATGTTAGCTATCATTATTAGCTTCTTTTTGAGAACAATATAAGAATAGCGTCCTTGTTTTATTCAACTGCTGCAGTGAGAAAAGCAAGACAAAAATTAGACTAATTACTGGGACCATTATGCTTCTTTATATCTTATTATAGTTAAAAGGCCATTGTTATTCCTCCAGGATCTTTGTTTAGTTTTAATTTAAATTGATTTGACATTATGAAGAGAAATAGAGGTGGCATTTTGGGATTGATAATGCTAATGCTGGTTAGAGGTATTTTTGTCACTTTGAATTTCATGTCTTGATAACATTGTTTTTCCTTGACACTGATCTGTTTCCTATGTACCTGTGCACTGAGAGCAGTGCCTGGCAGATCGTAGGCGTTAGTAGTTGTTGAATGACTGAATGTATATTAAAGGGCCTTTTAAAGGGAAAGTGTGGATTGTGAGCTGACAATAGGCGTGTTTATGTCAGGTAAAGTATGTTTTCTCAGAAAAAGGCAGGAGAAAAAAAATTAGCAAGTATTTTAGGTATATTGGCCTAATAGGGATGAGTTGCGTGTAAGTTATGAGGGTTCACCTGCGCCATTGAGCCTGGAGACAACTTTCTCCCTTATACTGTATCCTAACAGCAGTAGTGATGGGTGCTCCTTGACTCTCTGCCTTAGGAGAGCTGATCTATTTGGGAGGAAAAGAACTTTCCATGTTTCCTACAGCCCAAGATAAGAATAGACCTTGAAAGCTGATCTAGTTCAGAGCACCCAAGGACAATTTATATACAATATCACTGCAAAAGCTTCACAGTATGCCCACATCTCTTACCTTTGTCAACTCTTTCCTTCAGCTTTTCTCTTCCTTCGCTTTTGCTAGGGAAAAATTCTCACCATCTATGTCCTGATTCAGGAGATCTATTTCTTTCTGAGAACTTAATCTCTTTAGGTTCTTTCTAGCTTGAATATTTAGTACAGTGCCTGCCTGGCATATACAAAGCATTAAATACATATTATTTATGTATTTAATACATACATTTATTAAAAAATTTAGACGTTGTTTTAGCTTCTCTCCTCCATCTTTTCACTTCTCTAAGGATACTTCTTTTACCTGCCTCAGTTTCCTCCCAGTGCAAGGTCCTCGGGCATGCTCACACGTCTACACAGTGTTTTACCGGGAAGAAAGTAGAGTAACAGCAATTTGGTATGGCCATTTGCCGCTAGGAAGGTAGGTAGTAAGGTACCGCTTAGTGAGGTAGGACATGATACATGGTTTCTACAAGTATGAAAGATCTCTGGAGATGAACAGTTGGCTTTATTTTTCCAAGTGGCTTCATGTTTATTGTTAAATCATACATACACATTTGTTTGTGTGCTAACATGGGCTTAGATTATGGTTTATGGAAATCTATATTCTTAAATCATTTAAAAAACTAATATTGGGGTTTGCAAATTTAAACATGTTCATTTAATTTTGTCTTCCCACAGAATTTTGTGCGTCATCACTGGGTGCACAGGCGTCGGCAGGAGGGGAAATGTAAGCAGTGTGGTAAGGTAAGGGCCCGGACCCCACGGCCATCTCAGGAGGTTCCCCAGCCTTTGCAAGCACCCGATGTAGATGAGTCCTGTCACTCGAATCCAGAGCTCAGTATGTCACTTCCTTTCCGAAAGGCCTTATTTCTCCCAGTTCCCTTTCCTTAAGAGGTGTTGGAGAACTCACTGCAAGAGGCAGTGGTCTTAATACAAGGAATTAGCACATTTTAAGAGAGAAGGATGCACTTTTGTGGTGAATTTCATTGTTGATAGTTGAAATAATAGCACTTCCTATTTTCTTAAAACCCCCTCCTGAGGACTACTGGCCCAGCATACTTCTTTGATCAGCAACAGAAAATCAATGGGTTGTTGAACAACTTTTGTTAATATATTATTGTGGCTGAACAGAACTGTGTGGAAGGACAACACAAAAGGAAGAAATGGGTTGCTCTCTTAGGATATTATCCAGTTTCTGCAAAGAGATGCCTTTCTCAGTTGTGGTTATTTTTGTCTAGTCTCTATCTTAGTATGGCTGGTCACAGGCCCCTCAGAGTGCAGGGCCACTGGGAAAAGTGAGGTGGGGTCTGATAGCTGCATGCTATGGAACTCCATAGATTCCACATGTTGTTGACCCCAACAGATTTGGGTTAAGGCTTTTTTCAGTGTACAAAGACTACTTTAGGAATGAAGGGATCTTCTGGGAAGGTTAAACTGGTGGTGAATCACACTACAAAGATTTTTTTTTTTAACTGACATCACTAGTAAGCTGGGCTCAGTAATGGGAAGTTTTGATTTGGTAGAGAGTGGATAATTTGGGAGAATATATTCCTTATCAATTAATTCTTAATTATTTACTCATGAGACTCCTTTTGTGTCAAGCACTGGGGTGAGCTAAGCCGTATAGCATTTTTGACAAGAGAGGGATGCAAGGAAATACTGGCTGCCTGAGGTAGAGGTGTTGAGAGTGAGCAAGACTTGGAAAATGTTTCATTAATTTTGCTGTTTTTCCCACTGCGTAGCCATTGGTTGCCAAGTTCTTCTTTGAGAGGCTACACACCTTAGCCTCAAGAGTATGGCCCTCCATTATAGCTGATGTTATCTCCTCCAGTTCAACCCAGTGACTCCCAGTTGGTTCCTTTCTAGCCTGTAAAGAAGACAGATGAAATAGGTTGAAAGGGGGAGGAGGTGCAAAGAAGAAGATAAGGAGGAAGGAAGAGTAGAAAGATTCTTACTAGCCATCTGACATGGCTGGGAAGAAGGACGTCAGTCCTCTACTCTCATGTGACCTTCCTTCATTGGGTCCATCTACCCTTCTCTTGCTGGTGTTGCCTTGGGTCCTGTGGATATTCTCTTGCTTAGTGGATTGTAGACTATCTACAACTTCCCCATAAGAATGTGTGTGTGTGTGTGTGTGTGTGTGTGTGTGTGTGTGTGTGTGTGTGTAAGAGAGAAGAAACAGGCACAGCCGATTTTCAGGTCAGATGTTAAGAGTAGGAAGGATCTAGATGAGCAGGTTCTTCACTTTGGAAAAATATCTACACTGGACAACCTAGTAGCTGGCACCACCCCAACAACATAATAGAGTTGGAGGAATTTTATTAAAAGAAAATCAATAAACATTATATACATTGTGATAAGTAGTCCCTAGTGTCATATTACACTCCCTCTTCTGGTCTTGTCTTCTGTTGGCATGGTCAACTGAATGAGAAGAACTGGACTTCCTGTATTTTGAGTTGCTTTGACCATGTCTCCTTTCCTGCCCGATGTTCTCAGGCTGCCATCTGGGAGTGCTCACAGCTCTCTGCTTGTCATAGCTATCAGTGAGGAAGTCAGTGATCCCAACTCTTCATGTATAATTCCCATAATATTGTACAATTGTATTCATCTCCTGTGTTTATAATCTAGCTGCTCATGAATTCTCAGAGACTCAAGCACTTATGGCATGATATGGTCTTAGACCTGTGTCTCCTTGTTGGATAATAGATAACCCTTCTTTGGCTCCTGGCTTCTACCCTGGATTAGAGGAAAGGTAGTGGCTCTATTTCCATTTATAGATTAAGTGATTGCAAATTCATTTCAAACTTGGCTGCTATGCATAATTTTCATCAGTAGGGTTGTACATTCTCCTATATCCAGAGATTTCTAAACCATCCCCCATACACACACACACATCCTTATACATATTATTCCATAATTTACCCTTTGGAATGGGGTGAAAAATACTTCACTTAGCAAAACGTTTTTTTTTTAGAACTGGTGGTTTGCAAACTTTTGTAGTTGTTAGGGAGTGTTTATGGTTAAAAAGTGTTTGTGGTTTCAGTTTCTACTTTTTAAAATCAACAATAAAGTAAATATTTGGACTAATTTTCTCTCAAGCTTTGAATATGTCTTTGGCTGAGTGTGTGTGGCATTTAATGAATATCAGATGAGAGAGCTCAAGATTCAGTTGCCCAGTTGCTTTAACATTTGCTGGCTACCACAGGCTGCCATGTTTATGACCATTACATAGTTTTAAATTTTTTGCATAGTCTTTGTTTGATAGTTTTTATTCATAGTCCTATATTATGTAAGAGTCAGAGTCCAGGCAGAAAAGAGATGGCACACTCACACTCAAATTATGTAATTTGATGAGTGTTTAATATAAAGAATATTTAAAATGTGTGAGCAGAGTGTGGAGAAACCACAAAGGATAGTGAAGAACTCTGACGCTTGTAAAAGCAGGGAACTATGGTCCAGCCAAGTCTGAAGAGGCAAGGGGATGGAGAGGACCTCTTCAAAGGAGCTGTAACCTTTCGTCAGGAGACTTAGTCACCCTGAGGTCACCTACCAGCTGAGGGAATAAATATTCTGACTTCACTCACCTTCAATCTCCAGTGGCCAAACCCAGTAGAAGAAACCAGAGCACAAGGGACACTCTTGAGGCAATCCATAAAAGTCACCTTTTTACAATGGGACATGGGCTAGAGAAAGAGAGAGAGTGGGTCTGGAGGGGCAGTGGGATTGATCTAGAACATACTGTTTAACATAAAAGCTGTATTCAATCGATGGTTAAAGGCAGGGTGCATATTTATTCTGCAAATGTACCTCTTACTAATCATCACCACATCTACACACTGCATTCATTCAATCAATATTCAACTCAACTGAGTTATCCTTAGTACTTTAAAAAATCAATATGCTAAGAAAAAATATAGTCATGATTATAACTAATTTGACCTTTCATTTTTGAAGCAACCAAGCATCCAAACCCAGCAGTGTGGTAATTGTGGAAATATGCTTGAAATCACAGTTTGAAAGCTTATCTTTTATTTCATTTAGAAATGTATATAAAAGTTATAAAAATAAATGAGTTAACTTTTTTAAACTCAATTCTGAAATGTCAAGCATCAAATCTTGAAAGCAGCTTTTAATACAACAACACATAGTTAAACTTTGGTCTACATTTTTGATACCTTCCGTTTCCTAACCAAACATGCCATACCCTTGTGAATTATTTGTCCATAAATCATATGGACTTTCTTATGTAATTAGCTTAAGTAAATAAACAGCATGTAGCATTAATTAATTAAATGGGAAAATGTCAAAACTACTCTTTATTGTAATGAATATTGTTAAAAACTAATTTAAAATGAACTTATGGTGAACTTTAAATATTTTAATACTTAAAAAATATATATACGTAAAGGAAATATACTTAATAGCATTTTTGTATTGCAAAAATCCCAAAAGGATTAAAAACATTCCATGAGAATACAGTTGAAATATTATATGAATAGTGAAAAGGATTACAGTCTAAAAATAATGGAAAATATGGAGCTTTGGGGGAAGTTCCTTTATCAACTGAAAGCACCATCCCCTACTGATCTGAAAATATGTGTGCCCTGGGGGTCAGCTTTCAAGAGACCCTGCAAGGTTAGGGACAAAGAATGGAAGGTCAAGGATGAGGATCCATGCACTGGTTAGGCAGGTTTGGTTATTTGCCTGTCTGTGTGTTTGTCCAGCTATAACAGAGGAATCTTCTGCTGTTAGCCTCAGGAGGATCATTGAGGAGGGGTAGAGTGGGTAATATGAGGGCAAAGAAATCCCGCCTCTCCGTGGAGCCCCTGCCAACATAGCTGATGGAAGCCTGGCTTTTCCTTCTGTCCTTGGCTGATTATCAATAAAGGGGACAAGGGCAACCACGATTCTACTCTTTGCTTCTGTGTGTTTGGCTACTTTAGCTTCCTCATATAGGTGGTATCATGTAGTATTTGTCCTTCTGTGTCTGGCTTATTGCAATGAGCATAATGTCCTCCAGATTCATCCATGGAAGAGGAAAGGGGGAGGTATTAGTCAAAGGGTACGGAGTGTCAGTTATGCAAGATGAGTGAGTCATCTAGATCTACTGTACAGCGTATTGCCTGTAGTTAACAATACTGTATTCTGTACTTAAAATTTTGCTAAGAGGGGATATATTACGTTGCGTTCTTATCACAAAAAACTGTTTAAATAGGGAGGGCAGGAGATAACTTCTGGAGGTGTTGGATCTGTTTATGGCATAGATTGTGGTGATAGTTTCACAAGTGTAGACTTGAAATTCATCAAGTTGTACACATTAAATATGTACAGCTTTTGTATGTCAATCATACCTCAGTAAAGTAGTTTTAAAAAAAGGGGACAGAGGGCTGAAGGCTTAGAAGCAGTGCTCCTTGCTGCAGTCCCCAGGTGGGTAAGTCACTCAGTTCTCACCTGTAGAGCCGTTTCTGCTGCCGCTGCTACCCTGGTCTTTGGCATGGTCAGTGTCCTAGTAATTACAGCTAATGTGATGCTCTGGTCACTCTGGTCCCCATTGCTCTTTCTTCAGAAGTGAAGGCACTAGGATTGTGCAGAGAGAGGAGTGCAGCCACAAGAAAGGCCCCAGCCAATTCCATAAAGAGCTGGAATAGCCCCTCAAAGTTGCCCTTTCCTGACCAATCATTGGATGTGGGCTGTCCTTGGCCGAGGTGATTCTTTTAGGCTTAGGGCAATTCCTAAAAATGCAGGGTGACTCCTTTGAGAGCCATCAGCCTCCAACACTCCTATCAACTAGAGGAATGAGATGAATGAGAGTCCTGGTACTGTAAGAGTGGATGATATGGGGAGTCAGGGCTACCTACTCCCGCACCTTGTGCACTTTGATCCTTTTCATGCCAGATCCCAGATATTCCCACTTGAATGTAACAATGATTGCAGCTGGGCCTACCCAACCTGTGACTTAGTGAGCTGACAGAACCCAGCTCATGACGACCTGGTGATTTGTGGTCAGGTGTTCCTCCACCAGAGCATAGTAACATGCCAGGAGCTGTTTTTTGAAAGATATGCAGTTCTCTCCTGCAGATGGCACACTTTTGTTTTCAGAATCCTAGGGTCTATGTTGTAATTCTCCTATTGGTGCTTGTCATAAACTCCACAGGGCATCTTTTCTCCTCCTCAGTACTTCTAATACCATGGGGTCTGCTGGGTTGGATGGCCCAAGTGACAGGGTCTACTTTTATTGCAGACTGCACTTGCTGCAAACTGTTTCATGCTCTGGGCTCCACTCTAAGCTGGCAGCATTTAATATCATCCAATAAATGGATTGGGGCAGTATTCCCAAGTGTGGAATATGCTGCCTCCAGAATTCAAAGAGGCCTACAAAGTGCTGTGCTTCATGCTGAGTGGTCAAAAATGCACTAATTTGTCCTTTAGGTTAGACAGGCTATTCTAGCTTGCCCTGGACCACTGAACCCTAGAAGCTTCACTGATGTGTGGGACCTCTGATTCTTCATAGGGCTTCTCTCCCCACCTTCTATCTCACCAAGGCTTCCAATGTACTTTCCATTTCTTGCTTATCCACTTTAACATGATGCCATTGATATGGTGGACCAAGTGGTTTTCTGCAGAATGTTCATATAGTTCAGGTCCCTTTGCACTACGTTTGGATAAGATTCAGAAGAGTTAAAAGCCCTGGCACAAGGTTGTAAAGCATACTGTTAACCCTACCAAGTGAATGGAAACACTTTTTGATTCTTTTTTCAGAGAAGGATGGAAAAGCATTCATTTGCCAAATCAGTGGCCACATGTTACACACTCAAGGCCAAAAGATATCAAATTTGGCACAGTATCTGTGATTAGAATATACTTGATTGAATTTGTGTTAGTCTAGCATCATTCTCCAGTATAATGTCTGGTTTTATAGGAGCCCAACTGGTGAATTAAATGGGGATCCTTGGGGGAACACCACCACTGCCTCCTTTAGTCATTAAGAGTGACACATAAAGAGGTAATTTTAAAAAACATGAACACAATACCATTGTCATAACTTTCAGAATTAACAATTTAATATCATCTAATACCTATTGCTTCTGAGAAGGTAACATTGGTTTTGATTTTGACTGGGAGGGTGGTTTGAGGGCTTTCTCACTATGCTAGCTCTTACACAGCAGGCCAAGAAACTAATGTTGGAGTCCTGCCAAATACCAAGTGCGTTTACTTCAATTATACAATTAGGGACCACGGAAACTGATCCTGGTGGGTTTGTGGAGCCAGTAGACTCTCTTTAAAGCAGTCCTGGTCCAAGACTCCATTTTTTTAACTGGACTTCATACATCCCTACTCTCATAGAGGGCCATGATGCTCCTTCACACCCAAGTCTTTGGGTATACATATCAACTTGGACTCTTTGCCAATAGTCTTTAAAATATTTGGAAATTTCTCTCTCCCCAGTGTATAATTATCCAAGTAAATGGCTTCAGATGATTTTAGTTACAGGCTGGGGAAATGGTGCCATAGACCCTTGCTATGATGTTGCAGGATTCTTTTCCTGGGGACGTTCTCTTTCCTTCAATCAGTGGGTTCTATCTTTGAAAACTACCTTAAGCCTAGCAATGCAGCAAAATATTATGACTCTTTATTGGAGCATTTGCCCTCATATCTCTTGATCCTCCATTCTTGATTTCTTTTAATTGCATTGATTGAGCAATACCCCTTTTATTTGATAATCCATCTTGCCTCTAGGGAGGTCATGCTTTATTAACCATTTGATAGCTCTCTGGAGATCAAGCCCCCTTGACTGCAACTTCAATCTTGCAGTAATTGTACCCACTTTGCTTTGATGGTTAAGTGCTGCCACGTGGTCCTTACTATTTGGTAATTCTGTAATCCCACTTGCTTTCAGAGCGCTCATTCTATAAGGCGTTTTCTACCGTCAGGCCTAACCTACAGAGGAGAGCTTCTCAACAATAATGGTGCCTTTCTCACCAGCACATTTCTTATTGCTTTAGGAAGTGGAGTATCCTTTGGGACCTCTTGCAGAGCATAGTTAACTGATGGGTTTTCCAGCTGTACCAAATATAGCAACTCTAGCATACCTTTTTCTGTGAGATTTTGATTGCTTTTTCCTCTATCACAGCAATTCTGGCATTTATACTTAACATGGATTGTTTCTTTGTTCAAGGTTTCAAACTCCTTCATAGTATTAGTGTCAGCATTTTAGTATTAGCATCAGCTTCTGGGGTTCTTGATAATGTTAAATCCTCTATTGTGGATGAGTGCTCCTACATTAAGAAACCCTCCTTTATCCGACTTTAAGTCCTGCCCCCGTCATATTCTGCACCCTCAGGACCCAGTCCCATACGTGCTTTTCCATTCTTGCTGGTATATATTGGTTAGGTCCTAGAGCCAGATCTTTTGAGATGTAATCCTTTTTCTCTCTTAGCAACCTCTACACTTCCCTGGATGGGCACATTGGTGTGAAAAGAATATTAGGTCATTGAGATACTACCAGTAAGAGTAGATGTAACACTAGGATGGAATTTGAAAGCTTGAACCAAAAAACAGTCCATGTTAAGTGAAGTATAAATGCCAGAATTGCTTCGATAGGGGAAGAAGCCATCAAAATCTCACAGAAATAGGCCTGCTAGAGTTGCTATATTAGGTACAGCTGGAAAACTCATCAGTTGACTATTAAAACCCTAAAGTGAAGTCAAAACTATTTCCAGATAGCAGAATCCTTTCTTTCTCTAAAGCATACATTATATGATGATATTACTTTGACATAAATTCATGAAGCCAAGAGAGGCACAATCTGAGTATCTTTGACAAATTTTGTAATTCTGTTTTTCAGCTGTCTGGGGGCTGTTATAGCAAAGTAGTCTAAGTTTACACAAAAAGAAAGTGTAGTTAGCTCTGCCAGCAGAGGAGCATTTCCCTCAATTAGTTATAGGTAAAGAGTACAGCCAATTATTTCCTGGAATGTTATATTGTCAACAATATTATAGATTATATGACTTCTCTGAAAAGCTGTAATGATTTGTAGTTGGTAACTTTGGTAACATCAATCCTATCTTTTCAAAAAGTTGTTTTTGTTAAAAACAATTTTTCCAAAAAACCTGCTTGGTGAATATTATCTGCATTAAAATTATAATTTTTATTGGTAAGATTATCAATTATGGGTCAATCATAGATGGAAATTAATTTTTATGGATCATCATTATCATAATTATGGCTAGTTGCACTGTTAGGAAAATACT
Organism: Diceros bicornis minor; assembly: GCF_020826845.1. Lineage (NCBI taxonomy): Eukaryota > Metazoa > Chordata > Mammalia > Perissodactyla > Rhinocerotidae > Diceros > Diceros bicornis. Next base: position 85,749,347 of record NC_080742.1, on the reverse strand, counting down.
TTCACATAAGGAACTTCCCTGGTATTCTAGGACAAAGATAGAAACCCAACAGTTAAAGTTTTTATGCAGTTTTGGCCATATTGAATATAACACTAAGTATCTGTATAAAGCATTTTTGTCCCAGAATCAGGATGTTCATAAAAATATGAAATATAAACATCATAGTTAAAAAATAGTTAACATGTAAATTAAAATGTAAATCAGTAGCCATTGTTATAGGTTTAATTCCAATTTTACTTTTATTCCAAGGTCCTGGGTTAAGCCATCTACTTCCATAAAGTCATCGCCTCTGAAATGAAAAAGTTCTGGCATGTTTTAGGCTCTTCATACAGTCTGACAAGTTTGTGGTAACAGTGTTAATTTATACTACTGAGAATCCTGTGCCCAAAATTTTGCTTTTTCTCCCCCCAGGAGGTTCAATTTATGGGTCTGTAGCTTGTAGTAGGAGCTTTCAGATAGATTAATGGAAAAAGGAGAAACTGTCTGAAGATAATAAGACTGATTGGCTCTGATTAATATATTGTAGTTACCAACATTAGAATGGAGGCACGCAGAATGCTCTATTGGGAAATAACAAAATGTCAATCTATGTGTGTAAGTCAGCGATTATCCTGGAGCAAGAGCATATTATGGACAATAAGGGCATAGATACATTTTCAGAGCCTTTAATTAATGCCATAAAATATATTATAGTTGAACCCAATAGATAAGAATTTAGATTTTTCAAAGATAAATCTAATAAAGTGACTGTACATTCACATAATTTGCAGCACTGTCAGAAGTTATAAAGACATGCTTACTGTCATTCCATTTATAAAGACATTATTATAATTCAATTTAGATGACCACATGTTTACATTTTGAAAATCTTGAATGTTTATAAAAAATTTTAGTTTAAGACTGGTAAAATCAGTATAGAAAACTTAGGAAGTTTAGATAAATTAGGTCTTCTATGAGTAAATAAACACTAATCTTGCATAAACTGGATTACTCCTACCATTTTTATACTGTGATAAAACCAAGAAAAGCCGTGTTATAGAACTAGCCTAATCTTCAGTGATTCACGTTGCCAGGGAAGGGTACACATATCAGTGGAAAACCAAATAGTTTGTTGAGGGGAAAAAGTCAACAATTTGTATGTACTAGGAAAGGGATTGGTTCATGGTGGCTTTGCTAGTTAAGGATTGAAAGTGGCACTCTGGATAGAACAGAATTAGTCCATAGTCTGAGATAGTTGGTTAAAACTAGTGCTATTTTTTATTAGTCAGAAAAAAATTTTCAATTGGGTTTCTGTGAGTCTGCGTGTGGTTCACTCAAAGGTCAAATAAGTGCCATTTTCTATTGGTTAGAAAAAAGTTTTCCATTAGGTTGGTGTGGGTCTATACCTGGGTCACTCAAAGGTCCTAGTTATTTATCAACTTCAGCTGGTGGGACACTCATACGTCACAGTTTGTCAGCTTCAGCTGGTTAAAAGCAGTTGCATTGAAACAGCACAACCACTTTGAGATCTTCTAGCAAAGTTCTGCTCTGACTGGGAAAATTTCCTTTTACATTAGTGATATCTATTTATTTCCTGTTTCCTGTTTATAAGAGTGGTATAACAGTTTTATTTTAAAAGTTCGCTTTCATTTTGCTAGATATAATGAACTTTGCATCTAATAAAACTTATGATGAACACTTTAGATATTAAATATAAAGTGTGTAAAAGAGTATATATATATATATATTTTTCAAAATTGATAGGGAGTATTTGAGCAAAAATATTTGAAGTTCTTTAAGTTAATATTGATTTAGTCTTATTTTGTAATTCCTTTGGGTTTGCCTTTTGTAATACTTTGTGAGCCTTGAACGTGCGAGTGGATATGGAGAGATTTATTTTGTTGTTGCTGTTGTTTAAAGTTTTGGAGGCAAGAGCAGTATCAACTCTTATGTTAGATCAAGTCAAATCAAACAGGGAATCAGGTCAGGAGATTGCCTCACCCAAACCTCGGTTAAATACATAAACAAGGAAATAATTTCAGTCTTTTTCAAGTAAAGCCCTTCTTTCTGGTTTTGGCCAAGGCCGAAAAACGGAGTGCCTTTGATGTTTGCCCTAGATTGCAGAAGAAAAAGAGGCAACAAAGCTTTAGATGCTCAGAATAAATGTTTAAGCTTTATTCCAAGGGCTCAATTTGATTAAAAAACTCAACCAAAAAAAATGACGTTATTCCTCAAGGTCCTTGGTATATATAATTCTGAAGTCAGTTAGATCCAGAGCATCTGACCTCACATCCCTATTTTCTTCTTTGATAGTGATGAACAAAATAGCCCTTAAAAATCATAGAGTCAATTGAAGTTCAGTCAGTACCATAATATCGGATTTGGGCCAGCATTTAAGAATGGGTAATTAGGAATCTGGCTCATTTTGTTGTGCTGAGATCCGGGTCAAAATCTCCCCATTGCAGGTGGTCTATGGGAACTTGGTCCATGAAGGCTCTTATGTGGTTCTATTTATGTCTCTACATCAGACAATAACCCTGAAGCCATGGCCGCTCTGACTCTGCCAGACTAGAATCCAAAACGAAGCACAGAGCTGATTCCCACCAGGCTCATTTCCAAGGGACCCACCGCAATTCTGCATAAGCACAGTGCCCAGCGCCCCAGTTGTGGCTGGCCTTGTTTGTTTGTTTCTGGTGTCAGCCTGGCTGTGAGGACTACAGTGAACTGTGTCTGTTTCTCCCTGAAGCCAGAAGGCCAATGCTGAGTGAGAGGTGGGCTGATACACTGACTCTGTACCATCGAATCGACACTGGAAGACGTTGTCAGCAAGATGGTGGATGAGGTTCCAGTTGATAAATCTTGCCAATAAAATACTCCTTCATTTATATAGTGTTATAAAGAACTTTTCAAATACATTGCCTTATTTGATGCTTATAACTACTTAGTGGTGTAGAAGTTTGTATTTTTATTCCCATTTTCAAGTGAAGGGAGAAATTGGAAGGGTTAAATGATTTGCCTGAGATCACCCAGCCGATAAGGAAAAGATTCGAGAACTGTTCTCAGCTTTGCCATATCTCCATCAGCTTCTATTTGATATACAATCATCTGATGTGTGCATTGATGGAATAGTAGCTGGGTAATAGCATTTAAGACTATTTCCCAATACATTTGGTACAGCAACATTCAGCAGACCTCTAGTTGTGGCTACTGCTGCTGTCATGCCACCAGTTCTACCGTATTGATTTTCAGCCATGCAGGATGTCAATATCACAGACTTAAAAATGAAAATTAGAATCCTAGCATGTTTGCTGTGTCTGTAGGGGTTGGAGGAGGGTTCAGTGAGAGGGCATGTTTTCAGGTGGTTGGGGTTAGGAAATTGAGATAGCATTGTTTATAATTGGATCAATCTAATTGTAATTGGATGATTTTCTTATTCAATTCATCAGAAAATATTCATGCTATGCCTATGATGTTCAAAGAGCTATGCTAAGTTATGGAGACCTATTAAGAAATATTACAAGGACTTCTCTCATCTCCATTGGAGAGATAATACGTGTGCACATAAAATAACCAGAAACTTAGGTCAGCTGTTCATTAATGCCATGGAGAGTACCGTGGTAAGGCCTATAGTTTAGGAGGAGAGATCACGGTGAAATAAGGTGATCTTGGAAGACTTTTTTAGATTTTGTAGTAGAAGTGAAATTCAGATCCTGTATGTGAAATAGTGGTAGGCATTCTAGATGGTGGATTGAGAATAACAAAATGGCAAAAAAAAAATTGGTAAAGTGGGCAAAAAATGGAAATATAAAAGAATAGAGTATGCTGTAGAGTATAATTAAACCCATCTCACTGTAGACAGGAATTTATAATAGTGAGGAGTGGGAGATTGATGTAGAAAAATTGGCTGGGCAGATTATAGATGGCCCTGAATGCCAGTGTGAATAGTTTTTTCTCTAAATGTGAGGAAAGAAGTAGTTATTTGAGTATTTTGAAATGGAGACTGATATTTTAAAAAGCAGCATTTTCCCTGGTGTCAGTGCCCAGGATAGAATGAAGGATACAGGGGGAAACAGACTATCAATGAAGAGACAAGTTAGAAGATGGAGCAGATATCCAGGTGTGAAGAGCTTGATGCCTGCTGGACATGGGGTCCAGGTGGAGGCATCTGGCCATGCAACCAAGGTTGTCCTCAGGAGTCCCTGCTCAGCCACTGCACCAGCTTCTGCATACTTGTTATTGGCTGCTAGCTTCTTTCCTCACATAGTCACAAATTGTTGCTATGGCCAAAGAGTAGTTTTATTGGTTTTGTTTTTGTTTTTGTTTTTTTTTGTGCCCGGTTCATCAAGAGTGGCTTGAGAGATGATGAGGAACTTTTCAAGTGACTCTAGTGTGAAGTCTTTCCTGCATATTTGATGCCATCTGATTTCACATTGACTAGTTTGTGCCTCATCTTTGAAAGGACCTGCATACCTAACCCTTTGGCCCACTGGACTTTGTGTCCTCCCTGTAAGCTGTTTCTGTCAGGCAGTTCTAACTCACAGGTGTTGGGGGCTCTGTGGGTTGTTGCTGGCCACCACTCTAGTAAACATGCAGGCACCAAACCTGTGCTGATAATTCAGTCCATGTGTGTTTCACAAACAGTGCATCCTCTTCTGGGGGAAATGATACTGTCATTGACAGAAGGAGGCATAGCAAGACTCATTGTTTGGATGGAGATAAGAGCATTAGGGGTCCCGAAGATCACCCCAGTTTGGATGATTCACTAGGAAGATTTATGGTATATGTTACTCACAGCTATGATTTATTACAAGAAAAGGAAACAAAGCAAAATCAGCAAAGGGAAGGGCATATGGAGCAGAGTCTGGAGGAAACCAGGGGAAGCTTCTAAAAGCCCTCTCCTAACGGAGTCTCACAGGATGTGTTTAATGCCTCCAACATGAGTTGTGACAACATGTGTGAAGTACTGTCTACCAGTCTCATTGAGACTCGGTGCCCAGGGTTTTTATTGGGGGCTCATTACATAAGCGCCTTCTGCATAGCACATACCTACATTCCAGACTCCCGGAAGGAAAGCAGGTGTTCAGCATAAGCCACGTTTGTACAAACAGTTTAGGCACAGTGAGCCACCCTTAACTGTGCTGGGAATTGGGGAACTCTCCTGAAACCCAAGTTCTCAGATGCGAGCCCACCTTTGTAAGAATAGCAGTCTCAGAATTGTTACGTTAGCTCCTCTCTGCTGAGAGTGATTATATGATTAGTTAAGTTGTTGAGAAAGGTTATTGATGGAGAAATTTCTCAAAATCCAGTAAAATCTGATGTTAAGAAGAGGTCATGTTTCTGGAAGTGAGATTTGAAGTTGGGGCAAAAGAGAAGGATTCAAGGAGGAATCACAGTGTACCAAGGACTGAAACTGTTCCTGGTCTAATGTCCACCCGCAGGAGATTGGGAGGTAGAAGGAGAACTGGGATGTGTTTTAGGAAACCAAGAGAGGCGAGAGGTTCAAAAAGGAGGAAATGCTTAATAGTGTGTAAAATGCTGCAGATATATAGTAATTATGGGAACTGCAAAAATGCCATTGAGACTTCTTTTAATAATGTGTTAATTTATTTTATTTTATTGAGGTCATAATAGTTTATAACTATGTGTTAATTTTTTTAACTTAAAATTATCTGTACACATTAAGCAAGACTTATTCAGCCAGTGCCTTAATAGCTTTCCTGCTCAGCACATCTTTCTGTTTTCTTCTGATCACTTTACAAAAGCCCTGTATTAAAATGCTTTTGTCATTGCTCAGCATTAGTTTGTTCGAGTTTAGATTTCATAGGCAGATAGAAATGGGTCAGCTTTGGGAAGGCTAAGAAAAATTCTTTACACATTACTGCATACTTCTCTCTGGTAATGATTTAGGGACCATAGCAGCCAAGAAGCACCTTTTCTGTTCTTGATGGAAAAGTAATTCTGTTTGTTCATTTAAGGGGATTGTGTTTGCCATTCCATTAATCTCGTTGCTGCTTTCTGGTGAAGCATAAACATTGAAAGCTGCTTATTTTGAGTTCCAACATCCCGAGGGGATGGTAAAAGTGTTTGAATTTCCTGCTAGGCCCTTGTACTTCTCCCAGACCCTGACTTCTAGGTCCTAACTCTCTGATAATTTCTCTCTTTGTGGGTTCTCAGATGTTAAAGTTGTATAGAATCTCTGAGATGGATGATTCTTGTTATAACCATGTGAATCAATAGTGGCTTTTCTTTTGCTTATAATAAAAACATATCAGAACCACATTTATTTGGGGGAAAAAAACCTGAGTAGTTAGTGGTATAGCAAAGGCTGTGCCTCCTCTCTCATGCTCCAGATGATTCAAGAATAGGAAATTCTTGCCTGGTAGAGGGTGGAGAATCTGGCATTTGCAGTCTCAGTTACCTTGAGTGGTGGGGATGGTTCTGGCTGTATTCACTTCATTGGACTTAGGAGGGCAAACGCATGCTGTGATTGAAGTCGTTTTAAATTCTCTATCTCTTGTCCTAACATCCCAGGGCTTCCAGCAAAAATTCTCCTTCCACAGTAAAGAGATTGTGGCTATCAGCTGTTCCTGGTGCAAGCAGGCGGTAAGTTTTGGGAAGAAATAAAACAAAGTGGACTCCTGTTTTATCAAAATAGGCTTATGTCGTTGCTTGAGTTCCTGTCTATAAATGGAAGGTTATCCTAATTTATGTAGTATTTCTCTCATATAGGATCTTGGAGGAAGAAAGACAGATTAAAACTATAGAACTATAGCAAATATGAGCTGGGAGAAACTATAGAGATAAAAGAACCCCTTCATTTGTACACGTTGAAGCCTGGGATCAGAGACTGGAAAATCCTCCCCAGGTTCTCACCCTGGGTCTAGGATCCAGGACTTCTCACCCTAGACCTCATTTTCTTCACATTACACTAGACTATTGACAACAACTCCTATGGTAGGAAGTTGCAACATTAGGAAGAGAGCAACGTGCCATGTTAGATAATCCCTCTAACACAGGAGTCTAGGCATCTTGGTTCTTCTGTTTTTGATGTAGGTGACTTGTTATGGGGCTGTGTTAGGATGAGAGTGGTCCTGTGTCATTTAGGTTTGGATATTTTTACAGTTGTCTCTCTGCTTGTTGAAATGTAACTCTTCCTTACATTTGAACGTATACAGTCGTGTGCCCCATGACATTTTAGTCAATGATGGACTGCACATACAACAGTGGTCCCATATGATTAGTACCATATAACCTGGGTGTGTAGTAGGCTAATCCATCTATATACTGATTGTGTAAGTACACTCTATGATGTTCGCAGAACGAGGAAATCAACTAACGACGCATTTCTCAGAACATATCCTTGTTGTTAAGCGAGGCATGACTGTATATTCATTAGGATCCAACGGTAATTTCCCTATTTCTTCTCTCTTTTATCTACCCTTTGTCCATTCTTAACACGTCTGTCCCAACCAAATGGTTCATTTTCTTACTTGTTTGCCTATGTACCTGTCTTTCTTTAACCACGCAATATATACTCTAACTCCTGGGTTAGCAAACCGTGGCCTGTAGTCCAAATCTGACTGATTCTGCTACAACAGCAGAGTCGAGTAGTTGCAACAGAGACAATATGGCCCCAGAAGACTGAGATATTTACTATTTGTGCCTTTTATAGGAAAAGTTTGCAGACCCCTGCTCTAATCTCTCAATTCAGTTACTCTTTTGAGTGACTGTGTAATTGGGGTATATAGTCCCCTCATTGCACAGCCAACCTGAAAAGAAAGGGCTGTGGTGTTTCACCTAGGTTAAGGGTTTGCAGGAAGACTTCAGCCCTCTGCACACGTCACATTTAACTAACCAAACAAGGCTGTGGGGCAGGAGCAGATGCATTTAGTTGAAACACATAAAATTGACATTTTTGTGGGTCAAAAACTTTTGACTTTTGGCAATTCCATAAAATTCAACCTAATAATCTCTCTAGCATAATTTCTCCAGTCCACCACCTGTTAGGAGAACCTACTTCACTAGGTAGAGATGCATTAGTCTGGAAAGCTCAGTGCTTGCTGGGTTACCATCCTGCTACATTTTTTATTCTTGGCATTTCCATCTCCTTTCAGTTAGTTGTTACACAGATAATCTTTGTGCTTCTGTTCAAGAACATGTTCACAAATATAAGGCCATCCTGGTCCTTGAATGAAAATATGCTATCAAGGCACTATCTCCACCTGGGGAGGAAGAAGCTGATTCGGAGTCCAGGTGTCCCTAACAATATCTGTGCTGCTGGTTTTCCTGATCTGGTGAGACCCCAGTTGTAGAATAGCATCATTGGAAGCAGTGGGCTCAGGCTGCATCTGCCTCTGCCCCTCTAGCTACCAGGCTGTGGTTAGATGGTTTATCCAAGGTCAATTAATTTGGGAACTCAATCCCACCTTCCAGTGAACACTGTGCTTTCTTCATTCATCTGTAGTCCAATTGAATCATGACAAATTGACCGTTGTGGCAGGGCTTTGGTCAATTCCACATATCTTTGAGTTTCCCAGCGTCTCACATTGTAGAAGGTGATTTTACAAGGACTAAAAATACAAAAGATTTAAGACATATTACAGTGGTGGTATATTTTAACACTACAGGTAATCCCTTCTAGAATATCTGATGTCAAACAAAGAAACAAATAAGTGCCCTCAATGGGCACTTTCTGCAGCAGGAAAAAAACCTGGATTTGGAAGCTGGGTTTCCTGGGTTCAAGTCCTGACTCCACCACTTAAAAGTTGTGCAGTTTTGGACACACCTCTTAGTCTCTCTGGATTGGAGATTACTCAGATATAAATAGAGAGAGTTGAAATAGGCCGTCTCTGAGATCCCTTCCATTTTGGAAACGCAATAGCCATTCATTTTGGGGGTTTATTTGAATTGCTAAAAGAAAATCACTTTTAAAGAAGGTATTCAAATAACATTTGTTTGGTATATCAAATTGCATATCACAAATAATTGATGATATTGGAAATTATTAATTTATTAACTTGTATTTCATGATTAATTGATTTAGTAATTAGCCACTGGGTCATGTCAGATCTTGAAGATGTGCAGAAATGAAGACAAAATCACCCTGATGCAATATAATTGGGGTGGCCACATTTGCCAGTTTTCCTAAGGCAGTCCTAATTTATGTCTGTTGTTCCAGTATAATTATTATCAGCGCTCCCTTTTATTCTTAAAATTGTTCTGGTTAAGATGATAAATTATGTGATCACATTAAGTATAAACTGAGAAGAAACTGATGTTAAATTTTTAAAAAATCACTATGATTAAAACTAAGGCCCATAATTATTGTGTAATGTGGATTTTCTGTTTATTAGAAAACAAATGTTACAACACATCATTATCACTTTACAGCCACATAAAAGATGATTGAAGATGTGATTGGCCTAAGGTCACTCAGTGTAGAGTGAGGCCTCTAATACTGAGGTATTGTTATGATCATTATTGTACATTTACTTCCTTTCAAAAAAAAAAAAAAAAAGCACTTTAGACTTGCCAAGTGTAATAGGGCCACTATATTTTTAGCATCCCTAGACAAACCCAGCAGAAGCAATGTCTTTGTTCTCTCTTTGATTAACAACTTTCTGGAAGAGACATCTTGCTTCTTTCCTGAGTCCCTTAAGGTGGAAGGACTACCTGGGAAGGATTTACATCTATGGATAGAAAAAGGACAGGCAGATGATAGGCACTGCTTTTCTGCTTGTTTTCATTTCCTTCTCAACATTATCCCAAACAACTGAGTCTATGACCAGCGCAAGTCAAGTGAAACAAAATTATATGCAAAGTTAGGATTAATGGAACCCTCCAAGGTTCTGATGTCTTTATGTAAATATCCTATTAAAAGGTTATGAAGTTTTATCTGGCCTTGTCCTACAAGATCGATATCAATTGTTATCAGTCTGTAAAGTGGAATGAATTTGTAATCTGGTCTCTGAGCTCCTGGAACTGGTTGGGCCGTGATGAGGAGCACGTGTCCTCATTGTGGGCGTGTGTGCGTGTATGTATGTATGCATGCATGAGTGTGTGTGCATGTACTTATTCTTTCTTGCTGTGGCATTGCTGTTTGCACAGAATCATTTATTGGCTTATTTTTTTCTTCAGTTTCACAATAAGGTGACCTGCTTCATGCTGCATCACATTGAGGAACCCTGCTCCCTGGGGGCTCATGCTGCTGTCATCGTCCCACCCACCTGGATCATTAAGGTGAAGAAACCTCAGGTAACTGCCGGAACCCTGGTGCTGCTGGGCCAGTGCAAAGAAAAAGTAACTGCTGCTTCTTGCTTTTCTCCCCCTAACTAGTCACTGGGTTCCTAGGATCTCTGCTCACTCATTCCCAGGGTCCCATGCTTAGCTTCCCCAGTTCATCCCATTAGCCCATCACTTGACTGCATTGGGTTCTCTCATGGAACCAGCCTCCCCTTCCTAAAGAAATCAGAGTTCCACAGCAGGAAAGTTTTCTCCCCATTCTTATGCTAATGATACTCTCTTTGATGGGTGCTCTCCTGAATTCATTAAATACTAGTGGTGGGTACAGCTAATTCTTATACAGCTGATTCTTATACAACTCTCTTCTCTTCCAGCCTGGGCATCCCCAGGGAGTGAATGTGAGGGCAAACTGTGCAGGCTTCATTGTTTGGTTGAGATTGTCACCACTTCCAACCTGAACGGCAGACTGTGGGTCATGACCTTCCTAAATACACAAGGCCTGCTTAGAGAGCAACACTCTTTTCTTAAGGCAAAGTAGAATTTATCCTCTTACTACCTAATTCATTCTGTATTCAATCCTTGTTGTACTTTCTGTCCTAGATAGTCTCTACTGCAGTATTCTGGGAAACCTTGGTAGTTTCTCAACAAGGTCATAATGTTTGATAGGAAAATTTCTGCCTTTGTGTTATATGTCTTAAACAGCTCCAAGTTATGGGATGGCAGACTTTTAATGCTACAGGGAGATTATGCCTCCTCTAGAGTGCAGGTACCTTAGGAAGTCTTATTGAATATAATGTCTTTAAAAGATATGGCAATCCTACTTCATATGGGTTCAAAATCATCATGCAATTCATTCTCATTGACTCAATTTTATTTAAAAAGTAGTGGATCAAGGATGCTGTTTTGCTTTGTGTGTTTGATATAAAGTTTAGCCTTTGTTCATGAGTAACATTTAGGAATAATCTTTTCAAGTTACAACCGTGGAAGCCCTTGGGAAATCTTTTCCAGAGACAAGTACAGCATCTACACATTAAAAAATAGGGAATGTAGTCCTTTCATTTTACATTTTAGAGTCAAATGCCGAGATGTTAAATGAGTCCCCCAAGGTGACACAGCAAGTTTAGTACTGTATCTGAAATTCAAGGAAATTGATTTCCAATTTAGTGTTATTTTAAAATCTCTTTAACATTTTTACTCTTTATTTTTTCCCTAAAATTCAGTAATCTCTCAATGAACTTTATATTAAATATTCAGGTAACATGTTTTCATCGAAAACCATGATGGTATCAGGAAAGCTAGTAGGCATTGTGATGTAATACATGATCCTTGCTCTGAAGAATCGTGTAGTCATCTTAAGGAAAGATCAGGGAGAGCTTCTTGCTCCTCTCCCCCTGACTAGTCACTGGGTGAGAGGTTTTATTCTGCCTCTTTAAAGATAGGTGGGATTTAGATCAGTGGAGAAGAGAGGAAATAGCCTGCAGGAAAATGGCACGAGCAATTTAGTACCAGTCCAAAATTACATTTGTGGGACTGTGAGACTAGTTTGACTGCAGTGGAAGGTTTATGTAGGGGTGTGCCGGAGATGACCCTAAGGTTGCTCAGGCCTGACTGGAGGGAATTTTTGATACATGTGAACTTATCCTTTTAAGCAAAGGAGTGATAGAGTGAAAATTGTATTTTAGATGAAAACAACTAGCAAGAGCATGTAAGATGACTTAGTGATGTGGGATTTTGACAGAGTGGAGATACACTAGTTAGGGAAATCAGAAGACAATACCACTTTGCAGGGAAATTATAAGTTTACTTTTCTAAACTTTAAAAAACTTTGTTAGGGAAAATTTCAAGCAAGTGAAGAGATGGAGAAGATGGTAGTGAATTCTTTTATAACCATGAACTTTTCTGCCGTTGGTAATTCATCTATCCTCTGCCATACCATATTTTTGTTTTCCTAATTAAATTTTTTATTCTGAGATTGACATGCAGTTGTAAGAAATAATACAGAGGGAACCCATGTACCCTTTACAAATTTTCCCCTCCTGGTAATATCTTGCAGTATTGTGTTCACTATCACAACGGGTTGCTGACCTTGATTCAGTCAAGATACAGATCAGTCTGTCGCCACAAGTGTCCATCGTGTTACCTTTTCATAGCCATGTCCGTTTTTCTTCTGGTCCCACCTCATCTACTCTGTCTTCCTGGAAGTGGAAGTCTCCCCCTTTTTTCTTTCGCTAGAGTATTTTAAAGCAAATCTTAGCGTATCATTTAATCTGTAAATATTTCATTTTAGAGAAGCAAAAATAACATTTTAAAAAGCCGGCCCCGTGGCTTAGCGGTTAAGTGTGTGCACTCCGCTACTGGCAGCCCGGGTTCGGATCCTGGGCGCGCACCGACGCACCGCTTCTCTGGCCATGCTGAGGCCGCGTCCCACATACAGCAACTAGAAGGATGTGCAACTATGACGTGCAACTATCTACTGGGGCTTTGGGGGCAAAAAAAAAAAAAAAAAAGAGGCGGATTAGCAATAGATGTTAGCTCAGGGCTGGTCTTCCTCCGCAAAAAGAGGAGGATTAGCACGGATGTTAGCTCAGGGGTGATCTTCCTCACAAAACAAAAAAAAAAAGAAGAAGACAACCATATACCATTACTTCACCCATCAAAATGAACAATTCCTTAAAATATTTTATGATTGTCTCAAATGTCTTTTTTACAGTTATTTTTTTCAAATCAGGATCCAAAGTCCACAACAGATTTCTGTTGACATATCTCTTAAATCTCTTTTAATTTATAACAGTCACTGCTCGTATTTTTCATGCCATTTATTTATTGAGTAAATTGGGTCACTTTACCTGTAGAATTTCTCATATTTTAATTTTGGCCGATTGTATCCTTATTGTGTTTTAAAATGATTTCACTTATTACCTGTGTTTCTTGTAAAATAATATTTAGGTAGGTAGACTCGATTAGATTCGGGTTTAATTTTTGGCAAAAGAACTACATTGGTGGTGATGTGTATCTCTATGGTGTTGCTTTCAAAGGAACATAACATCAGGTTGTTTACTCTCAGTGGTGTTAAGATTGATCAGTGAGTTCAGGAGCTATCGTCCTAATCCATCTAGCGTCAAGTTGTCCCTCAACCTTTCACCTATTGTTTTATCCATTAAGGATTATCACCTAAATCTGTTATTTCTTTAGGAGTTGCCAAAGGGTGACTTTCCAATTTTTACTCTTCATTTTTAGCTATGATTTTTCTATGAAGAGACTTTTCCCTTATTACCAGCAAATAGATAACAAATGCTTGAGTGCATAACAAATGCCTTTATTTGTAAATTTCCGGAATTATAAGTTGATACCTTAGCAACTTTTATTAGGTAGCTAAGAGTGGTGCTGGTGGTGGTTTTTGGAGAGTATCATTATGAATTATGAACTTATATCATTTTGTGATATATATGATGTGTTTCAATGCATTGGCATCATTATTCTTCTTAAATTTATATTGTTTTCATCTTTGACTGGTTAGAACCCCTTCCAGGTGGCCCCTTTCTTCATTTTTCATGAGCCATGAGGTTTTTGATAGCTTCCTTAGTTTCAGGAATAACACTATGTGCCAAGATCATCTTGTGCATTTTCTGTCCATACCTGGAATCAGCCATTTCTCTAAGGAGTCTTGGTTCCTTTCAATGGGAGACAGTATTTATAGTTCACAGATTTAGCACACACAGATGCTAAAGTCCAGATTTTTTTCATCACGTACCTTTTTATTGTCTTCTATGTTCAGGACATTATAATAAGAAGAATAAGGAGAACTACGTTTATTGAATGCTTTATATGTGTTAGGAGACATTTTAAGTACTTTACATTCAATATCTCGTTTTATCATCATGGTACCCTATGAGGCAGGTAGCCCATTATTCCCACTTTCCAGCTAAGGGAAGTGAGGAATAGAGAAGTCAAATAAATTACCTGGGACCATATAGTTATTAAATAGTTTAGGTGTCATTTGAATCCAGGAACTCTGATTCTGGAAACCAAGCTCTTAATGACTTGCCATGCTGCCTCACTGTCTTAGTATAGCAAGCCTTGCTGAATCAGATATCTTTAAAAATTGTGGTGGTTCCTCCTCCTATGGGCTCGAAAAAAAATAACCATCAAGTAATTTAATCAGTTAACTAAATTCTATTTAAAAGCTGGTGTATGATGAGCTTGGGGGATTATATAGTAGTGGTTAAGAGCTCTAGCTTAGCTGCCGCACTGCCTGGATTCATAACCTTGCTCTGCCGCTTAATAACTTGTATAATCTCAAACAACTTAAACTCTTTTGTTTCAGCTTCTCATCTGCAAAATGTAAATAATACTAGTACCTAATTTGTAGGGTTTTCATGAGGATTAATGAGCTAAAAAACAAAAAAATAAAGCCCATAGAAAAGCACTTGGTTCATTGTAAACACTCAAATGTTAGCTCTTGTTATTTTCCTTCTTGTTGACTTTTAGGAGTGCAGGGTATCAGGTACTGTGCAACAACAAATGAAAACATTGGACAGTTATACAGGGGTTGGGACAGAGGTTATTGATCCCTGAGCCAGCTGTATTACAATGAAAGAGGATGAGATTTCTCATGGACAGGGTAGAAGGAGACAAGAGTAGGGCCACGGCCTGGTGTCTACTGTGCTTTCAAGTGCATCTTGAAATACTACTATAACTGTTGTATTTTACACAGTAGTGGGATTGTGTGTTCACTAGTGTGATGCCTGTCCCATGGGAGAGAGTCAAGACCTATTCATTTACTGAATAAAAAAATGGAAGAAGACTGGGTGGGCATCCACATGCAGAAAGTGAAAGGAAGAAGAGAGTCCTGCAAAACAGAGGCAGAAGTATGATAGCACAGAGTTTCATTATTAAAAATGGAAAGAAAAATAGGGCATTCATCAATGTTAAATTCTATAGACATCAGAAAAATAACAAGGATTGAGAAAAGCCCTTGTATTTTGGACCTGATCATTGACGACCATCAAAACCATAGTTTGTAGAGTGTGGAGCATGGGTGACAACCTGGTAGCAATTGTGTGGAAGCAGTAAGATTATAGAATTCATTGGAGACATTGGGAAATGACTTAAAAAAGGCAATTTGGAAGGTAGGTGAAGAATAGCTGATAAAATGTTTTTTCAAATTTTAGAATTCATATCCATCTTTTTTCTATACATCTATAATATTTCTATATTCTATTATACTGCTTAAAAAAGGATAAAGGACAAGATATTCCTAATTGAATTAAGTAAACCTTTATTCAACCACATTGAAAGATGCTGTTATATGCAGTGAGAGGTCCAAACATGAATCAGATGTTCATCTGATGTCCACAAAGAGTATACTCTCTACTCGGGAAAACAGACAGAACCATCTAAATCACTGGGCAGAATGTTTGTGGATTCTGGAAGAGGATTCAGCCACATGTAAGTCCTTAATAAAAGAGTGGCCTTCTGATATCTGGGAAAGTTTGCCTTTTTGATCAGTGTGCATCTTTTAGGAGAGAGACACTGTAGGGTGGTGAGAGGAAGGGACAAGACAGGTTGGTTAAATCGGCAATGGTCCGAGAGAGGCCCACACATCTAAGGCAGACAGTGGTAAGTGCTACCTAAGATGTGGAAACATGGAGTGGGATTGAGCAGCCTCAGCCATGGAGATCAGTGTAGACTAAATGGAAAATATGTCATTTGTGTTTGGTCTTGAAAGATGCAGGGGGTGTGACTGGGAAGAGGGATGAGGAAGGACAATGCAAGTTGACAGAACATACTGAGAACAACAGTTAAGATGGATTATCAAATAAAGTCAGCTGTATTTGTGATGTTTGTGTCTAAAAAATGATTCTAAAGAGAGGAGGAGTAAAGGAAGTCTACGTGACTGTATAAAGGTCAGGAAAACTGGGTTGTAAAGAGGTGGGATTAAACCACGTATTTTCCTTCTCTGTTAAAAGATGGCTGGCTCTGAGTGGATAATTACTCCGTGACCAGCTGTGGAATTGGGAGCTGTGTGAAACCTTGATGGTAAGGGGAATGAGGGCTGCCTGGATGATTTGCTGGGTTTCATCACAAGATTATTTGGAGAGACCTAGAAATTAAAAGATGATGGAAGGTAGATGACTGTAAGGAATTAAAATCAAAAGAAAACTAAATTTTAAGAATCAAGCCTGAATCTGTTGATGTATTTAAAGTTACAGATGTCATTGTTTCTCCTCTGGACTGAAAATATTAGAGGATAATATTTTTCTTGGATAAACAAGTTAAAGATGTTCAGGTACTAATGCAAGTGCTTGGAGCTGATGGAGCAAGACCTGTGTTACATGAATTTTTTGTGGGGTCAAGTTATAGGAGACCAGACGTGTGTGTTTTTAATAAATGACATCATTTTACACACAATGCTTTAAAACTTGTCTTTCCTAGTTAAAAAAAAAATAGATTCTTGGGGAAAAGTCTGTGTTAGTATAAATAGATTTAACTCATTTTTAAACTGCTGTATATATTCCATACTATGGATATATTACAGTTTATTTAGCTAACTCCCTACTGATGGATATTTGTGTTGTTTCTAATGGTCTACTTGTAAACAGTGCCACAATCAGCTTCTTCCTAGCCTTGTATGAGCTTTCTTCATGCTAGTCCTTTCTTATTCCTTATGACTGGATGATCTTAAAATGCTGGAGACCCATGAAATGTAACAGCAATGACCAACAATATCCCTCAAAATTGCCAAAGCCATTTCCTTTGGTCAATTCTAAAGGTTAATACTTGCTGTGATTTAGCCATATATGTCTAGTTGAAGCTGCTGAGACCCTGGCCTTACTTCTGGAGTGAGTTTTCTTTATTCTTCTGCTTGGCTATCTTCAGACAACCGTTGTCCCAACGGCGCAGTTGAAGCAGCGCAGAGTGAGAACGCTCTTTAATAGACAAAGTCCATGACTCTCGGTCCTGTGATCCATCAGAGTGTTGTCCACTGTTTAACAGGGAAGGACTTCATTTGGGATGATGAAGTGAGAAATCTTCTCTTTAAATCTGTTGCTAAAACTGGTCCTTTGTGATCTCATAATCTGGGAAAATCCCTGAAGGGTAATAAGAGGTAGTTAAGTTTCATTCACAGTTGAACGATTCACCCACAGACATTTCTTAACAGCCCAGGAAGGAGTCGTAACTATGATAAAGATTTTGTTGATAGGATTATTTCTGTGGCAAGGTAATACTGCCTTGATACAAGAAAACAAAAAGCCTTTATCTTTTCTTAAGACTTTAACAAAACAGTGGGCACAGAATGTACAGGGGGTGAATGCTGTTAGAATCAGAAGAATGCAAAAGTCCAAATGAGGGTACAACATTTCACTGTTCTGATAGTGTTGAACTTGCAAAGGGAACCCGTTGTATCACTGAGTCAGCTGCCCCTGATAACAGAGATGCTTTGTGATAGAACTCAGGACAAGAATTGAAGGTTTCTTGAACATATCACCAACAATTCTACACAGTGACTTCTTGGGATAATTTTTACATTCTTGAAAAGCATGCTTTTCTGTTTAACTCTCACAACAATAGTGTCCCAGGCAAGGTAAGCAATATTGTAGACGAGCAGCGCTAGGTGACTTGTCTTGTGATGGCCGAAACACAACCCAAATCTGCCTTCACATCCATCTATTTTTCATTGCATTATCCTGACTTCTAAAAGAAGTTATATATATTGAGACAGAGATACATATTCACAATGAACAGAAGGAAGCCTCAGGAGTTTTGAAGTGTGCTATGACATTCCATGCTATTTATCTTCTGCTAACTATCTGTAGGGCTGTAAGCTTCCTCAGAGCTCACATACAAGCATGCAGGTAACTGTAAGTCAACCATTGTGCTTGATCTTCGCCCCCTTCTTGTTCTGTGAGATGAAGAAGGCCTCAGATGCATTAGGCTCAGCAAGGCTCAGAAGCACTCCTATTTGCTACTTTGTTTTAAAAAAGCTGTCTTGTGTTTCTGTTCCCTATTAGAGTTGAGTTCCTTGCCTGCTCTGTTTTCAGACATCAAGCCTTATTTTGATGTGTTTTTCTAATTCAGTTTCCCAAATGTATTTGATCATCAGAATCACCTGAAGAACTGTGATTTCTATGTTCAGGCAAGTTTAGGAAGTAATCTTAGCCTGATCCATTAGCCTATTTCTTGGAGTTTAATTGTTGAGTTCTGTTAAGAACCAAGAACCATAGTGTGTTCCTGTAAGCCCTTGGTGTCGTGCATTGCTCTGGCAGTAAATGAACTAAAACAACAAAGAAGTTAGGAGACAAGCATTCACATCCTAAGGATCCTTTCCAAAGGTCAGGAAAGGCTCAGTGAGTGTTGTGAATTATAATATATTGATTCACTATTTCAACAATGATTTGAGTGCATACTGTGTGCCAGGCATTCGTGCTAGGTGCTGGGGATACACAGCTGTGAACGAGGCAACTCACATTTATGGAAGTGCTTGTCATGGGATGGATATCAAGCTTCACATACCTTTTCTCCTTTAAACTTCACAAGTGTCCTGTGAGGTAGGTATTATCACCTTCATTTTAAAATTAAGAAACTGTTATTTCAAAAGTTTGACCGATATGGCCAAGGTCACCTATCTAGTAACAGGGAGATACAGAATTCACACCCAGTCCATCAGATTCCACAGCTCATGCTTCTTATCCCATTGATCTGCTGCTTTACCACGGTATCTATGTCTCTTCACTCTGCCCTTTCTACTTCAAACAGAGGTCCTCAACTGTGGCTACATGTTAGAATGGCTCAGGAGCTTTAAAATATGTATCTTTGCCTGGGCTTCACCCCAAACAGATTAAATAAGAATATTTGATGGGGCCCAGATATCAGCATTTTTAAAAAGCTGCCTGGGTGAGGCCAGTGTGCAGTGATGGTTGAGAACCGCTCAGCATCATTAATTGCTGTCAGATAGATACTGTTGCTGCCAGCCTAGTAGTTTCCAGCATTCTTCTTGGATCATTTGGCTGATCAAACGTTTAAAGGTTCTAAATCGTTTTCCTTCCCTTTCAAACAAACTGAAAGTAGTCAAAATATAGCAAATACTTTAATGCAAAAGTTTCCCCCAAGATGGACATGATAATAGATCCATTTAAGAAGGAATTCAGAAACATGGAGATCTATTTGCAGGAGAAAGATAGTCTAGAGAGAGTGATGAGGAGTAACCTGGAGTCTAGAACACCCATGAGCTTCTGGATCTCTTTTCTCATGAGACTCAGGGGACCTGAAGATACTTTGTTTTAATCTGATGGGGGAAGAAAACCTTGGGACAAATGGTGGTTCAAGAAAGTTTCCTTCGTCCTTGGTGAGCACAGGCCACAAATCAACTTACTTTTTTTGTAGTCCAAATGAAAGTAAAATAAAAGTTGAATAGTTTCAATCTTGTTAATTTGAATGTGTTAGTATATGTGTAGACTAAGGTTTATTTTGAATGCTCTAAGAAAAATTACCCTAAGAAGTAGAAGAATAGATATCTAAGTTTCTTCAAGTTATTTAAAAACCTTTAACTGCTCAAGCAATGCATGTGTATAGACATGTATAAACTTTTAAGAATTCTGTGTTTCAGGCTTTCAACACTTGGTTAAACATCTATGATGTGGTAGTGATATCTTGCTTTGCAAAGATGGCAATCTATTACGTGTTGACTCTCTGCTAATTAAATCTGGTTTTGCTTTGTCTTCAACCAGTGAGTTGTGACTGTCCTCTGAAAGAGAGGTTCTTCTCAAGGCATCTGTATCAAATATTAAGAGTAAAGGGTTAGTTAAAGTAATCACAAAGTTGTGGTCCATAAAATCTCTAAAAAGGGAAAGACAGGGAAAGTAAATTTGAGGTCACTGTATTTCAACAAGCTGGAGGTACCTCTATGAGAAGAAAACGTCAAGGCTACCAGGGGAGGGAAGCCTTTTTAAACCAATGGGTCTTTAGATAGAGAAAGAGCAATGACTGTTGCTCTATTATTATAAGTAACTTGAGGTGAGTCTTATCTCTGCATTTTAAAACTCAGCCCTCAATGTTGATAGGATAGTTGGATCATAAAGTTCCATTGGGGTTGAGTCATTTTATGACTATTACTAGAACAGGTAAACAGAGGGAAAAAAAAAGAAAAATATGAAAAATGGCCTCCTTTTTTACATTTCCACATAGGTGATCTCCATACCAGGAGATGAACTTGAACTTGGTTGGGCGGGAGACGGACCTGGTTGGGCGGGAGACTGGAGCCCCTCAGAGAATTTGGGATTCTTCCATTTTTACTGGGAGGGTTGGCAGGTATAACATGTGTTGTCATGTGAAGTCCGTGAGAGCCTCCAGGGTTCTCACTCCCTGCCTCTCCGTGTGGTGGGGAGTCAGTCGCTCCTTCTGAAGCACTCGACTGATTTCTGTCTGTGGCTTACCCATGAACAGTGGCTTGGAAGTGTCAAAGCATGAGAAGCATGCAGCGGAACAGCATGTGTGCCGTCATCTCCTACATGGTTCTGCATGGGAAAGCTCTTGGGCTGTCTGCCATGAGCTCAGGTGTTTCCTTCTTTCCCTACAGAACTCCCTGAAGGCTTCAAATCGGAAGAAGAAGAGAACAAGCTTTAAAAGAAAAGCCAGTAAAAGAGGAACTGAAGTGAGTCTTTCAAGATTATGTTCCAATGAAATACTTCCTCCTTTCCGTATCTGCCTCTGTCCTACAGGATCTGGCCCAAGCTTATTTTTCTGAAATATCTCCTACCACTCTTTCCTCCTCCACTACACTCTAACCACACTGGAATTCTTTCTTTTCCTAAAAAAATAATTAACATAACATATCCTCCTACCACTTCAGAGTCAGAGTATTTGCGGTTGCCTGGAAATATTATCCCAAAGATGATGATGATGAAGATAAGAGCTAACAGTTCTAGAATGCTTAGTGTATACAGAGTAAAATCATAAGCATGGCTTAATTCCCAGGGGCAAATTATAGTTTTTGAGATACTTTATTCCCAGTTTTATATGGAATGTCCTATTAAGAATAAGTTCCATGAAGTAAGATAGGTTTTTTGGGGGGGGGGGTTCCCACTTTCTTTGCTTTGGGGTGGCCTTTGAAGCCATGTGTGTATGTCTCAATAGTGCTGCTTTCTTATTTCAGCAGGAAAACAAAGGTCGTCCTTTTGTGATAAAACCTATCTCTTCTCCGCTCATGAAACCCTTGCTTGTGTTTGTGAACCCCAAGAGTGGAGGCAACCAGGTGAGTTGTTTTTCGTGAGTTTACTTTAGAAGTTTCAGTGCTTTTGAAAACACAATTCCCAACACCAATTAAAATAGCACCACTAGGGCCCCAAGCGTTGGCAGACAACCAGTTTCTCAGGGACAAGGTTGCTCCAGTAGAGGACAGCCTTAAATGTTACAGGGTGGGCGAAACTAGAGGGTCTGTGATTTACTCCTGTGCTTCCAGATAAGACTATACCAGGGGTACTCCAAAAACTTAACTGCTGACATTCTCCTTACAGATTTATGGGAAAGGTCATTCTAGAATCTCTTGTTTAGTGTTTCAGAGTTTCTCAACTCTTATAGTTAGGAAGTTCTTTATGAACTTACCTTTCTTTTCTCCTATTGTTAAAGTTAGACGTGATTACTCTTGTCCCTATCCTCAGAGGAAAGAGAGAAGGATGACTCATCACTCACGATAATCATTTACAACAAACACCATTCACAACAAACGCCAGCAGTGCAAACAAAAGTGTCACCTTCTACAGGTTTCATCTGGTCCTTGACCAAATTCTGTAATGCAATGTTACCTCATTTGACGATAAAGAAATAGCTTTAGAAAAGTTGTTTAATGACATACCTGAAGTGACACATCTTTTTAAAGGATAGATTTTTTTCCTAGAATCCAGGTCTTTGTCTCATCTAATTTTCTTCCCACTCTCTGAGGCTTCTTATCAATACTCTTCTGTGGGCTTTGATTTTCTCTATTTTCATGTTAGATTGGATGATAAAAAATTTTCTCTGTCCATTAAGTTAAGTGTATGTTTTACATTTTGAGGTAAGATTCTTTGAAGTTTCACATGAACCAACTAAAGGTTCAAACCTATTTAGTCACCCTGAAGAAGGAAAGGGGTCATATAATTAGGATTGACCCAACAGTCCGAGATGATGTTTTTATTACTAAAGATAATGGGCATTTTCCAGCATGTATTAATTACAATAAAGCTCTCTTATGGGAGCTTTTAATTTAAAGAAAATATTATCCCTCCTCTCCTCTCTTTCTTCGAAATTCTTGATAACTTGCTGTGTTAAAAATCTCTATTAACATTGTAGAGAACAGGGAAAAGAAATGTGTTGTAAGCAGAGAAATAATCTGTTTTCAACATCCTGCTGTTTTTGACTTGCTGAGTGATGATCGTGTTGTAATGATGGTGATCCTAAGACTCTCACTGGAGGAGTACCTGGAGAGGAATTTCTCGGGAGTGAGGTTCAATTTGCCCTGAACCATACCCACTCTCTAGGTCTTGTCTCCCGATAGCCTAAGGAGGGCTGGGGGTGAGGTTCGGGACCAGGGAACAGAGCAAAGCTAATGTAATTGACTCCATGATTTTGGCCACCTGAGCACCACATGCTAATTAATGCCAAATATATTTTATTATGAGAGTCATAGAAAATGCATTTATGAAATCATAAGCTTTTTTCTAGGGCATACAGAAGCTTGTAGGTGATTCCTACCTTTGAGGAGCAGACAGTCCAGTTAAGATGTAGCCTGTTCTTGTTCAATCCCTGTATAGATTATTAATGACAGGGACTTCAGAGATGATCTAATGTTGCTTCCTATTTCACTAACTGGAAAACAGCTCAAGGAAGCCTAAGGAAGTTTCTAAGGACATATTGTTTGTTAATGACAAAAAAGGGGCAAATGGGAAAGATGATTCAAGCAACATCAACTGTATGTGAATTCTAAACTGAGTGGATCAGACCACAAGTGCTGTGGGATTTCAGAGGCAAGCAATGACTTGGGAGCAATAAGGAAATGGTGTCATGGAAGTGGTGAAATCGAAGATGGACTTCTGCTTAGTTACTCAGAGGAGAGAAAGCTGGAGTAATGCCCCTTCCTTCTCTCTACTGTGGCAAATTCCTATTCATCCTTTAAGGCTCAGGAGCACCTTTCTGAACTGTTGCAAAATTAATCGCCCTGCCCACTGTGCTCCCATAGCCCTTGGTAAACACCTGTATTATGTGAATTGCAACATGACTGTTCTATGTGTGTCTGTACTGCTAAGATATAGGCTCCATAATGCCAGAGGCTGCACCTTTGAACCTGTGATTTCTAGTACATGGCATGTAGTAGTAAACAAATAATTATGTAATAAACAATATGAAGAGAAGAAGGGATGTTGTGATGAAAATGATTCATTTTGAGGAAAAAAATGGGTGGAGTATGCATATTCAGTTATTAGAAATGTGATTAAAGATTAGAATGAGCCTATGGAACAGTGTCTTAAAACTTGGCTGAGGATTTTGGATTTGTACAATGGAAACTAGTCTTGCTCTTTAAAGTTTTTTAGTTTTTAAAAATATTTTATACTTTGAACAAAGGAGTGATATGATAGAAGCATCCTTAAGGAAGATTAATTTGACACATTGAGGATATATATAAGTCAGGAGGATATTCACATAACTTTGGCATAAATTGGGTAGATGGATAGATCCAATGGATGGATGGATGGATGGATGGATGAGTGGATGTATGGATGGATGGGAGGATGGATAATTAATGGATAGATGGTGGGTGAGTGGGTGGATGGATGGATGGATGGATGGTGGGTGAGTGGGTGAACAGATGGGTGGGTGGATGGGTGGACAGATGGATGAATGGAATACATAAAGGGAAGTAAAACGTCATGATCAAGACTTTACAGCAGATTACCTGAATAGCGGCTTTGTTATTGATGAGTATTCAGGAAAGGGAAGAATTATTTTGGGAAAGAGGTTGAGATGTGTTTGAGGAATTTGAGGTGATAGTAAGATATTCCAATAAAAAAATGCCCAGTTATTAGAGACAAAAGACTTAAATGACTTTGCTGTCATTTTACGCATTTTGGCTTGTGAATCTGTTGCCCTAATGATGTTACTTCCAGAATATCGAGGATTCACAGAAGTATGAGAATCCAAACCAAAATGAATAACTTTAAATTTTTCTGTGTATTTCCTCTATGAAATAGAATTCTTTACTAAGCCTAATAAAGAACATTGTTTCTAAGTACAATGTGAAATATTGAGAAAACTGTAAAGAAATCCAAACACCCATGTACAATTGGAATCATTCAAACTAACCTTCAGCTGCTCAATCTATTTATAGTTCCATCTTCAGTCTTAGGAAGGCGCAGCTTGATGCTCTGATTGTAGTGAATAGGAAAGAGTCATGGTCAGAGGTGATCTACCCCGCTGTTAGGACCAACCTTTTCCTGAGCTGTGGCTGTAATGTGAGCTTAACATTGCAGATGAGGGTAGATTCAGCCACATAATGGAGAGTCAGAGGATAAATTAAGTGGTCCCCTTTTGGCAAAACAGAATCAGAGGAAGAGAATTTCTCATTCCTCAGCTCCGTTGTTTCCTCCATAATTTTGCCCTCCCCTGCTCTGTTTTTTCTCTCTGACCCAAATGAACCATAGTTGAGACAAAGCAGCAAAAGAGAGCAGAGGTGGGCAGTGAAAACGAGGCAGGTGCACCCCAGGAAGGTGAAACTGGAGGGATACACCCCTTCTCACCTGGAGTTTCTCCTTCTAGAGTGTTCTGTGTGCAAATGTTACATAGTGTAATGTTCTGTTGGGAAAGGGAGACCATTCAATTTTACTTACCTGTAGACAAGAGATTAGTAACATGACCTCTACATCTATTTGACATCCTCAGTCATAAGAACCTTTGACATACCACTCATCAGAATTCTTATTTGGAAATTTTCAGTTTCAAGAAACTTCAGTCCAAAATTAGTCCAGTGGCTGTCAAACTTTTGTGTAAATAAAAAACATGGAGACACTTGTTAAAAATGCTCTACCGCACAAAATCTGATGCAGTGAGTCTGAGGTGAGGCCTGGAACTGTCAATATTCAGTAAGCATCTCAGGTGATTCTGATATATGTGGTTGGTGGAACATGCTTAGAGAAACATCATCAGTCATTTCAGAATCTCTGAGAATACCTAGGACCTGTGTGAGGAGCACATCAGGTGAGAATTTATTTGAGATGAAAATTTATTGATTTGTTTGGAAAACAGCATCTTCCCTTGCCCTTACTATTGTCAAGGCTGCTCATCTCTTAGCTTAGAGCAGCGGTTCTCAACCCTGGCTGCACATCAGAATAAGCTGGGCAGCTTTTGATGTCTTCCCTGCCCCATACCAATTAAATCAGAACCTGCGAGAGTAGGCCCCCTTAGCTGGTATAAGTTCCCCAGTTTATTGTGTAGCCTGTGTTGAGAACCATGGACTTTTCTTCTCTAGCTTTAATGTGATTATGAATGGGTTGGGGACTGTGTTAAAATGCAGATTCTGATTCAGTGAGTCAGGGGGTGGCCCTGAGATTCTGCTTTTCTAACAAGCTCCCAGGTGATGCTGTTGCTTCTGCTCGGAGACCACACTCTGATTAGCAAGGGCTTACTGCCATCAGTAGAGAAATCGTTTGTGGTTTTTGTTGTTAAATCCTGATTTTTGCCTTTTCATAGATGTATTCTGCTCATTTGCTTCTAGATATAAAGCACTCCCCTCTCTTCTGTTCTTGAAGCTTACACTTCAAACTTTAAAAAAAAAAAAAACTTGGTTAGGCGTCTGTTCTTTAAATAACTAGACTGTATCGCCATCTGCTGGCAAGTAAAATATCTCTTGCTTTTTTCTTTTCTTCCTACTGTATTTTATGTGTACGGAAAATTGCCAACACTTAGCAGGAATATAATGAGATGAATGCACATGGGGACTACTTCTATGTCCTTCTATTAAGCAATTCCTTCTTTTAAACAGATAACTTCACAATAATTTTCTCCGTTTTTCTAACACTATTAAGGTGGAGATAATACTGGGTGTTTTGCAAAGCTTTAGAGGTTGGTGGCACTACTGTTACTGTTGGGATCTGAATTATTTGAAAGAATAAGCACTGGAACCAGGGACCACAGTATCAACTTTGAATGTCTCCTGTGGAGACAAGGTAGTAAGTGGAAGATAAAGTTTACTGCAGCATAATCCCCTCCTCCATGTGGCACCCTGAGGGCTTGAGAAATAGGCCTTCTCTCTTACTTTTGTCTCTGCTTTAACTTCAAAACTTATTATTTTTCTTGGATGCCCCTGACTCATTGACATCTTTCTACCTGAGTCTTGTCGTGCCTTCTGATATCTCTAGATGCTTCCTGCTTTCACACCGTCTCTCCCTCACACTCTCTCATGAACTTCATCTTCCAGTAGCGTCTATTATAAGTTCAAGGTTAAGTAGATGTTCTGACCACTAGAACAATTCTAATTAGCCAGTCTTGAGAGTTGAGGGGTTCAGACCCTGGCTTCTCACACTTTTCAGTGTGAAATTCCAGGGTTGAGGTATGGCATGAGTTGGACCTCTGGATTGGAGCTCCCACGGTCCTTATCAGTAGGTGATAGAAGGAAGGAGTCTCCAGTCTGTGGACAGGCTCATGCTGACCGAGTTCACACCACCATCTGTGGACACGCTCCCCCAGACCAGGTCCTCCCCTGCTAAGTCAGGGGCAAGTCGACCACGGTGGGGAGAAGTAGGAGACGAAGAGAGTAAATAATTTCAAATATTTGAGTCTCCAAACTGTTTCTAAAAACTTGAAGAAACAACCTCAATGAAGACGTTATTTTCTGCGATGCTCAATCTGGGGATAAATCAAGAGTCATTACGTTTAGATAAAATTTTAGGCTCCTAAAGCCTAGAAAAGGCTGAGAAGAGGGCGGAGGGGCAGTCAGTTGATGGTAGCACATGTCAAAATCCAATCTCAAGATATTCTTGTTGAGCCAGCCTCAACAGATGGAATGAAAACAACCAAACAATGAATCTGTGTAAAGTCCCTTTTTCGAAGTCACAATATTGGTGGGAGTGTGAGGGCAGCTGTCTTAGTCTGTTCAGGCTACCATAACAGAATACCATAGACTGGGTAGCTGATAAACAACAGGAATTTATTTCTCACGGTTCTGGAGGCTGGGAAGTCCAAGATCAAGGCACCTACAGATTCAGTGTCTGGTGAGAGCCCACTTTCTGGTTCGTAGACAGCCATCTTCTCAGTGTGTCCTCACATGGCGATAGGGGCAGAGGACCTCTCTGGGGTCTCTTTTATAAAGGCACATTTAATCCCATTCATGAGGCACTAATACCCTCACGACCTAAGCACCTCCCAAAGTCCCCACCTCCTAGTACCATCACATTGAGGGTTAGGATATCACCTTATGAATTTTGGAGGAACACAAACATTCAGTCTCTAGCAGTGGCTAAGACCCAAACCAAGCCATCTAGCCCCTTTGATAGATCTAGGACCTGATGTCTAGCTTTTTAGTTTGTAGCTAGACTGATATATCAAAATGTCAGCCAAACTCCCCCGATTAAAGCATTTCAGGACTCTTATTTCCTGTAAAATAAAGCCTAAGCTCCTTAGCAAATGTTACTTAATCTAAACTCACTTGGGCAATTTTGTCTCCCACTGCTCCTGCCTCATGGTTTGAAGACTGAACGGAATGAGGTTTTTCCATGGCATGTCTTGCTGTTTCACACATGTTGTGCCTTTACCCTAAAACTTCTTCCTTTACTGCACATGGAAAGAAATGGTTAACTCATATTTCAAGGCAAAATTTAAGTATCATACGTAGGAAGCCTTCATCTAATCCCCAAATTTGGGCTTGGAGTATCTCCTCTGACCACTCATACTTCTCAGTAGGCGTCTCTACCATAGCATTTGCCACATTAGTGAACTCATTTACTTTGCGTTGGTCTCCTTCTGAGCTCCTGAGTGTACACATGGGCAGAGTAGGAGCCTCATATGTGTTTATTAAGTAAATTAGGTGTTCCTTTGGGATTGTTTGGAGCCAGTTTGAAATAATTATTTCTTAACCTCTTCCTACCACTAATTTTTATTTTCCTAGGGCCTTTCTTATTGTCTGTGCAGTTCTTTCCATGATCTAGATAATACTTCTATGACGTAAACCAAGGCTTGCTTATTAACCTATCAGAATGTTTCAGCCTACATGAGAAGATTGATGTACTATTTGAGCTGACCCTTCTTAATTGATTCTCCATACCCCCAAATCATTACCATGATATTTTCTTTTATGAATAATGAATAGAACTTCCTCTGGAGAGCAAGATCTTCTGTTTTGTCCATCTTTCTCTTCCCCTACCTAAAACTGTGCTTAGCACATAGTAGGTGAATGGATGAATCCTGTTCATTTCCCTCTAGAACAATCTACCTGTTTTCTCCTGCCCCACTCTGTTCCCTAACACCTGGAGTTGGAAAGAACAGTTTTATCACTCCATAAAAATACCCAGTCTCACGATATCTTAAAAAGTTCTGTGGTCAGTGAGGTATTATATCTACAACTGTATGTATGAGCTCCCTGTCTAGATTGATGTGTAAGCCATTTTTTCCTTTGGAGAAAACTAGACTCTTGCACAAAAGTTGCAGCTTTTGCATTTGGCATAGAGCATGTAATAACTGTCAGGGTGTTTCGGACTGGTTAGTGAATGACGATTGTGTCAGTGACTAAGTAGATTTAATCCTGCCAGTGAGAAAGAAAGAAATTACTTTTTTCCTGGTGAATTAGTATTTGTCAGACCATTCAGTACTGTTGAATAAATTACTTTTGTTAAAGCCCTAGAGTAGCTTATCCTAGAGGTAACAGCAGAGTTAATAGAATTGACTTAAATATATTAGACCTTTTTTCTTCCACTCACCTACTGATTTAAAACAATGCAATGCTTTCATTCCGACACTTGCCATTTTTGCTAATGGATATATTTTAGAAAGATTACTTTTAAAAGAAGTAATGACATCACGTCTGAATGTAAACTCTGATAGAGTAGCCATGTATGGGTATGCAAGTTATCCCTGCACAACTCCAGAAGGCCTTATTCCAATAGGCTGCAATGTAAATGGTGCCTCCTAGAGGTGTGCAGTGCAAAACTTGCCAGCCTTAATACCCTTTCCTCAAAAGGATAAATGGAGATAATTAGGTGTTCTTACTAACACAGATTGAAAATGAGCAAAAACAAAATGGTGTGGTCACTCAAACCTTCTAGAGAAATTTTAGTTTAAGGAAAACAACCTCTAAATGCTTCTTATTTTTATTTTTTTTAAGAAGTTAATTACCTAGTATTGTATGCATAATAGGAGAAGCTGAAATTGAGACATGTACTCGGCCATACCCAAAGATGGAAAGGAGTAATTAACATCAACAATTCATATCGCTCTAGGAATCTAAAACTGAAAAATTAACTTTCTAGTGAGTCCGTTGAAAATCTTTTGTATATTGATTGGTCATTAAAATGACTCTGGTGTTACCTATTAAACATGGAGGATTACTTGAGCTAATTCCCAATTAAAGATAAAAGGTTACTTGAGGTAATTACTTGATAGCAAGGCCCAGTGTGGGAAGAAAGAGATTGATCCAGGTTTTAGTTAGTATGTATATAAATCTATTATGTATATAACTCTATTATCTATTATGTATATAAATCTATGTCTGGATTTTATAGGAAGCAAAATATGTTGTTTGGTGAAACTGAAGGATTAGTTGCAATAATTAAGGGTAGGATGTTATTCCTAAATTTATAGCAAGCACATGATAAAGCAGAACTTTTAAATTATAGGTTTGGATGAAATGTGGAACAAAAGACCTGCATTGGCCTCTGTAACAACTGGCATCACAATGTGATAATTATGAACTACACTGGAGCCTTCACACCCTCGAGTCTAATTTAATGAATAGACTAACAAGGAGCAAGAAAGAAAGGGACTAACATTTACAAAGCCCTATTTTGTGCTGCATACAGTGCTAGATATGTAACTATTACTGATTCCTTTAATTCTCATAATCACCCTGGAAAGTAGACACTGCCCTCCTATTTTTATATGCTGAATTTCTGCAGGATTATAAATGCTCATAATCACCCAGTTAGAGCACCCAAGTTAGTTCTGCCTCAAATATTGCGCTGTTTCTACTATACTAGGGTGATGCTCAAGTACAGCACAGTAGGGACACAAACTTAGGAATATTTATTGCTGTGGTTGATAACGACCTAAGATGAGGTACCTTACTTGATTTTAAAGCTCTTCTGATACAGCTTAATAAAAATATTTTTTTTTCATTTCTTCTTTGCTCAATTCACTTTAAGAAATGATTTCCAGAACTGCCTTGTATTTGCCGTGATGATCATCTGTATAAATGTCACAATTACTTAAAACACTCCAAAAATGTTCATGTGAGAGAGAAATGTTTAGCTTGGACAAACAGATATAGACATGGAAATTGAAAAATGTCAAAGTAGGATTTGATACCACTAACTAGAGAAGTTATATATATATATATAAAAATAAATAATATTTATATGTTATTTTATATAAATTTATATAAATATATAAATAAATAAATATATATATAAAATAATGGGGAGCCTGTTATACTTTTGCTTCAGTTAAAAAAAATATTTCAATAAAGTTATACCTAGTCAATACTGTCCGTATTTCACATTATGCAAAGACAATAGTAATCTGCACAATAAAGTAAAAATTGTTCAATTACATAGGCTGACTAATGACTTCCCTACATGGATTTTCAGACGTTAAGTAATGGTGGTAAAACTAGTAGATACTATTCATTAAGCACTTATTGTATGACAAACACTGTGATGCGTTCCTTAAACGTGGTGGAATTTAATCCTTACAACAAGTCTGTGCACTAGGCGCTTTTGTCTCCGCATTAAAGACAAGGGAGCTGAGCTTGATGCAATTGAGCAATTGCCCAGAGTTACGTAGGTTAGATGGAAGTCTGATCTGGGCACTCAACCTATGTATATTGATGGCCAAAGCTCATGATCTTAACTACTTCTATATGCTGTTTATAATTAGATATTATTTTAGATAACAGGATTTATTTTTATTTTTTAAATGAGTAGCTGGTATTTGGAAATTTCTTCCTATTGTTGTCATTTTTTTTTCCTCACAGGGAACCAAAGTCCTGCAGATGTTCATGTGGTACCTGAATCCACGGCAAGTCTTTGATCTTTCTCAGGAAGGGCCAAAAGATGCGTAAGTCTGGAAATACCCTCCAGGGGCCATAATCTTTTAGGCAAATGAGAAGGACTTTGAAGTCACGCATCATTATTTGATTACCTTGTGAAATATGTTCTGACCACCTCTCATTTATTTTCTCACTTGTGCTCTCTTCCCTTTAAAACTTCATCTGATGTTTCCCCTCCTACTCTTCATTGGGTTAATTCTCTTCAGACCATCTCGTCAGTTGTTAACTCAGGGAATACTTCTAGTGTGTTTACTGCTTATATACATGCAACTGTGGATTATTAACAAGTCTGTGAATTGGGAAAGGATCAGTCATTTTTCTATTTATGCATGTACAACCTTGGAGATGTACATTAATGGAAATGTAAGTGTATCTTTGTGGAGAGTGGTCATATTTGTTCATGAATATGTTCATGATTTGAATTCAAGGCTGTGTGTGTGTGCATCTTTGTCCGTTTGAGAGAGAGATTGAGTGATTAATTGATGGTACCTGTGGATTCTACACCAGAGTCGGGGAGACATTTTAATTCCTGCTCAAGCCATTTTCTGGCATTCTCAGAAATTTCATACTCTGTTTTTGTTAGAGGCATTGAAAATAAAGTCTACATGTAGGTGACGTGTATCCTGTATCTTCCTTTTGGTACATGGTGGGAAAGAGCAGGAATGTTTCTTCTGTTGTCTGATTCTCTTCTTAAAACCCATCTATTAAGAATATTTCGATGTCACCTGATAAACATTAGAACTTAAAGGATACCAGTTACTGGTATTTTTTTATAAGTAACAGTTTCAAAGGTAAAGAAACATCAGCTCAGATGATTTCTAGAGAAGTAATATTCCTGTGTGAAATGGATAAATTACATATGTTAAGCATACAGGAGAACATTAAATGTGAAAATTAATTTCTGCCATCATTCCCTTAATCTATGAACTTCTTGACCACCAGAGTTTGCTTTCAGACTTCTATATTTTCTTCTGTATTTGGATGTACTAATGCAAATCTGCTACCGTGGCTTTTGACCTTTTAGATGCTTACCTTTCTTAAGATTTTATCACTTTAGTTAGACTTTAGGTAGACACTTCATAGAGCACCATAAAGACGTGACAGGACAGGAAATATTTCCAGAAAAAATGTTATTTGCTGTAAATAGGTGATGTTTTCTAGAACAGAACTATTAACAGCTTCACTTAAGCAAAGATTTTAGCAGGGGTGATATCACTGCATTTTCTTGAGAGCCATTATGAAAGATAAAATGATCTAATTTCAGGTAGTCAAATTCAAAATAAAGAAAAACCAGTAATTCTTTCCTCTTCAGGCTGAGGAGTATAAATGGGGGTTTGAGTGTTAGTGAGTTGAGAGAGAGAGATGGAATTGTGGGTGTGGTAGTAACAATGCTAGTAGGATATCCTCCCCCGTCTCTCTGAAAAAAGTTTCCTGGGATTAAGAGTGGGAAGTATAGATCTGAGAAATAGATCCAGAAAAAGCTAATAAAATAGGAGAAGACATATAAGACTATTGATTGCCAATTAATGGTGATTTGTTTTTGAGAAAGGAGGGAGGAGAATGATGGGAAAAGAAAAAGAAGGAAGTCACAACTAATGAGGAAAATAATGTGAGCTGACACCTTAATAGGAATTATGGGAAATAAAACTCTAGGACATCCTAAAATCCTGTTCCAACGTTGGCCATTTAAAGATGATGTTTGCTGCCAACCTCTGCTCCACTTGTTGGAGTCAATCCTCTTGTGATTACTTGGTAACTAGTTTTGATGGCATCATCCTCCTGATTATACATTTTCTGCAGTGCCCCCACCACCACTTTTTGCCCTGCTGTTTTCTCTCTGCTAGGTATGGCCAGTGATGTGCTTTTTTGTTTACTTTTTCTTCTATTTCCTCTACAGGCTTGAGTTGTATAGGAAAGTACCAAATCTGCGGATTCTGGCCTGTGGTGGGGATGGAACGGTAGGTCCTCAAAATAGAATCCAGCTTTCTCCCTGATTTCTTCCATCTTTCTGTTGTTTTCCTTATGACAATTCTCTTTCTTCATTCCCACCTCACAGTCTTTCCAATCCCCTAAAAAACACATGTATCTCTCCTGTGAATCCCAGCCTTTCAGGGTTAGGAGGGACTTTGTTACTATCCTCGTGGATTTGTACTTGATTTTTCTAAATTATGTTTCATTCCCTCAACTGTACTATATTCTTTCCTGTTCCACAAGGTAAGGATGTGGTCAGATCATTAGAATGAAGATTACAGATGACTAAAATTCTTTTAAAAATACAAACTGACTTATTTCCATTTGTTCTTAATAATTGGTCACAATTATTTAGGATAAGTATATGGACACAATTGAATTCTTGCATTTTTTTTTTACTAGTGGAAATAAAATTTAGAATATTGACTCACATTGCTTTGTCTTAAAGATCATTGATTGTTCTCATTTGTATTCATTTTTGAGGAAAAGATGGAATTGGGCTGAAGTTTAATATCACAGGTCTATTTTTCTGTTTCTCTTGTCTATTTCTCCATTTGCCCTCTACTTAATATTGACGTATTTAGCAAAGGCAGAGTTGAGAATCATAACATTAAGATTCTGCTGTCCACTATCTTTTTCTTCTGTATCCAGAGTCTGCTCTCATAGGACCTAGGATTTTATTATGAACTATTTTTGGCTTTTCCTTACTCTCCCTAATTAGAATGTTTTATTCTCAAAGGTAGCAACGAAATCTTCTAATTTTATCTCTCATAGCACATGAGCACTTAATGCAGCATTGGATACACATTAAATACTAATAAATGCAACTGAAAAAAATAGAACAGTGATTCTACTGGTCCCTTAAGATATTCTGTGGAGAGGAAAACATTTTTTCAGTTGAGAAAGTAGTGGTTACTATTCTTTGAGATTCACAATACACATTATTAGCTTATAAAATTCATTATAAAATCTTACAGCAAAGAAGCCAAACGTGTTTCACTTTGTTTAACCCAAGTTTTCCAAAATTATTTGACCATGGAATTTTTCCCCCCACAATACTAATTAAATTTCAATCAATTGTAGTGTTCTAGGGAGATATATTTAGGGATATGCTAGTGTGGAGTTTTTCCAACTTCTTTAATAAGAATTACATCCAAACAGATTCTCTGGTGATGGAGATACACACAACACACAACATACACACACGCAGTCTCGCACTGTGTTCTTCCTAGCTCAGTCATCCCCCTAGGCTATTTATCTTTAATAAAATGATCAACTCATTGTGACCCTTTATTACAGTTATCTTCCTTATTTTAGAATCTACTTGTCTTCCCATACGACTTCAACATCCCACTCACATCTTTTTTCCTTCTCTAAAACTTGGTGACAGCAGCAGACAAGTTGAGGATATGCCTGGTGTCCTGAATCCATAGTTCTTCCTCTTTCTTAACTTAAGTGACAATGACCTCAAATCTACATCTGCACATCTTGGGCTTCATCTTCGATTGGGTGTTCCACCTTCCAGACTTCCCCATTATCTGGTGAAGCTTCCATCACCTCTCTCTCTCCCCCACTGCTGTCTTCTCCCTTTCCTCTACTCAGCACATGTGTGTAGGAAGTACTATTCTAGGTTATGTGGTATTGAGGCATTCTCTGCAATTAGATAAGTATCGGAAAATATGGGATTTCAAAGCATAAAGGACAACAAGAGAAGACAGCCAAGCCCAGACACTTGTGAAACACCTATAGTTATAGAGTCTGAGCCAAAATTCAAAAGGAAAATGAAAAGATAGCAGTAGAAGGACAATCAGTAGTCTATTCTGTAGAGAAAACAAACCAAAAAAGGAGTTTCCAGAAAGTGGCAATGGTTATATCTGTAAGGAGAGACTGAATAATTGCTATTGAATTTGGAGACCAGGAAGTAACTGGTGGTTTCCAAGAAAACAGTTTCGATAGAGTGTCTGGAACAAAACCAGAATGATGAGAGAGACTTGGTACATCCCTAATGACTCGTAATGACCAGATCCAGTTACAGCGTTGAGTGTCTGTGAATACACTCCGGTGCCATTAATATCAGCCTTCTTGACACACAGACTACCTGCTTCTCCTACGTTTTATATCCTGTCTTTTCTAGCATCTCTTCTTTAAATAAACCATAATTAATGGGTATTCCACAAGGCTAAATATAACTGTTCTTTTATATTCTAGGTATTTTTTCCCCTTAGGGACCTTAACTATGTTCCTAACTTCAGTTTTCACATCCTTCCACATAACTCACAAATGCACTAGACATTCACACTTGGGTCCCCTGCCAACAGGTGTGTCTAAAATGAAAGTAGTATATTTACCCTGGAATTGGTGCGTACTTTTGAGCTATTTATTTTTGACAATAGTAGTCTTTATAGTCCCATCGCTCAGAATCAAAACTTTGCTTATCTTGTACCTTATGTAAAACCAAGTTTTATTTTATTTTACCTTGTTAAAACGAGGTGTTTTGTGAAAGATAGATGGGGTTTATGAAATGTTTATCAAGGTCTGTGATTGATATTTTAAATTTTATCAGTTTAGAATATGAAACTTTTAATTTTGCGTGAGGGCAGCGTTTATATAAAGAAGAAGCATCCTGATGGATTCATGAAGAAAAACTGCTGGCTTTAGACAAGTGAAGTAAAGAGTGTCTCTTGAAAGTGTCAGGTGTATATTTGACATAAGGTATTCAGCCCTTAGTTTGGGAGCATATCTATCACTGTAGAGGCTGTCAGAATCCTGTCAGTATAGTGGCAAGGTTAAGGAGGAATCTGAATGCAATATTTTGACTGATTAGCATGAGGATATATTAACCCTTAACCATATTAGTTTAAGTGTCCAAAGTATTATTTAATATATAGATATCTTGCATTAATTTGGAAAAAAGTTCTTAGGCTTCGATATTAGTTACTTTAATTTTCTGTTATTAAAAAATACAAGGAGGCAGAGTGATGGATCTCCCAGTATTGAACTTGGAGGTGAAAGAAGTGGTTCTGCCATGATTTCTGTGACCTTTGTCAGGTTCCTTAGCCTCTTCTAGGACAATCGAAATTGGCAAAGGGATACCTTTGGATGTCTAAGGGTCTTTACAGCTGCAGCATTATAATAGTATAAACCATTGCTATCCAAGAGAACTATAATGCAAGCCACATTTTCAATTTTAAGTTTTCTAGAAGACACTTAAAAAAAAAGCAGTTGAAATTAATTTTATAGTATATTTTATTTAACCCAATATATCTAAAATATTATCATTTCAACATACAGTCAATATGAAAATCATTAATGAGACACTTTATGTTTGATTTGTACTGTCTTTGCAATCCGGTATACGTTTTTGTGCTTATAGTCCTCCAATTTGGATTAGCCACATTTGATCAGCAGGTCCACCTATAACCATGTTAATGTCTTTTCAAAGGCCCGGAGTTAAATTAACATTAGCTGCCCAATTCACACTTATTTCGTGTTCAGTTGGCTTCCCTAAATGAGGATACACCCTAAACAGTAGGCATCCCCATGCCCTAACTTATTACAGCCACAGCAGGGAAGGAAGTAGTATTTTCCTTTAATTGACAGGGCCAAGCAGATCATTCCAAGCCCCTCTTCTCCCTCAGCCTACGTGTATCCCATCCTCTCTCTAGAGGAAGCGCTTGGTACACCCTCAGTAGCGGTCATTGTGAATGATTGAATGGATATCCTAAATCTACATTCTATTTCAAAAAGCTCAGACCTTTTCTTTTATCTTGATTTCCTTAGGGCTGGTTTTAAACATTTCTTTTAACACACATCATCGTGTAAACTCTAAAGTGCAAATAAAAATTAAAATATCAAAGAGAAGATCATAGTGTACGTGTTAGAAAGGGACACCCAGGCATCAAATCCTGCATCTTGATTATCCTTCAGAGTTCAGAAATGTTGCCCTTGTTTTCCTTTGATTTCTCAGTATGAATGTCCTTCACCTTTTTGCCTGCATATAAGGAAATACACCATGTGTCTGCTCTGTTCAAAGAAAGTTTCAATTCACTGTCCTTTCCACCCCTCAGCTGCCTCTAATGTTAGTATATTGCAGAATGGAAACATTGCTCAAAAGGCGCAGTGGGAGCTGACGCTGCACATGGACAGGTGGTGGCAGCATTGGCCAGCTGCTGCGGTGGCTGCTGCAGCCGCGTGGCTGTACTGCTTGGGGCAAAGCCTGGGACCTGGTGTTCTGGATCTGTCAGCCCTGCTTTCCCTAACACGAAGGCAAGAAAGAATCCTGCAAACTGGAAAATGATTTTGCCCAATCTGGATAGCTTTCTTTAGTTGTGGTGGAAAATATGCCAAGTGCTGTGTGTTGCAACTAATTAAGCAATGTAATTGAAGGAGTGCTGGATGAGCTGGTTGTTTCAGTCATTGGGAAATTATTTGCATTTCACGGACAGTGAATTAATCCCCTAACTTTCCTGTCCATCTTAGTATCAGCATTCTTCATGTGATTTAGAATTTTTCTTTGCAGGCTCATCTTCAGAGGAAGTTGTTGTGTTTGATTTTTCCCTTTTCTTTCTCTGCATCACTTCACTATCCCTTTCCAGTAGTTTGAAGGGTTTCCAGGACTCTGAGACTAGAGTCAGGTTTTCTATAGGTGGCTCAGGCTCCCGTCCAGAGATGTCAGGGGTGTTTCAGGTATGTCAGTGAACTACTGGGAACTTGGGACCACGTATTAGAGAGAGGCTTTCTCGGGATCCTTCAGCCATAACTGTTCTCAGCTTTCTATTGGCCATGGTCTCAGGCTGGGGTTCTTCCCTCTTTTCTCCTGACGGGGAAGGAACCTGGCTCCAGCACAGCCTCCTGCCAGCAGGGGGCGAACTTTTACTCCCCATCATCAGACAGAGGCCACAGTCCTGACTTCCTCGGCTTGCCGGTTTGTGTTTTGTTTGTTTCTGGTCCATGAAGATTTTTTTTTTCCTGTTATTATTGTGTCTAGAGGAAAATAGCGTGTTGAAAGTGTAAACTCATAGCATTATCTTTACCAAGAACAGAGAGACGTGTTAACTAAGCATAAGAAAAAAATTTCTAATTTAAATCTACCTAAAAGAAATGGACTGACTTGTGAGTACAAACCATAGAGGGGAGGCTGAATGATCATCTCTCAGGACTGCCTTCTTTTCCCTGTGTGGATGTTGAATTAGATTTCCACTAAGTTCCATTGCATTTCTGAGAGTGTCTGGTTCTGCTCAGGGCTGTTTGCATCTGCTGACAGTGATCCCTGATTATCAGCCTTTCTGAGTGTTTACGTCCCTTTTAATGACCTTTAAACCCCCTTCTTGTAGTTTAGTAGGAGCATCTCTACTTTTACTGTGTTTAGTTTGTGCTTTTAACAGCACAGGAACAATATGTAGCACAATCATCAGAGCTATTTTAGCATCTGGCATTTTTTATTTTCTTCAATAGCAAGCTTTGTTAGTATTGTGTGTAAAAGAAGAGCTAAAGAAGCATTGGGTCCAAATCTAAGGAGTTGTCTAGGAGTAAATTGCCCAGTTTGGGGAAATGGAGGGATTTTTTGACGCTTTTATTGCTCTGGATTTTTAGTGGAACACGTTGGGTGAACATTGTGCTATGCCTTTCTGGAAGGGAAACACGATTTTAAACTTCTTGATGGATGGGCAAGTTTTCCATCCTGGGAGGTAATCATTGTGGAGGAGAAAGGGTTTTAGATGGGAATCAAGAGACCTCATATGACTCTGACTCTGCTACTTCTAACTATTTAAGTCTTGAGCCAATGGCATGATCTCTCTGCACCTGTTAATAAATCTGCAAATTAACTGAATTTGACTAAACAATTTCTAAGGTTTCTCCAGCACTCCAAAGATTCCAAAAGTTCATGCCACTGTCTCCAGGATGGTCAGGCCATATCCAGAACTGAGTTTAGTTTTTTATTTTAAGGCTCCCTGCACCAAAGTGATTAAGAGGTTGGCCTTTGGCGCTTGGCATACCTAATTTTGAATGCCAGCTCTACCACAAAACCATTTGATACTAAGGAGGTCGTTGAACCTCCTTCCAAGTCTTGGTTTCCTTATCGTAAAATGGAGATGAAGGGGCTGACCCGGTGGTGTAGTGTTTAGGTTCACACGCTCCGCTTCGGCAGCCTGGGGTTCACAGGTTCAATCCCTGGCGTGGACCTATACACTGCTCATCAGACCATGCTGTGGCGGCATCCCACATACAAAATAGAGGAAAATTGGCGGAGATGTTAGCTCAGGGATCATCTTCCTCAGCAAAAAGAGGAAGACTGGCAATGGATGTTAGCTCAGGACCAATCTTCCTCACCAAAAAAAAGAATATATATGGAGATGAAAATTATATCTATCTTATAGAGTTCTTTTAAAGTTTAATAAGGTAATTCATTAGAGAACTTTGCTCAGGGACTAGCACATAGAAAGCAATCAGTATGTCACTCTTTTTGTTGTTGTAAACTCCTTGAGGGCAGGCGTTATACCTTACCTGTCTTAGCCTAGCTCATTTATCTTTTTATTTCAATTGCTTAGTTCTGTGTTTTATATATAGTAGTGTTTAATAAATGTACTGTTAATGTATAATTTTCAAAATTTGAAAAAATGACTCATACACGTCTAGAATGAATACATGTCAAAAAATTTATTTAGCTCTTTAATGAAGGAACCAGCAACATAATAAAGCTGATTTATTGGAGAAGTAGAGGAAAAGGATTATGTACATTATACCAAAATATTTTTTCTAAATTCAAGACAAAATTAGTTAATGAGCTATGTGGGAATAAAGCCATAACCTTTTAAAGTAATCTTCTCTTCTCAACATCTGTATTTCTACAGGACAGAAATCTTTGTTAACCTACAGTTGTAAAGTTCTTAGATAGGCCTGTGAAACACTAATATGACATTGTAAGGATATGCAAATTTCTTTTTGCTATTTCCAAGTTTGGGGTAATTTTTCTAAATAGTCATAATAAGACTAAACCCAAAGTATTGTTTATCTTAGGCAGAAAAAGATTAAACGAGAGTGTGGTTCTACTATTTAAGTATCTATTTATTGTCTAAACTTGTAATAAGCCCTAGGTCCATCCATAATTATGTTTTCATAATGTTTCATTAAGAGAAATGTAGGGATATTTAGGAAAACACTACTAATTTCTAAGATGGTACCATGGAGGGTAACCATTTAACGAGTGCTTACACGGGCCAGGCACCAGATTAAGGGCTTTATATATATTTTAATCTGTAAACAATCTTGTGAGGTAAGTATTATTATCTCCACTTTGAAAATCAGGCAAATGAGTCTCTGAGGTTAAATAATTTAATTAAGATTAGGCAGCCAGTATGAGCCAGAATTGAAATTCAGTCTGAGTCTTGTATTCCTTCCAGTGTCCTACGTTATATACCTCCCTAAATTTTAAACCCTTCTAAATTTTAAAGTAGATCTCTAGTTAAACAGATTAAAGGGTCCAGTTTTGCTTGTATGATAGTTTGTACAAAATGGTCCTTTTCCCAATAAGAGACTTCTTATTCGTCTTGAAACCACCTGAGATAAGTGGTCTTCTTGTTCCCTGGCCCCTGGATTAAAACATGTTTTGAAGAAAAACAAAACCATTTAATTTAGCTCTTTAAAGCCACCTCCTCTCAAGTTGTCTTCTTTGTAACTTACCTCTCTTGCTTATATCTCTCCTGGCCCCCAATATGTCTGTAGGTGGGCTGGATCCTTTCTATCCTGGATGAACTGCAGCTGAGCCCTCAGCCTCCCGTCGGGGTCCTTCCTCTGGGCACTGGGAATGACCTGGCTCGAACTCTCAACTGGGGAGGGGTAAGAACTGCTCTCAGGGGCTGCCCATGTTATCAAGCAACAGGGTCCCCAAATCCACAGATGTCCTAATGGAAGAGGAGGATGCTGCTGCTGTCCCTGGAATGACTTAGAGTTGAGAATCAGTGTGCCCATGAACCATGATTTTATCTGGTAGTTTCTTCAGTTAAAACTTATAATCATTTAGAGGGGAAGGGAAAGTTTGGTATTAAAAAAATGGTGGCTAGTACACAGGCCTGGGGATTTTTGAGGTATCCATTAAAAGACAGTGGGTGGGTTGGCCTCAAGTCTTCATGTAAAACAGTCACACGGACTTAAGTTGATCCTGACCCTCTGCACTGGCCAGGGTAGTAAATCTGGTCAGATCTACAACCCTTACTTTGGGAGAGTTATACCTTTATTGAGCATTTCATTTTTCTTGTCGTTGTCATCATGGCTTTGGCTCTGTAGGCAGCTGACTGTCCTTTCCACCATGGAACCAACTTCAGGCAAGCTTAGTGGAAGCAATTACCTGTCACTAACCAGCCATTTCATTTATTCATTTTTTGTACTACTAATATAGTAAGAAGGCACAATATGCTAACATATACAGTCCCACCAGCTTTTTATGGACTCATATGAGACCATCACCTGGTCTGGGCACCATGAAAATTTCTTTGGATGTTAGCAAATATTAATCTGGCCTTTGGGTGAATGAACTTCCCATAGGCTAAAATTATCTTCAGATGTTAGCAGATATTAATTTGGCCTTGGGTGAA
Organism: Diceros bicornis minor; assembly: GCF_020826845.1. Lineage (NCBI taxonomy): Eukaryota > Metazoa > Chordata > Mammalia > Perissodactyla > Rhinocerotidae > Diceros > Diceros bicornis. Next base: position 85,707,284 of record NC_080742.1, on the reverse strand, counting down.
CAAATTAATCTCTCCTATGTCAAGTAGGCAGAGTATACGTAATAAAAATATTTCCATGAAGCAACGAATGTGTTATGAGTGTTAACTCCTCTTATCCAAATCAATGACTTCACTATTGTTAACAATCATGCTATTTGGTAATGTCTGCTCAGGGAGTAAGTAGCTCCCTTACAGGGCTGTTCCTCAGTCAGTCACACTTGCCTTAGGTCATGGCAGGAATGGTATCCTACTACAAAGTTAGGGAGAGGTGAGAGAAATGGAATGTTAATAGAAGAAATTGTCTGTCAGATGTCACCTTTATTCTTTTCCCCCTTTCCACACACACTTGTTGTGTATATTCTCCAAGTTCCTCTAGTAGGAGGGCTGAGGAGTCTTGTTTTTACTCTGATAAAAGCAGCCATCCAGCATGGCCCCCAATGCCTACCAGTAACTATTGATTCTTGGTGCCAGCAAAAATTCTTCTTCAGCTCAAACCAGCTAGAGTTAACGTTGCTGTGCACATTTCCTGTGACTATTGTCTTAAATTCTAAGTACCTCGAAGGAAATAGTTTACTCTCCCAGCCTTGCTAATTGCAAAATAAAGAGGTATAGCAGAAAGGCTCTTCCTTGCATGAAATAGTTTTTGCTACACTCTTCACTACTCTAGATGGCAATGGCTGTGTTTTTTGATTCCTTAGGGCTACACTGATGAACCAGTTTCTAAGATCCTTTGCCAAGTAGAAGATGGGACAATCGTACAGCTAGATCGCTGGAATCTGCATGTGGAAAGAAACCCAGACTTGCCTCCAGAAGAACTTGAAGATGGTGTATGTAAGGTTAGAGAGTTCTTTCTTCAGCAGAAAGGAACCATGGAGCATCTGTCTGAGTCACAAGAAATACGTTTCTGGCTCAAGAGTCGTGTGCTCATTCCTTCCTATGAGATAACAGGATAGTGGTTGAGTTTACAGCTAATAGGACTATGAGTATAACACTACCCAATGATCTGCCCCATAGACTTCTCAAGACCTAGCTTTCCTAATTGCTTCCAGAGCTCAGGGAGCTGTTCTCTGTTCTCACATTCCATACCAGGAAGACATGTATCCATTTTCTAATCTTTCGTATTCATAACCTATGAGAAGATGAAAAATATATATGTTTGGAAGCATTAGGCACATGGTCTTTCAATAGAAAGATAACCTCCTGAAATTTCTGGTCTGATATCAAATATCCCTTATGTTTAGGAAGTATTAACTAAGCCAATTTTATCACTTGGTTGGGACTTGAAGACACCTAAATAAATGTTTTGACTTAATGTTTTCTCTTTGGTGATTGAGCTTTTATTTCAACCCAAACCAAAACAATCCAAGGGACATAGTTATAAATATGCTACTGTAGAGCTTCAGTGGAATGTTTTGTTCTATGTTCTGGTCTCAATTTCAGATAAATTTGATAAGTTGCTGAGTAGCCACTTCCTCCATATTATTTTCCACTTTTCTTCTGTGATATTGTTTTCAAACTTTTGTTATGTGCAGGTATCTCCAGGTATACCTGTTAAAAATGCAGATTATGGGGGCCGGCCTGGTGGCGCAAGCAGTTAAGTGCGCACGCTCTGCTGCGGCAGCCTGGGGTTCACCAGTTCGGATCCTGGGCGTGCACCGATGCACCGCTTGCTGAACCATGCTGTGGCGGCATCCCGTATAAAGTAGAGGAAGATGGGCATGGATGTTAGCTCAGGGCCAATCTTCCTCAGCAAAATGAGGAGGATTGGCATCAGATGTTAGCTCAGGGCTGATCTTCCTCGCAAAGAAAAAAAAATGCAGATTATGAGGCTCAGTCCCCAGAGATTCTGATTAAGTAAATGCAGGATTAAGGCCCAGGCATCTGTACTTTAAACAGCATCCCTTTTCTATTGGATTATGCCATTAATTAAGGCTGAGATTTCCTGGATGTTTCAGCCTTAAAACCTGATATCATTTTAGACCAAACCAGTGCCCATTAGTTCATTAGCATCCTGATCCTGACCAATTGTGATAGATGCTCAAGTTTCTTATTTGGCTAAAATAGGTTAAAACGTGTTTTGTCTTGTCTTCATAGTTTTTGCACCTAAATCATGATCCAGAAACTGTAAGGTTTTTAGTTGATATCATGATTGCTCAGTTGAGCTTGAGTTCATAATGTCATGATGTTGTTTAAACAAGTATCATCTTAGAATATGATGTTTCTTTCTAAAAATGTATTTGACTTAGAGAAATTGCATAGAAAACTGCCAAAGTATTAAAGAAGTGTGTCATATGGAAATTTTAATGTTCTATCCCCACTTCACTTGGAATGGTTAAACCCTCAATAGCAATCTATCTTCTCTTCTCAACAGCTTAAGAAATGGAAAGACTTCTTGATGCAGCCAGGGAACATTAATCTGGATAATTAAAGGGCATTGAAAATGGATTTTTGAGGGTATGTGTAGGAAATTGGGGCAACTTTTCCTGGAAAATATGAATAAGAACATACTAACAGACTAAATTGGGATATTATTTAGGGAATGTTGACCAGATGTTCTCCTAAGTTATCAGTGGATGCTAAGACATGGATTAGAATTGTAGCCAAAAGAACATAAATGGTAGGGATGAACATATCTGTACTTTTGGCAGGATCACCAACCCTTTACTAAGGACTGGTATTTTGTTTAAGTGCAGGAACTGGACATTCTCAAATATAAAGCCAGGAAAGTGAGACATGATTTTGGCATTGTCCATGTGTTTGGTTTTCCTCTCTGTTCTCCAGTCAGTTGTAACCATTTCGAAGGGCTAATTTGACTTCTGAATCATTATAAGCTCTGATTCAGGGCCTTCCCTGAGGAGAGGGGGTCATTCTCTATTTCCATTAGAGACCAAGGCAATCCAATTTCTTTCTGTATAATATCTCTCTTGTTCTATCTCTTACTCTCCCTCTCGTTTTATTTTTCTCTTAATAGGACCAGGTTCTCACTGTAGTTGAACAGAAAATCTTACTGACCTAGGGGCATATGAAACACTGTAATAAACTTAGTTTTGACATCTTGAGGGTTAAACACTTATCTGTAATAGAAGAGAAGTGCATTTCTATCTGGAGGATAAACCTGATACTTACCTGGAAACATTATCCAAGCTGAGATAAAACTACCTCTCTATTTACTTTAACATTTATCTTCCATTCTGAGTTGCAGAAGGAAAAGTGAAAGAATCACCATTTCCCTTCTAGCATTTGCCACATGCTTTTCTAATTGTTCTAACATTGAACAGAAGCCTTAAGATCACATCAATTTTGCAGTTTTAGTGCAGGACTTTAGGCTGCGTAGTTTGTTCTCCCCTTTACTCAGCTTGCATCAGTAACATCCAGGGACCCGGAGGACTCTGGGAAGGAGAGCTAAGGCTTGTGCGAGGGTCTGTGTGTCTGTGTTTGCGTATTTCATGGCCATATTAAAGATACAAGGTTTGATAGACTAAATAGGAATCCGAATACTGGTAAATATATATATTTTTTCCTTTTTCCAAAATATATATATTTTTTGAAGATAAGTGAAGGGTAAACAAATTAAATACTATTCGTTTTAAGTTGCAATATCAATACACTGAACAGAAATTCTTGAAAAAAGAGATCCACTGATTAAGTAGGTTAGACAAATCCTTACAGTTGAATTTACTTTCTCAGTTTGCTTCATAAATCATTCTTTGTAACTATTGCAAATGTGCATCCCTTAGTTTAATCAGGTTCCCTTATTATAACATGCGCAAGAATGGTTCTCATTTAATAATTTGTCTTTGCATCCCTTGTTCCCTATACTATTTAAAATTCTTGGGAGTATGATTTGAGTTGAGCTTTCACTAATGAATTAATTAAAAACTCCCGTGTTCCTTCTGTGTACACACCCTCCACCTTGAGTCGTGGCTGAGCTTTCTCCTGGAGACTGGCCCTGAGACACGTTATATTTTTCTCTTTCTACCTGGTTACACACAACTTTACCTCTGCCTTTGTTCATCATTGCAGCTTCCTCTGAATGTTTTCAATAATTACTTCAGCCTTGGATTTGACGCCCACGTCACACTGGAGTTCCATGAATCCAGAGGTGAGGACAACGTCCCATTTCCATCTCCCGGGGAGAAAGTTTCCAGCAGGTGTTTTGCATGTTCCCTTTTGTTTGCATATCACTTCCGTGTTGACAGTGTCTTCGGTGTTGTTTCAGTATAACCTACAGGATGACCCTGGGAGCTAGACAAGATAGGAACTTATTGCAAATGGTAGCCTGAGACCTAGTTGTTTAGGGTCTCAAAGACGGTAAAGGACAGGACCAGATATATGCTCCAGGTCTCGGGACTGCTAATCTTCACGTTTGACTAGAAGCTTTGAAGTTAGTGAACCACTAAGTGATAAAGAGAGATTCTTTCACTAAAGTCATTAGGATACTCACAGCTTCTCAAATCACCAATTAATAAAGTCCAACACTTCATAACCAGGGCCATTGAAATCCGGTAGCAAAAACATAAAAGTCCTCGCTGTGTGCATGAAAGAGACATCTGAGAACAATAGGTGGCAATAGGTGGTTTAGATTGAAAGAAAAGAGTATAATGGTGGTTGGGTTAGGTGTGGAAGGTGCTGGGAATCCCACTGGATGAGATAGGTGTGAATGAGGCTGAGTGGTAATTTCAAATATTAAAGAGATGGAGTCAAGATTGGGGGAGCAAAACAATTTTTGAAAGAGAAATAAGATGAAATGATGACATATGGTTAAATATTTCATCAAAATTTTCTTATGCCATTCAGAGCTGAGAAAGTTTAGGCTTTTGGCTTATGTTTCGAAGCCTCAATCTCTCCCTCTCTTGGTCTCTCTTAATCTCTCTTATTCTCTCTCTTAAACTCTCTTCTTATTAATATAACTATACTATACATCTATGTCTATGCCCGTATCTATAACTATATCTGTACCTAGTCCCTTGTGAATATGTTAATATATAACCAAAATAATGCTAGGCTCTAGGTTAGTAAGTAATTTGTGAGATAAAGTCATAAATGAGGGATTATTTTACTTCTTTTCCTCTGGATTCTGCAAGAGCGTGTGTGGTTTTAACTCATAGAATTCAAAATACAGAGTGGTAAAAGCTGGAATTCACATGTTCAGATTCCAGTAATAATGCAGAGAAAATTCTGATAACACTTTTATGTACTAAAGGTCAAGAGTGGAGCTCTAGGATTGAGGCTGTTAGAATACAGGATAAAAGTGAAGTACAAACCTGTAATTCTCTTACTGAATTCGGCGATTTTGGTAGACTTTGCCTTCCTGGTTTCATGGCCTTTGAGGGTCAAATGCTGTGCCAAATAAAAGCAATACTGATTGAAAAGAGAGCCATAGTTTGGCCTGATTAGCCAGAAAATCACAGATGGAAAGGTTGGTTGACAGCAGAACTACAAGTACCAAATACCCAAATCAGAAACACCACCACGCTCCCCTCCTCCCTGCCATAGACAGTTCTTAGATATTAGATATTCAGAGGGTCCTGCATTAGGGCTGACGTTTGTAACCTGTTGCCCTTCCTATGTTTAAGGAGAGTTAATTTGGGGAAGTAAATGGAGATTTATTTCTCCATTTCTTACCCCATTTTTTTTCCTCGTATTCATCAGGAGACTCTGGATCTGGGCTTCCTGATAAAATCTTTAAGTTTCTTAACAATACTTGTAAAGTAATACAATTATCACTAACGCATGAATCTCCCAAAATAGACACCCTGGCATGAAAAGAGGCCTAAATGAGTAAGTGGCCGACAATGAGCTCTTTCAAGGAAGCCTAATGTTTTGTCTAATTAATCTGAAAGGGACCCTAATAATACATTTCCTTGTACTAGGATGAAACTTCTGTGCCTCACGGTGAGGGATGAGCAGAGAGAGACATCAAGGTGGAAAGACCAGGTTTAGAAGGGAATTCTTGAGGGAAAGTGATTTTTTCTTTTATTTTAAGCTATGAGACCATTTCATTTTAGAGAAGAATATGCAGACTGTGGTGTATGTGTATATTTACATGGTTTTATACCTGCGTGATTATAAAACCATTGGTTAAAAGATGCCAAGCATTAATCTTTGAGTAATTTATTGCTGAGGCTTAGTATAAGTGCTTTCGTGCAATATAAAATGGAATTGCAGACATTTGCCCTGCAGGTAAACCAGAGCCCTTGAGGAAAACCAGCTCCTGAAGAGCTGATAAGGGAGAATTGATGTCGACTGAGAATAATAGCTACAGTATTCATGAAAACGGTGTAGAGATGCTACAAAATAAATATCCAGAAAATATTGGAACCAGATTGTTGATATGCCTAGACCAGAGGTGTGGACTTCTTAGTATGTGTTTATTCTTTCTGCGTTAAATAAAAATCATTATTTATGATGAAAATTATAATCACTCAAGCTAATATCTTTTTTTTTTTTTTTACTGTTTTCTGTTTATTTGGATTTTCCTCAATTTTTGCCCAGATAGTCAAGAAATCCCAAGCTCACCTGCAGAAGGAAAAGAAAGATAGCAAAGCCACTTTTTCATTAGGGGTGGACTTACTTATTTTTGTTAGTAGATAGTGAGTGGCTGTAATCAAGCCAAGAACACTCATAGTTGAGACTTCAAACTCAAACACAGCCACTCGTAGTTTGAGACTTCATGACAAAACTTGTATCATTTGCCATAAAATACTTGGAGGGTGACTCAAAGCCTCGTGAGAGCCACTATAAAAAAATGAGTTTGGATAGAATTACCTATTAGATATCAGTAAAAAAAAAATATAGTACCTTAAATTAGTAATTATGTGAGTCCATCTACATGAAATGGGTAATAAATACAACTCTCACTAAGGCAGAATCTTTAAAAATTACGGAAACAGTTTGTGACATAGATGTGAAATGTCGCATTTCAATTTGATTGGCTAAATGCAGATTCTTGCATTACTGCCTATATTGTAGTTCTTTTAGAAGAAACAATTAAAATGACATTTATTCTGAGAAAGTTTATTAGTGGCATTACTGTGTAAATGCTCTTTGAATTACCAGGAGAAAATCAAGCAAAGAGTAAAGATAGTCTTAACATTTTGATTGACTGTATATAAAGAATGCAAACATTTGAATAATTTAGGTTTCTATATTTGATCAGAAAGAAGGTAAACTTCATTTGATTGGAAAACAGAGATGCTTTCTCGTTCTCAAAGTGGCTAAACCGTGCATGCTTGAACTGTTGCTACTTGCATTCCAGAAAGCACAATCATTTGGGACAGCATTTGGAGATGTAATAGTATTGGTCATTTAATTGTCAGTTGGATCCTTGCCCAGAACTTTAATCATTATTGCATTATGACGGTGCTTGAGGAAGTACATTGAAAATATTCCAATCTATTAATGTATAGCCATGTTAACAATGATTATGGTTATCAGGTGGCAAAGTTAGGTCTCGCTTTGCCAGCTATATGAATTAGATTGTCATTTTTTTGGATATGAAGGATATTAAACATGCCATATTCTTAGTCTGAGATTAGATGCTTAAATTTTACTGCCTCATTGAAATTACTTACTGTTCAGAGGAGTTGAACCTTATGCTACAAGGTCAAGGAAATACAATTACGACTCTAGAGGAGGTAGTATTTAAATTTGATTTAGGATTTACTATTTTCAGTGAATATCCAGAGACATGCAGATCAGTACGTTTCAAAGGATTATGAATGTTTCATGATTCATGTGGAGAACTGACAGATTTCTTTAAAAAGGTGTTATTTGCAATGGATTGCTAAATTTCATTGTTACAACAAAGGACGCACTGCTAGGCTCTTGTCTGGGTACTGAGACTCAAGCATGGTTTGCCCTTGAGAAACTCACTGTCCAAGGTTCTCCATCTGTAACCTTTTCCATCTTGAACCTCTTCATGGCACTTACTCATCATTCAAGATTCAAATGTACCTGCCTCTAGAACACTTTTCTGATCATTCCCTTTCTGTGTGACCACCACTTCATCTTATGTAGACATCTTTTTATGGCATATACAAAATGATGGTTTACCTTTCATTTTCAGACCTGTCTCCTCCACTCTAAATTCCATGAGGGAAAAAGACCATGCCCTATTTATTTATATATTCCCTGTGCCAAGTCCAGTGTCTGTCTCAATAAGTGTTTGTTACAGTAATGGAATGTTTAATTGGGGTATAAGCCCCGTATATAAAAGATAACAGCAGAAGGGAATATATAGTAAGGGCAAGGTTAGTTGTATAGGCAGTAAATAATATAGGAGTTCAGCAGGATTGTTGGCAAGGGGAAAGTATCAGGGGAAAATTTCCAGAAAGGGTAAGAAATAATACAGCTGGGAGATAAAGGAAGGCTGTGATGTAGACAAGAAGTAAAGTGGGCGAGGGCATTTCAGACAAGAAAGAAAAGTACAGACGGACAAATGAGCTTGTGATAAAGATGGGTTAGATGACCAATTTTTACGTAATTAAATATTTTTGCAATGGTGTTAGTAAAATGAAGATAATGTTGATAAAAATATTTATCCTTAATGAGAGATGATGTTGGAAGAAAAGAAAGATTTTTTTTAAATATATACAGTTTGAATTGAAGTTAGCAATGTTACTTTAGGTATAGATTTTGGAGTGATTTATGTATACATAACTGAAGTCTTAAGATTGGATAAGTATCCAATGCAGAGAATGTGGAAGCTGTTTCAGTTATATGGGTTCCAAATTGCTTATTGATAAACATAGTGTTGAACTTATATTTACGAATTTCTCCCTAATATGCAAGACCAATTACAGACAAAAGAAGAGTTTAGGATCCCTGATCCTAACCTGATGGCACATATGTTATTGTGTTGTGTATGAGGATGGGATTAATATATTACATCAATGGAATTTATTATACCCAGAGCCTCATCATCATTATAAATGGATTACATCCAGAGCCAAATCATTAAATGATTTAGATGATGAGATTTGGGAATATATACAGTTGAGCTAATGAGATTTAGATGAGATTTTTGGATTCTGAGTTGATGCCATAATGCAGATGAGACCTTTGGGGACCTTGGAGGGGGGAATATATTTTTCATATGTGAAGGATGTGACTCATCGGGCCGTAAGGGTGGACGATGATAGGTAGGATTATGGCTTCCGTAACCATCGCCATTTGATGTCGTGCTTCTTGGTTATGTTATTTTACATGGCAAAAAGACTTTATTGATATTATTAAGGTTAGTAATTAGCTGACCTGAAGATAGGAAGATAATTATGGATTATCTGAGTGGGCCCAATGTGATAACATGAGCCCTTAAAAGCAGAAGTGGAAGGGAGAACAGGAAGTCAGAGAGATGTGGCAGAAGAGGAAGTCAGATAAACTTGAAGTGTGAGAAGGACTTGATGTGCCATTGCTGGCCTTGATGATGGAGGGAATCATAAGCCAAGGAATGCGGGAGGCCTCTAGAAATTGGGAATGAACCCTAGCCAACAACCAGCAAGGAAAAAAAGAACTTCATCACTACAACTGCAGGGAAATAGATTGTGCCAACAACCTGAGTGAACTTGGAAGTGAATCTTTTCCAAAGCCTCCAGATAAGCGCCCTGCAAGCTGACACCATGATTTTGATCTTATAAGACCCTAAGCAGAGGACTCAGGAGAGGCCAGTCCAGACTTTTGGGCTAGAGAACTATAAGAAAATAAATGGATGTTTTAAGCTACCAAGTTTGCAGGAATAGAAAACTAATACAGTTAACATTGGTGTCCAGTCAGATTGTAAATAAGTTAATGGTGTAGACATACACAGTGAGTGTTTGGATCTCACTATCTCACAGCTTCTTCTTGTGGAAGAAGAGGATGGGCAATTTAGGAACTACAGCAGTAAGCTGAGGATACTTCCACTATTGGGGTCTTGGGATACTTTGAGTAATGGCATTTCTTGAGAATGGCCTTTCATGGTTTACCTCATACCAATCAACAGACACAACTTCCTTAAGGAACAAGAGCCCTAAACTTTCTTAGTGGCCCTTTCCCAATTCTCTATGCCCTCTTTTCTTGATATACGTAATTGGGATCCATTTTCCTTGGTCCTTCTCAAAGACATGTCAGTTCTTTTATTATTATTATTATTATTATTATTTTTTGTGAGGAAGATCAGCCCTGAGCTAACATCTATTGCCAATCCTCCTCCTTTTTGTTTCCCATTTTTCTCCCCAAAGCCCTAGCAGACAGTTGTATGTCGTAGTTGCACATCCTGCTAGCTGCTGTATGTGGGATGCTGCCTCAGCATGGCGGGACAAGCGGTGTCAGTGTGCGCCCGGGATCTGAACCCAGGCCGCCAGTAGCGGAGCGTGCGCACTCAACCGCTAAGCCACAGGGCCGGCCCCATGTCAGTTCTTATACATACACATAGACATAGTCAGCCATTCAACCCTTTCCTTGTAATAGCCAATGAGAAATGATTAAGTACATTATTTGCAGGCTATCCCTTGCTTTCTTACAGCCTGGCTTCTGCAGGGTTAATGGCAAAACTCTTAATACTAGCAGACATCTCTCTTAGCTTCAGCCAACCTTTGTTTCCGAGTCTGGTTTGTGCTTGGAATAGGATAGATATAAAAATGGGATAAGGATCCAGTTGCCAAGGCAGGCTCAATCTGAGAGTCAGTGGTATAATGTACTATTATATTATCAGCAGAGAGATCACAGGATTTACCCCACATATTTTTTACCCTCAAGGCCAAAGCATATGTGTGCCTCCCCTACATCTTTATATCTTTCTGATGCCTCTCTGAATGCTGGTGTCTTGATAGATCTCTATTTTTTAGTTTTACTTGTTTAATTGAATTTTATCTGTTAAACTATATCTGAGGTGACTGTCTTCATCAACCGTATGAGTGAAATCACCAAAAACTCAGTTTATTTCTTAATTTTATTCTAGTCCTTTTGAATCTTACGGAACATTTTCTATCTCTTGAGAGAAAAAACAATTTATTTCTTTAAAGGAAAAAAAAGCTTTTTCAGTTCTTCAAGGCTCAGAGGAAAACCTCATAAAGATGTAAATATTTTCCAAACCATAAATTATTAAAAAAAAAGTAAATGTTACTAGTTGGTATATGATTCACTTAATAGCTGTGGACATTGGTGCCTTGAAAAAGTTCTGTGCCAGAACTGTGGTTACCATCTTCCATTTCTCATCATAACTTGCCCGATAGCCAGATCATCTGATTGTTTTTTGTTTGTTTAAATTAGGGCCTATGTACCCATGATAAATTGCACAGCCACAAAAATTCTAATTTTGCCTCTGGTTCTATAAAGCAAGAAAGAGTTAATGCAACTTAAAATGGTACCCAGCCAAATCTGAGTCAAAAAAGGTAAAAAACAACATGTCATTCAGCAGCCAAATTTGTCCTTAAGAAGGCCCAGACTGTAAAAATGATCAACCCTGGGGCCGAGAATGGCGACCAGGGAGGTAGAACACTTAGCACGGTTTTAACCTTCTTTTTGTTTATTACATCCTATAAATTAACCTTTTACCTTTTGTTTAATTTTGTTTCTAGCGTTAGAGTACTTAATTTGGTAGAACAGAGGGAATGGTCAAGGAGAGGTTTGATATACAGAAACTGTAAATGCAGTATATGGAAACTCTTGAGTCAATTTACAAAAATACTACCTTTTTTTAAGTTTGCAAACCTTTACCCAGTTTCCAATAGTAATGAAAATAATAATCGTTTGTCTGGGATTATTTCCTGAGATCTTGTAGCTTTTATTCTGCCCAGTCTTAGTGAGTGAACTCTTTGCTACTTTTCTTCATCTAGACAATTCCTATTGGGATTCGCCATTCCCTAGGGTTAGGACTTGGAGAGTTTCAGCTAGTCAGCAGCTGTCTAATGAGACGTGACTTGGAGAAGGACCTAGCCCTAAGAAAGGATTAATGAGCATATGGGATAAGATAGCAGAGGGCGAAACATTGACAGTGAGTTCCTTTGGAATGTCTTGGAATTTTATTAGAAAGAATGTAAGGAAATAATATTTCATTTAGGGATTTTATAATCCCCTGAATTCATGAGAACATTCTTTGACGCATAATCAAACATTCTTTGATTAAACAGATTCTTGTTTAATCTTTGTGAGGTCCTCAACCTATATAACATACAGGAGCAAACTCAAAATTAAACCATTTTTCAGCCAAAGCTTTTGTTGTCCTATGCCATGAGTCAATTCGGCAGGTCGTCTGCTTATCTATATTTATATATCTCCACTAAATCAAATGATTTTTCAAAGCTTGTCACAAACAAGAGCACAGATGGTTGTTAGGAGTTTTTGCAAAATGTAAAAGCAAATTCTCCATTAATTTTTGCCCAAATTTCCCATATTTAATTACATTTGGAAGCTGCATACATAGTTTATGGTAGACATGCCCCGTGGAGGTCAAAGCAAATAATCACCCCTCCACCACCTCCCTCTTTGTCCCTTCACCCCTGCCCTGTATCCCTGCCAAGCCTCTGTTTTGAATAGAGTTCAGAGTGTCTCAACCTTTAATGTGCATGCAAATCATCTGGAGAGCTTCTTAAACCATGGATTCCTAGACACCACCCCATAGACATTCTAATTCAGTAGGTCTGGGGGAGAGCCTAGTAATTTGCATTTCTAACAAGCTCCCAGTTGATACTAATGCTGCCAGTTTGGGGCTACTCTTTTGTAGCATTGTAAAACTGTACCAACTGGCCTGTAACTAAGGGAAAGATGATAATGAAGCTTTTGAGTCTGTTGGATCTGTGGGGTGGGGAGGAGGGGAGGAAGTAGGGGTGCTAATCTAAGTCACTACCTTTAATGAGGTCTTTATAACCAAACTACCTTTTCCCTTTCACAGAAGCAAATCCAGAGAAATTCAACAGTCGTTTTCGAAATAAAATGTTCTATGCAGGGGTAAGTGTATATTTCATTTTATAATTCTTACACATTATTTAATACTAATTCACTTTTGGTAATAAAGATGCTAACTATATTAAAAATAATTATATACACACATCTCAGATGTTTACATGTATGTCTATATATGGTTAATGTTTAATGTCCTAGTTTAAGAATAAAAGTAAGATATATGCCTTAAGTTAGTTGGCAAGAAGAGAGCCAGTGTTCGTCATCTTTGAATTTTAAAGCCCTAAGGCTCCATGTTGTACTGAGGGGATGATACTGAAGGAATGATATGAAAAACAAACATCAAAGCCATCTAGAGAATGAGGAAATTAGGTAGACTGAAAGATGTGTGGAAAGTCTTGGGGAAGAACGTAGTTTTCACAGGGGTATATGTGCTTCAACGTTTGGATGAGAAATTGACGGAGCATGGGAAGTCTTTCATGGAACCATATCTAAGAGTAAAGAGGGCTCCTTCTTTTTCCTTCTCCTCCTCCTCAGGGACCCTGGGAGTGAATGGCCAGAAAGAAAAAAAAAAGGCCTGCAAAATATTGATTGAAAAAAATGTGGTTTAATTTTATATGACTGGATAGAGGGAGTCGAAATAAACGAGGATGAAGCAAGACATTCTCAGTGGCAATTTAAAGAGTATATCAGCACCTAATGGACAAATAGGAAAGATAGTCAACATAAATCTCCATACTGACCTTTGGAATGGTCTACTTTTTCACTCTCCTGCTGTGATCTTAAATTTTATTATAGGTTATAGTTTGAAAACAAAGAGAAAGCTTGCAGTTTGACAGCCTCTGCACTACTCTACTTTGGATTCAACAGAAGGAGAACTTGTTTTATATTTTTGCATAATTTAGAATCACTAGGAGCTATCTATAACATAGACGCAAGGATTTGGCATGACCATGTAATTAAGAAATTTTTTCTTTATTTCCTTGTGGTATAGGCAGCTTTTTCTGATTTCCTACAGAGAAGCTCTAGAGATCTTTCCAAACACGTTAAAGTTGTCGTAAGTATTGAATGTGTTGACTCATTTCATTTGAATATTAATAAGTATGCCGCAAGAAATGAGCCCCAAACATCAGTTTATATACTTAGATTAATCGGTGGACTACATAGAACAAGTGAATTAAATATAGTTCATTCAACCAACATTTATGAGCATTTAACTATGTGTTGGGCACTGTCTTAGTTACTGGGGATGAAGGTAAATAAGATGACTATCTTCACTTCTGAAGAAACAGTTCAGTTGTAGAAAAAGGGCACATAACTCATTGTAGAACAATATAACAAGTGTTGTTATTTGACTACGTACATAATGCAGTGGTGGCACAGAGAGAGAAATGAAAACTGACCATAGTGGGGTTAGGGAAACCATCCAAGAAAGGCTGTTGAGCTGGGTCTTGAAGTAGAAATAGATGCTCACCAAACAAATATCTTTATTCCAGCACCATCTGAGGAGTCCCCATTTTAGAAAAATGCTTTGATTTCATTGTTTTGTGGTGACTCACTCTCCAGCCTGGTCAAGGTTCTTCACCACTGAATGGATGTTTTTTTTTTTTTTAGTGTTATTTCTTCCTGGGTCTCTATCCCCAGTTTTGGACACACTACTCAGAGGAAAGGGAGAGAGGAAGTTATCCTAAGAGATGTATTTTAAAATAGCATAGAAATAGTTATCGAGAAAGAAATAAGATGTTTTCTTATGGTAACCAAGTCAAAAGAAGGAATGAACGTGACGTAGTTACGCATACTTGTATAAGTAAAGGAAAAAATGTAAGACAGAAGAGAAAAATATGTAGATGGGAGAGAATAGGAATATAGCAATACTTGAATTTCTCATGGCATAGATAAAGAATAAAATATGTGACAAGAGGGGACAGAACAAAAGATATCCATGAGAATAGAGAAAAGTATATGATCTTGAATTAATGGATATGTAGAGGAATATGGAGGAGCATGAGAGGGTACAAATTAAAATTTGTGATCACCAATAACGCATATACAAGACATGAGTCTCCTAAATCAGCTGAAACAAGAGACAGAGGCCTTTACCGCTAGTGCTGACAACTCTTGGCATCACTTTCAGATCAGTTCTCATACAACGGCAATGAAAAGCAAGCATCTTTTAGTAGTAGAGACTCTTAGTAATGGAAATATTGCCTTCTTAGAGCTAGATGCGAGAAAGACACTTGGTCCATTGAACTATGAAGATCTTTACTGTGATAAAATTATGGTTAGTAGATTTAAGTAGCAGCAGCCTTACATCAGACTTCCCCTGTTTCTTTGCTCCTTGCAGCCTAGCCCAAAATAAACTTTTTCTCTCCTTTCACTATTTTTCACATTTAGAGGAACATCAGCAACACCTCTCCAGAAAGCCAGTGAGTGGTAGGCAGTGGCCATATTGAATGGCATCCACTGTTTGAGTCAGCTGGACTGAAATTAAACTCTGTATACTTCCTAACCACTGAAGAATTTCTGTTGCACATCTGGCAGTCCTCTTGATGATAAATGTCTCATACATGGTTGGCTATATAGTGGGGTTAAAAGAAGCTTGTGGAGAGGCCAAAATGACAGCCAAATAACTAGGAAAGATTTGATATCAGCCAATACATGTAATATTCCAAGTAGATTGGCTTATGTAATATCTTTTTGATGAGGAGAAAAAAACATTAGAAACTAAGTCTAAACATTTGGGATTCAGTCGTAGGTCTACTTTTATGAGGTATATGACTTTCGGAAAATCACTTATCCTTTCAGAAGAGTTTATTTTCCTCATTTAAAACAGGCGTAACAAGACGTGTTGCAAGCAACAAATTATTGACCATTGTGCTATGACACGGGGACACAAGGATATTTCCCCAATGACATCACTGTATGTTTTCTTGAGTGTGGGATGGAAAGGATGGAAGATTAGGGAGAACAATGAGATGTATATTTAACAACAGATCATCTTATCTTTGCCACAGTGTGAAATCAGTGTTCCTGAGGTAATAGTTAATAATCTCTCACATAAATATAAAATCTTTATATGAATACTACCAGGACAATAACAAATGTACATACAGCATTATTTGCTCTGTTTCCCATGTTTTCTTCTTGTTGTTGTATTGACTTATCAGTATGCGAGCTTTTACACAGGAACATTTTTACATGCGAATATTTTCTTTGGCATGTGTTTGAAATAGGGAAAAAGTTGAAAACTGCTGTTCTAAAGAGTTATAAAATTTAAATGCAATAATATGTAAGAAAACTGTAAAGCACAACACATCGTGAGGTGCCCATCTGTATATAATTTGACGAGTTCTCAGAATCACTGACATGTTTCCCAGGAGAAAAAAGTAGAAAATTAAAAAATGAATTATTCTAAATACCATAATTTCAATAATACTTCTTTCTATAGTGCAGCAATACTACTTTGCATGCTATGAATGTATCACGTCCTATTTTTAAAAAGTTTTAGTTGCTTACAACAATAGATTTTGATAATTTAAGATGTCTACATTTTTTTCTTCATTGGTATACTCATCTGTGAACTCATTTTGAGTCCTTAAATAAATTGGGAGATTTCATGTTTGCTTAGTATCTGAGAGTATTGTAAAAACACCTTCAATCAATGTCTAGAATTTGATTCCTATCTAAATAACATTGAAAGGACTTTGTTTATTTAGGGCTATAAGATTTCCTGGAAGCAATTTTTGAGAATGCTCATGAAAATTAGGCTACATCAAGATCAGCTGGGGAAAGAATGAGACCACCTTGACTGCTAGCAGAATCATTGTACTTAGATTGAAACTCCTCCTAAAGAAATCTTTAAAAAATTTGCTGGGAGCTTGGGAATACTTCACTTCTTTCTCCAAAGGAGAAGATAATGGGAAATTCTGTGACGAGGGTATCAGGAGAGCAAATATAAAAGCAGGCATTGACATTGAAAAGTCTATAGTCGTGACTAGAGTGTTCCTCTTTTGACTTTTGTCACCAGTGGGAAACGAGAAAGGGAAATGAAAGCCTTTTCTGTGATTAGTCAGAGGATACTCTGGAGGAAAGCACTAACTGATGAGGAAAGCCACACACAAGGGGACAGAGGCCCAGCCGGCCTGAGGCCCTTGAGACCCAGGGTTAAGTCCAAAGTCCGGTAAAGCAATTTACCTCAGAAGACCGAAGTCTATAAGAGATTAAATTTATAGAAGCAAATCACTAATGGAGATAATACTAATTTATAATAGATACTTTTTAAAAAGCTTGCAGTGTATATCCCTTTCAAATAGTTTTCAAAATGTGTTTAACCTTTTCAAAATAAAAATGATCTCAAAAAGCAAATAACATCAGTGGTTGTATTCATGACTATTGTGTGAATCAGATGATTGTGATGGAAATTGCTACTGCCTTAGCTTGAGGCTTCATTTTTTAAATTCTTTTGAAGCATTCATAAATCTTGTAATGTTGATACTACAAGCCTGAATATCTGATAATAATCCAAGGTTAAGAATGATAGTAGTTCCTTTGATTGTGAGACCAGAGAAAAATCATTTTGGTCAAATGGCAGC
Organism: Diceros bicornis minor; assembly: GCF_020826845.1. Lineage (NCBI taxonomy): Eukaryota > Metazoa > Chordata > Mammalia > Perissodactyla > Rhinocerotidae > Diceros > Diceros bicornis. Next base: position 85,689,834 of record NC_080742.1, on the reverse strand, counting down.
TTTGTTTTTACATTAAATCAAAACAAAACCGAGCTCTGAACCCTGGGTCTGGTAATAAATTTTCAATCATAGTAACGAGCATTCACTTAAGCAGAGATAGGAACAGGGGCAAGATCATGATATATGCTGTTGTCAACCTAGTTATCTTTGATAATTTTTTTAGACTTGTGACTACTTCCAAACCCTTGTTTTTTCTGCTTTGATTGTTGCAGTGTGATGGAACAGATCTCACCCCAAAGATTCAGGAACTGAAGTTCCAGTGTATAGTATTTTTAAATATACCCAGGTAAGCTCTATTCATATTGTCCTTTGTTTGATGTGAACTCTGTTTGACTTGGGGTGATCTGTTTTCATTATAGAAAATTTCCAGGTATAAACAATGAAAATGAGTTACCTTAATGGCTTATTGAGGGTTTCAGAACTGATAATTTTGTTCTCCTACTTGGGTTGTTTAGTATTCTCTGTGGTAGGTGGTTTTTTGTGTGATATGGCATGCGTGGTCTGTATTCACCCGTCCTTGAGAAACCCAGGCATCCCTCTGAACGAGAACATTTCAATTTAATTCTCAATTACTGATCCCCCATCCCCCAAGAAAGATAGACTTGAATAAATCCCTGTTCTCAGTTTCCCAAAAGCTGTTAGGAAACCATCCAGCCTGATTTTAGTATGGAATTCATTCACAATCGTTGCCAGATGATTGCTCTGAAACAGTTAGGCTAGCATTTTCTAGCCAGGATGTCAACTCTCTTTGGTGCTATTATATACCTCAGGAGAAAGAAGTATTTAAGATTAACTAGTCTCAAAATAAGCACATTATTTCAGTGGCATACAGTTAGATTCTAGGCTCCCAAGCCAAGATTTTAGAGGGGATGGATCTATGACCCTTTGTTATGTGCAAACCAGACAACTCAGACACAAAATCTGCAAATATGTTCTATTTAGACTAAATTTAATTGAAATGAGAATTATACGTAACTCTATGGCTAGGAAAACGTACTATAGTCTCCTGATTACTTTTGGCAGTGCTCAGTATAGTCATTTACAATCTATTCCAGAAGCATTTTCATCTTAGTTTAAGTGGAAGGCCTAGATTCTCAGGATACATTGTTTATTAGCTTTCTTGAATTTTTTTTCTCTTTTGCTTATTCTTCTCTTTTTCTTCTTGTTTCTCTCCCTTCCCCTCTTTGGATTTCACTTCCTCTACTTTTTCAATTTCCTTTATTTCCCCTTCCCTTTCTAGTCTCATATCTTCTTCTCAACCCTTCTTCACTCTTTCATCTTCGGTTACTTTTCTGTTGTCCTGTGTGCGCTTATTATCATAGTTATGTGTATAGTACTGAATGCTTACCCACCTCAGTTCCCTTTCCTTTTTCTACTGGCATGCACGTGTCTTTCTCCAAGAGCAAATTCTGAAACCACCTGTTGATAACTCATGATATATCATAGAAAGCTGACATATGAATCATTGAGTGAGGAATGTTGCTAAATAATGACTTAGGAGAGAGTTGGGCACTATGGATGGCTTTTGTTGTAAAAGTGTGGCCCATTTTCACAGATTCATATTTTGGAGATGATGAGTCCATGTTCTTTTCTATTGCGAGATGTGCATCAAGAACAGAAAACTGTTCTTATGTGAGATAAACACTGGATCTAACTACAAGTCAGTCCCTAATGATGATGATCATGAGGGGAATGGAATAAATTTAATTCTGTTTTTAATCTTATCTTGCAGATATTGTGCTGGCACAATGCCCTGGGGGAACCCAGGAGATCACCATGACTTTGAACCTCAGCGTCATGATGATGGTTATATTGAAGTCATTGGATTCACCATGGCCTCTTTGGTGAGCAGTACAGCTCTTTTATTGAAATGAAATGTATATTAATTAGTTTAATCATTTCACAGGTCTTTGGTATAGTTTTCTCTCCTGCTCTATCAGTTTATAGAATTTATGCAATTTAGAGTTGCTTGGGGAAAACAAGAACAAAAAGTAATTAGGTCACTAAGAAAATTGATGCAAATTTGTTTGAACTTCAAAAATAAATGAATATTATTTATTAATTTTCCTGATAAATTTTCTACCAGAATAAAATGTAAAATTTTCATGCTAATTAAAAAGCATTATGCCACCGACACATCCCAGCATCGATGAGGAAACTTTGCCGTTTGATACTTTTTTGGTTCACTGAGGACTTGAGTGTTTAGATAAAAAGGAAAGTGGTCTTTTGCATTCATCTTCATCTTGCCGGCTTAAGCATAAGATGAGCATCTCCATTATCACAAGATTCCTGAATATAGAAAGACATCATTATTATGACATTAATGAATATTCAGTTGCCACAGTATTAAGATTACCTTGCATTTTAATTTTGTTTGCTTGCATTAAAAAAAGTAAATTTATAGTGTAAGTGTAATTTCAAGCAGGTCTTAGCCATGTATTTCAACGTATTGTTGAATGATGAGGAAGCCAATTAAACCAATTAACCAGTTCTTATCATTTTATCTGGTGTAAATCAAGCCACATTATCAGTTTATGAAGCAAATTAAAATAAAGCTTCTACGTGCAACTCTTGGCTTGTGCTATACCTTATGCTTGAAAGCAAGAAGGTTGTATTTCTTGTTCTAAACAAACTAAAATAGCTCTTTTTCACTTGTCAAGTGGATTCCAAATGACTTTTCCTCAATCATCTCGAATTAGTGAGATTTAACTGAATAACGTATTGTCAGGGATGTCCATTACCTGAGATGGTGATGTTGCTTGTTAAATCTGCCGTCTCTAGAATGAAATCATTGTTAAGTGTAAAAGATTGGGCTGGAATTGATTTAATTTTCAGGGTTGTAGCTCATACACAGTTCTTTCTCTCCAAAGCTCTTTATGCTAATTACAGGCGAAGACTCAGCCAGGAGCAAATAGGAATAAGTGCAAGAGATGGCAGGCTGAAACTGGGTAGTTAGAGGAGAGTTTAGTGGAGGCAGTCTACAAATAGTGAACTAGATTTATGAGAAGGGACAGTGGATGATGGTATATTCCTGAGCTGAAGGTGCAAAGGCAAGGAAGCAGTCTACTGTACCAGAAAGAGAACTATTTGGGAAGGACTACCTGATAGGAGTAGTGTTTACTAAGCAGAAGCAGCCAGCCTGTGTCAACCTGGCGGGGAGGGAGCCAGGGACATAAATACAGTGACCTCACTCTTCTTGCCCTCCAGATCTTCTGCTGGCACCTCCCTCTGGAGAAGTCTAACCGGAAGCCAGCGGACAAGGGAGCCACTGATACAGTCTAAATGAGTCAGCCTCACAGAGCAAAACAGAGGGCAGGGAAGGGTAGAGTGCCAGCCAAGAGTGGCAAGTGACAGATATCCATCACTCCAGTGTACTAGAGAGTACTGTGTACTAGAGAGTACACAGCAGAGAGCCTGATACCTGTAGTTGGCAATGAGTAAATGTGACAGAATGAATGAATTTTTCCAGGAGGAGAAGAATGGGACTTGGCATTCTGAAAAAAGGGAAATTTACGTGGACTTGAAAGTATGAGAGTTCATAGTCCTCTCTGGGAACTGTAATTAGCTTTATGTAGTTTAAATGTTTAAGTGAAAGTGAGAGCGGTAGATGATGCTGGAGGTAGAGAGGGGCCAGATCATGGAGAGCATTATAGAATTTATCTAGGAGTTTTGACTTTATTCCAAGGTCACTGGGAAATTAGTCAAGTGTGTTTTTTTAAATAAATATTTATTATGGGAAAAGTTCAATATAAAAATAGATGAAATAATATGTTAAACCTTCATGTACCATCACTCAGCTTCTATAATTATCATCTCATGGACAATCTTATATCTGTCCCCACCTATGACCTCCTCCCTTATATTTTGAAGCAAATCCCAGAGATTATATTAGTTTACCTATAAATATTTCTAAATGTGTTCTTAAAAGACTTTGTTTTATGAACACAACCATATTATTTTAAAAAATTAAAGCAATAACATCTGAATATCACTAAATATTTACTCAGTGCTTAAATTTCCAGTCGTCTCCCAAATGTCAACCGTTTCTTATGCTCTGTTTGTTTAATCAGGATCCAAATAAAATTCTTTTGTTGTGGTTGATTATTTGACTCTTAAGTATCTATCTGTTTCCCTTCATCTCTTTATTTTTTCATTGAGTTTTTGAAGAAACCAGGCTATTTGTTCTGTAAAGTCTCCTTGAGCCTGAATTGTGCTGATAATGTCTCTGAGGCGTCAATTAACATGTTCTTCTGTCTTCTCTATTTCCTCTAAGTTGATAGTTGGATGTCGATGCATCAGAAACATTTTTTTCCCCAAATTTACTTTGTAGGTACTATTTTTTCCTTCCAAAAGAGGATAAGTAATGTCTAGTTGTCTCTCTTTTTTTGTTAATAGTCTTTGATCAGTGTGTGGATCCAGCAATCTATCCTTTGTTTATTACCTGGAATATTTCTATAAAGAGAAATTTCTGTTCACCTACTGTTTGTTACTTAGTTATACAGTTTGTGTAGGAAAAGCAGGGTAAGTGATTCTTTTTCTTTATATATTTTCAAAATAATAAGTTAGGTCACTAACATCCAGATGGTGACTGTGGTTTTAAAATGGCGTCGAATTTTTGAACACTTATCTCATTAAGAGTTTGAGTCTATATTCCCTCATCTTGAATCTGGGTGGGCTTACAAATACTTGGCAAATCGGGTATAGTGGAAGTGATGCTAGGCAACTTTTGAGGTTGGATCATTAAAGGCCATGCAGCATGTGGGAAATATGGGCAATATTGATGGTCTCTAATGAATAGGAATTTTGTAAATTCAAGGTAATACTTCTTATTTAAAATGTCTCACTGCTTTCATTCATTTAATTTTAGTTATAAATATTTTTAGAATGTTTATAAATACTATAGTTATAAATACTTTGGAATCCATAAGTGACAGTCTGCTAGGTAAAATGGTTATGAAATGGACCGAAAGACAAGCCCTGTCCTCAGGGTGCCCACAGTTCAGTGCTGTGGGGGGACACGACGATGTAAACAAGCAGTAGTGGTCTGATGTAGTAAATTCTGGGAGAAAGACGTGTGAGGATGGAAAGGAGAACTGAAAGCAGAACAGTGTTTATGAAATGAGGATATCAGCAAAGATTCCACAGAGGAGGCAGGAGTCTCTATGCATGAGATCTCGAGTGGCCATCCCATAGAGGGATCAGCCTAAGAAAGCGTGGTGTACTAGAACCAGTACTGTGGCTCAGAGAATGATACACGTGGGCCATAAATACATCGATATGGAGAAAGAGAGGGCGGAAATAGGTTTTTTAAACTGTTCATGGGGAGGTTGAGGGAGATGGCATAAGACAGGATCAGATTTGTGGTTTACAAAGAGTACCTCGATGTCTGTGTGGAAGGCGACCAGAACCTCTACTGCTGGAGGCAGATGGACAAATCAGGACACTGGTATCAAAGCCCAAGTGAAGACACGAGACCTGGAAGCCTTAAGAAAGAAAGTGGCGATGGAGATGGAAGGGATTGGTGAATTCAAGAGTTATTTTTAGTAACTTTTTGTGGAGGATGAAAAGGAGTATAAATGAATCCCAGGTGGCTATCATAGGCCATTAAGTAAAGGTGAATATATTAAATGAGGCAGAAAATGCAAAAGAAGAACAATATTGCCAAAAAATGAACTCTATTTTATGTAAGTTCAATTTGAAACCCCTGTGAAACATCTAAGGAGATCTAAAAATGAGCAATTTGAAATATATGTTTAGAGCTCAGGGATCCCTCTTGTTTGGGAGAGAGTGTTTTGGTGGGAGTCTATCAAATCCTTCTCTCTCCATTCTATGATTACCAGGAAAGAGAGAAAAATAAGAGTAGATGAGCGCTGGTGAAAAGAAAATGGACTCCTAAAACTATATCAATTATTTTTCTCTCTTTACGTGGTATAAATAATATAATACGTGCATACTAGCTAGCACCAAGTGTATGACTGAACCTCAGATTCTAGTGACTCTAGATTGCTTCCAAGACAATAAAAATTCTACCTAGAAAAGAGTTAAATGTGGTTTATACTGTGCAGTTTTGAACATCCTATGCTCTCTAAATAATATTGGCATATATTTCCATATTTCATACACATCTTACCTTACTATTCATATAGCAGTACACCAGTGTATTTTTTTTGATTCAAGATGAAATAATTTTATTTTCAGTTCTTCAATTTCACATTTCTTGAAACTATTATATTAATTATGGTTCTAAGAAGGTAAGTTATTTGAAAACTCTTACATCTGTGTAAGATGATTATATAAACAGAAGAATGTAGTCATTTGGGTATATGTGAGTATATTTTTGTGTATTTAAAATATTCAGAGTGGTACTTTCAGAAAGATTTGAGATAGAATTACTGGAATGGGAAAAACAGATTGTTTCTTTTAGACTCTTTATCTTGTAATTGCAAATTTCAAAGCAGAAGTCTTCAATTCATTTTACGTTGAAACGCGTTCCTGCTGATTAAGATCATTCTTCATTGGGTGCTTGGTAACCTGATTACCTTTTTGGATTCTACACAGACCATAATCAGATGTTGTAATTTGTATTTATTTCTGCCATTATATTTGTGAGGGTCCTTTCATGGTGAGTTTATTTCTAAGTACCAATCTAAAACTTTTCAAGGCAGTTCAAAGCATTATTCAGATTGAGGAGTTGGGAGCCCAATCTGCTGTGTGGTATGAAATCCAAAGATTTCAGTCTCCTAAACTTTAAAGAAAGCACAGCCAGTGTTCTTTTTGTTAATTGAAATTAAAATATGTAGGCTCTTTTATATGTATGAATTAGAAAAGCAAAAGGTTATTCAGTGAGAAAAATTACGTGGAGAAGTTCTCAGGGTTGAAGCTGTATGCATACCAGAGAGTAAAATCTTTTATTTATTTTTTTCAGAAAAAAATAATATTAAATGGTTGCTTATTTTGATAATACACATACGTATAAGAACTGAAAGTAAAAATATCAGTTATAACCACATGATCCATAACTAGTTATATTTTGATGTCTTTTCTTCCAATTGCTTTATTTTTATGTTTTTAAACGTACAGGAAATCGTATTATTGTAAGTAAAACCCATACTACAAATGGCTGCCTACTCTTTCATTGCATAAATATATATCAATTTATGTAATAATTATTCCTTTATGAAAAGTTTCCTTTGTGAAACTTTTAGGTTTCTGGATGTTTGGTATTATAATTAACATAATTGTTCATAAACCTCTGTTCACATTTCAAATTATTTTCTTATGACAAATCCCCAGGAAAGAAATTACTGATTCAATGACATAAACATTTGAAAGCCTCTTAACAAAAAGTATTAAACTGCTTTCTAGAAATTTTGTATTGTTTACTTGCCCAACAGCAATGTATGAGAATACCTGATGAGAAGTGACTAAAATTTAACACCCTACAGGTGCTGAAAATGTGTTAATGGATAGAGACAAAAAACTATTATGCTATTAACAGTTGATGAAACAGAATGAGAGGAGAGAATAAAATTCCATCCCTAGAAAGAAAGAAAGAAATTATGTATGCTTTGTACAGATAATTGTGTCCTGCTAAACAACGAAAAATGAAAGTAAGGATAAATTGTTATCTTTATTACCTTTTATGTACCTTTTATGCACACGCACATTTACACACATATATCTATTGACTTTGTCTTTCAACTTTGCTAAATTCACTTATTCTAGTAGTTTTTTATAGATCCCTTAGTTTTTCTACATACACAGTCATGTTATTTGTGAATAAGGACAATCTTACTATTACCTTACATGCCTTTTACTTCTTTTTCTTGCCTTATTGAGCTGGCAAGGGTGTTCAGTAAAATATTGAATAAAAGTAGTAAGAATAAACATGCTTGCCTTGTTTCTGATTATAGGGGGAAGCATTTCATATTTCCTCATAAATTTGCTGTTTAGTTGTATTTTTAAAAATAAATGCCTTTTATGTAATTAAAGAATTTCGATTCTATTCCTGGTTTTCTGCGAGTTTTTATCGCAAATAAGTGGTGTATTATATCAAATTTTTTTGTATCTAAGAAAGTGACATGATTTTCTCCTTTTTTTATATTACGAATTCCATTGATTTTTTTTTTATTGTTATACTAACCTTGCATTTCTAGGATAAGCCCCTCTTGATGTATTATCTTTTTTTATAGTGCTGGATTCAATTTACTAATATTTTATTAAGCATTTTTATGACTGATTATCAAAGACACTGGTCTATAAATTTATTTTCTTGTAATATTTTTATTAGGTTTTGATATCAAGGTTATGCTGGCCCCATAAATTGGGATAGGAAATGGAGTTTTGCTCTGTTTTCTGAAAGAATTTGTGTAATATTTGTATCTTTCTCTTAAATATTCTATGGAATTTCCTAATGAACCATCTGGCCTTGAGATTTCTTTGAGGCAAGAATGATATAAAATTATTCATGTTTTCTGTTTATTTTTGAGTCAATTTTATTAAGTTGAATTTTTCAAGGAATTTGTCCATTTCATCTAAATTGTTGAGTCTGTTGGCATAAAGTTGTTTACAATGTTCTGTTATCCTTTTAATGTCCGTAGGATCCCCTCCTCCGTTCCTGGTACAAGTAATTTGTTACAAATCTTTTTCTCATAGTTTTGTGTTTCTTCTTTACTTTGTGCTATTATTTCCATATATTTTACTTTTACATACATATAAACCCCACATTTCAATATTAGTATTTTTGCTTTAAATAGTCAGTTTTTTTTAAAGAAATTGAGATGAAAGAAAAATTGATAATTCTTCATGTGTACCCACATATTCGCCATTTCCATCATTCTTCATTTCCTCCTGCTGATCCAGGTTTCCATCTGGTATCATTTTGCTTGAGTTTGAAGGATTTCCTTTAGCATTTCTTATAGTGCAGGTCTTCTGGAAATAAATACTTTCAAATATTATTTTTCTGGGAAGTCTTTATTTTACCCTCATTTGTTGAACTATATTTTTATGGATATAGAACTCCGGTTGATGAGTTTATTAACTTGTTTCAGCACTTTAAATATGTTATTTCATTTTCTCCTGGCCTCCATATTTTATGATGAAAAGTCAGGTATCATTTGTATCATTATTCTCTTATATATAGTGTATCTTTTTTTGGTTTGTTTTTGAGATTTTATCTTCATCTTTAAAGATTTTCTCTGTGTGGTTGTCTCACTTTCCTACTGCTGCTATAAATAAATTACCACCAACAATGGCTTAAGACCACACAAATTTATCATCTTACAGTTCTGGGGATCAGAAGTCTAAAATGGGTTGGTAGGGCTGTGTTCCTTCTGGAGCCTCAAAGGAAGAACACTCTTCCTTGTCTTTTCCAGCTTCTAGAGGCTGCCTACATTCCTTGGCTTGTGGCCTCGCATCACTCTGACTTCTGCTTCTGTCCTCGCATCATTGTTTCTGATGCTGACTCTCTTGCCTCCCTCTTTGCCTTAAAGGACCCTTGTGATGACATTGCCCTCCCACATAAATCCAGAATAATCTCCCCATCTCAACATCCTTAATTTAATCACACCAGAAAAGGCCATTTTGCCACGTGAGGTTTTCATGGTTTCTGGGAATTAGAACATGGGCATCTTTTTGGTGGTTGTGGTGGTGGACATTATTCTAGCTTCCACAGTGGTTTGCTTTGTATTAGCTTCACCGATCTTCTTGGACCTGAAGGTTGTTTTTTTCCAATGAATGTGGGATATTTTCATGTATGTGTTTTCTGCTCCATCCTCCCTTTCCTCTCCTTCTGGCATTCAATTACATGTATTTTAGATTGCTTACTACTGTGTCACAGGTCATGGAAAAGAATAAAAGGTTTTTGTCTCTGTTTTTCATATTGGGTAATTTCTATTGCTCTGGTTTAATGTCCACTGACACTATTTTCTGCAGTGTCCAAGTTGCTCTTAAGTCCACCCGTGATCATTTCAATTTTTCTCTTCGTTGTGAATCACGTTTTCTTATTTGCATGTCTAGTACTATTGATTATATGCTAGGTGGATGATATGTTGTATAGAGCCTGGATTTTGTTTTATTGTGGTCTCATGTATCGTGTTATTATTACATTCTATTCAGTTTTCCACTTCGTGCTTTGCAAGATACAAAAATAAGTGTGATATAAAGGACAAATACTACTAGCCTAGCGTTAAAAAAAATCAGAGTATGTTTCTTCTCAAGTTTATATAAATCTGTTTTATCCCATTGCAACAGGATATATTGTTGATTATATGACTACACTATGCTAACTCTCTCAGGATATGACTGATTTCAGAGGAGTGATTGTGTATGGAACTAGCTTTAAAGCATGGAGTGAATTTTTTCGAAACTACACCACTGAATCCCAGGCTAGTTCTCACCATCAGCTGTGAAGCTGAACAGGCCCCTTTTGTGCCTTTTTTTGCCCCCTGTGAACTCACGTTGGTAATGACTAGAATCTACCTCTATTGAACAAAAATGAAAAAAAAAAAAGGCATAACTATATGAGTAATCCCAGTGAGAAAGAGTGCTTAGGTTTCTACATTGTAAGAGTCTTATTCATAAAAACGTTTTCTTAACCTAGTAATTGCTCAACTTTTCTTAATGATCAGAAAGAAAGTTTTTCAAATAAAGCCCCCTTCCCTTTTTTAACTGTCTTCCAGTTCATTGTAGACACTGGCTGTGCATTAGTCCCATGGTTAAGATAGTCAAGGTGAAAAAGAGGACTCTCGGTGAGCTGTGGTGGAATTTGAGAGCATGAGATTATAGGTACAACCTAGGATCATAAAATGCTAGTGCTAAAACAGACTGTAGCAGCATACTGGAATCTCATCACTTTACCTATAAGGAAACCAAATCTATGGAATTATTTTTGCTACAAATAGTTACTCGTATGGGCAATAATTAAGGAGATAATAATATTACCACTGTTGATGGTATTTAGACTCCCTACAGCATATATTGCAGTAGGACTTTAAAACACACCCACATCCAGAAATCTTAATACTTAATAGAATGAAAAAGGCAATAAAACGTAATGATATTGCTTCATGACAATAAAACAGCTTGCAAAAACTTGTATATAAAAATATGGGTTGGATGATAATGGTGGCACTGCAAATTGTTTAAGTAAAGTTTCTCATCTTGGTGACTAGGGTAGTGTGTCAGAGAAAAAAAATCATGTGAGATAGTTCAGTTGATGGTATTAAACACAAAAGAGTAGTTACGGATGTTAGAACAAAAACTGAAAAGAGCAACCCTTAGATAGCAATCCATAGATTAGCAACTGCAGAAATTCTCATCCACCTCCAGGGCTGGAGGGACAAAGGGAGAAGATGGTGTTATTAGCATTCAGGAGCCAGGACCACCAGGCGGTGGTGGAACCTTGGAGAAGTGGCCATTGATGGGCTGCGCAAGAGGGTCATCAGGCAGGAGCTGGAACTCTGGAGAAGGGAATCATGCTGTGGGAGTTGCAGCCACTTCTGGGCTGCCCGTCGGTACTGAGACCATAGAGACAGCAGTGGCCTGGAGAGAGTGCTTTCTGGTGGGAAATGAAAGGAGGTGAATCAGCCTCTGACAGAGACTGCTTGAAAAGAGAGTGAAAAGGAGAAATACTTGTTCTCTCCTCTCTTTCTGCTGGCTAATTTTTATATTTATATTTTTATTTCTTGCTCCTGGGCCTTTAATACATCTGAGTTTGTATTTGTGTATGGTGTGAGGTAGGGTACTGGTTTTATTTTTCTCTATAAAGTGAGAAATATTCCCAGCACCGTTTACTAAATTATCCATCATTTCTCCAGTAGTTTATAATACCACGAGAACATAGTCCATGTCCTCACACATATGGGTCTACTCTCTTCTCTTTTCACTTGCCTTGGCCTTTATGTCTTATCTTGTGCAAACACCACTATTTGGATGACTGTATCTTTGAATGTTATATGTCTTAATATTTAATAAGGATAGTCTATTGCTCTTATTTTTTCAAAATATTCTCCACCATTTGTGAAACTTTATTCTTTAAAATTAATTATAGAATCAGTTTGACAAGACTCCTCAAAATGGTATTTCTGATATTAAATTGGAGTTACATTGAATTTATATATTAATTTGGAGAAATTAATATCATTAGAGTATTAAATTGTCCCGTCTATGAATATGGCATGGCTTTCCATTTATTTAGGTCTTCCCTCATATCTTCAATAGAGTTTTAAGGTTTTCTGCATAAAAGTTTTATGCGGTGCTTCCTTGTTTTTGTTGATATTATAAATGTCATCTTATTTTCTATTATTTTTTTATTTAGCTATTGCTAGAGTGGGGAAACATTATTGATTTTTTTATGTTGATAGTGTATCCAGCCATCTTTCTTATTAGTTTTAATTCTTGGCCTGTGAATTTTCTTGGGATTTCTATGTATGGGATGATAACAGTGGAAATATTAGCAGGTTTGCTTTTTTTTTTCTTCTAAGACTTTTTTCTCTAATTTCACTTCCTTGACTTATTATATTGTTCAAAACATCCAATATTATGTTGAAAACTTTCATTGCTAATGAAAAACTTTGTCCCTTGAAAGGACTGCTTCTAAATTTTCTTTACTCTGAATAATACTGTCTCTAAGTGTTTTGGTAGATGACCTTCATCAGTTAAAGAAGTTACTTTCTACTTCTTGTTTTCTAACAACTTTTATCTTAAAGGCACTGAACTTATTTTTTCTGTGTCTTTTGAAATAGTAATATGGTTTTTCTCATTTAAGCCATAATGTGGTAAAATTACAATCATTTATTTTCTATTTTTTGTGTGTGTATGAGGACGATCAGCCCTGAGCTAACATCCGATGCCAATCCTCCTCTTTTTGCTGAGGAAGATTGGCCCTGGGCTGACATTCATGCCCATCTTCCTCTACTTTATATGGGACGCCGCCACAGCATGGCTTGACAAGCGGGGCATTGGTGCACGCCCGGGATCTGAACCTGCAAATCAGAACCCCCCAATCATTTATTTTCTGGTGTTGAACTATCTTGAATTCTTGCAAAAAACTATTATAGACCATAATTTAGTTTTTATGCAATAGACTAGGAGAAGCAATTTTTTTTTATTTTGGTATGTATGGTTATAAATATAATTTAGGCTAAAATTTTGTTTTCTTATACTGCCGTTATCTGGTTTTGTTATCTCAGAAGCCATAGCATCATATTACCTAAAGCAACTTGTATTAAATGGATGCTGTCTTTTTTTAAAATTTAGGTAAGATTACTTGTATAACGTCTGGTCTGCTTGGCACATTTGAGAGTGGGGTGGTAGGATGAGATATATTTTTGATAACTCTTCCAATTTTTAAAATTGGTTTAATCTATCCAATTTCTGTGTTTATTACACCAAATTTTCTAAGTTAAATTTTTTTCCCAGAAGTTTCTCTTTCTTATCTAGGCTCTCCAATTTATTAACAGATAGGTCTTCATAACATTCTTGTATGATTTTCAAAAATTTTTATTATATTTTTAGCTACCCTCTTTTGCTTATTTTATTTTTTAATAAAACAAAAATAGTCTTACGTTTTCTATTTTTTGTTGTTTAGTCTTACTAGACTACCTTGTTAGTCATAAAAAGGAAAAACCAGATTTTAGTATTATTGATGATCTCCATTGTTTATTCTCCATGTCACTGATTTCTGCCTTGGGCATTTTGTTACAGGAGCCTGGGAGTCAGGGGCTGGAAGCAGTGGTGAGAAAGTGGGGGCGGGGAGTGGGGGCATGTGCCCTTCTCTTCTCCTTCCCCAACCCAAGATTGCCCATCCTTTCCATCTGACAGCAGGCAGAATAAAGACTTGAGTAGTAAGAAGGAGGATGATAAGGCTTGAAGGGAGATGGAGAAGAGTATTCTGGGGAGGACTGTAGTGTGGAAAGACGGAAAGTCTCAAGCCATACCTGCGAAGTAAAGGAAAGTTGTTATGGGCTGAGGGCAATAAATGGTAATGGATGTACTTCCTTCAGGGCTGTCTTTGTTTTCCTCTCAATCACATGCTACCAGAAAGGCAGTATTTGAAGTTTTCACAAGAGTTATACATACTAGCTTGAACAGATAGTTGAATGTCTGTCATTAATAGACCTATGTATTATTGTTAGTTAATGATTCATTCTAACAAATCATGGGGATGTTTCCGGCTATTAGGACCTGTGCCTTAATAGGATGTTAAACCTAGACCAATCTGAGTGATGAAAAATAATTATTTCTAATAAATATTTAAAAAATTATCTTTATTCTAACTTTTTCCAAAAACAATTTAATGTGGCTGTGCTAACGATAATAGAACTGTCTTTATCCTGAAAAGCTGGTTCCGGTAGTTTCTCTGCCTGTTTAGTGATCTTGGATTGATTCTGGAATGTGAATGGGACTGCCACGGACAGCTATTGACCTCTACATGTTTGTGGTATTTGCTGTTGTTCTGTTGTTGAGGCTGAGAAGATGGCTTAAACGTGCTCTATAGTACTGTGTATGCCTTCCAATACCAACGGATTGAAAAGTATTTAAGCAATTTTCAATCCTGTTAAACTTAGAAGAATAAGTTCTTACCTGGCAGGTTCTGTGTTTTTGTCGTTAGGCCCAGTCAAGACTGGGAAAAAAAGAAAATGGGATTTCGTCTAGTGGATAAAGGGATACAGGTTTGTCAGATAAATACTTGAAGGCAAGGGAAATATATTGGAAAAGTTCTGGAGATAAGATAGTGGGTCAAATCCATAGATTAATTTAAATGGATCCTTTAAGTACAGCCAGAAAAACTTTCAGCTGAATAACAGAGGACCAGGGAATAGGCCAAAAGAATTTTAGTAAATTCTCACTTCATTCTCTTCTGCTTTCTTGTTCTCCCACTAATTGAATAAAATTATATATAAAGCACACAATAGAATACTTTTTAACATGGAAGGTGTTCAATGATAAGTTCTTTACTTCTCAGTTTTTAGTCTATTTCTTTCCTTCCTTTCTGTCCCTTGGTGTTCCTTCTCTATTTGCATTTATAGATAATCAGGTTTCTATTGTTCAAATTAATACAAGTGCAAAAATAATTCAGAGCATCAGATAAATACAAATATCTAGCAACCAAATAACTGGAAGCTGACTTCACGAATCTCCATTAACAGGGTTTCTTCCCCATTTACGATGAGACATATGGAAACAAGCTGATAGTATGTATTTTTTTTTTTAATGTAAATCATTTAGGTTTTGGGCTAGAGTTAATATTTGACTCCTTTTTTAAGTTTACTTCATTATAAAATAATTGATACTCAAAATGCATTATAATATAACCTTATTAAAAAACTGTTCAGGGGCCGGCCTGGTGGCGCAAGCGGTTAAGTGCGCGCGCTCCGCTGCGGCGGCCCGGGGTTCGCTGGTTCGGATCCCGGGCGCGCACCGAAGTACTGCTTGGTAAGCCATGCTGTGGCGGCGTCCCATATAAAGTGGAGGAAGATAGGCACCGATGTTAGCCCAGGGCCGTCTTCCTCAGCAAAAAAAGAGGAGGATTGGCGGATGTTAGCTCAGGGCTGATCTCCTCACAAAAAAAAAAAAAAAAAAAAAACTGTTCAGCACTATCTACTAAAGTGAAGTATATGTCTAAACTTATGGCGTAGCAATTCTACTCATTGTATGTACCCAAAAGAGCATGTATCCACCAAGAGATAAATACAAGAATGTTTACATCAATAAGAGCCCAAAACATGAAACAATCAAATGTTTACCAGCTGAAGGTACATAAATATATTTTGCTATATATTACTCAAAAATAATGATGAGCAAAAGATGTCAGACACAAAAGAGTACAAATTATATGATTTATTTTATATGGAGTTCAAGTTCAAACAAATTGACTCTCTGGAGATAGAAGTCAGAATAGTGGTTTCAAACTGGTTGCTGGGAGGAATGTAAATAGATTGCGAAGGGTCACATGGAAACCTTTTGATTGCTGTAAAGTGCCTAAAGCTTGATCTGGATCGAGAGTCACATGTGTATGAAGATATTCATCAAGGTGTATAATGTAATTTGTGTACTCTATGCATGTTATAACCAAACATATATTGTATTATTTTCATTTATCCTTAAAAGGGTAAATAATACTAAGTGTCCATGTGTGCATGTGTGTGTGTGTGCATCTTTTGTTTTTTACACTAAGGCAGGGAAGTTATGCTAATTTGTTGCAGACTTTTAGTGTTGGATTAACTTCATTTTGTGGCCACCATAGTGAACTGAGCTCTTACTGTGTTTGATTTTGATTCTCAAAGCTGCTTTACTTTTCAGAATGTTTTCAATTGAGTAATATTATTTTGCATTTCACTGATCTTATACAGATTAGAAGTAGCTTGAGGAGATTTCAGGTAAAAAAAGAAAAACTTGCCCAAGTTTGAAAATTAACCAAGGATGGGCTGTATGTTTAAATATAATATATAACTGTATATTTATTATATATTTTATATTTAAATTATATATTATATTTACATATAATATGAATATTTATTAGAATATATTTATATTTAAATGTAGTATAGATACTATCTTAAACTATGTGCTTTATCTCTTTTGTACTTTTTTTGTTCTACTTACGTTGGTTATTTAATGAGGATAACACAGAGAACAACTTTTGCATTAAACTAACATGATTACATTAAGACTGAAAATACGTAAAAGCAAAAAGTGGCTATGAAGGAGAATTTATGGTTGTGCTCATCAAAAGTTTAGAAATTTTAGTTTATTTGTATTAATGATTTATCCAAGCTTTCTTATGTTACTCATGGCTAACAACTTACAATATGTTTATCAAAGGCCTTTTGGTTGTATATCCTGAGTAACTCTTAAGAACTAACTCCTTGCTTCCTTTTGATTCTTGTTTTTACAGGCCGCCCTGCAAGTCGGGGGCCACGGAGAAAGGCTGCACCAGTGTCGGGAGGTCATGCTGCTAACTTACAAACCCATCCCCATGCAAGTGGATGGGGAGCCCTGTAGGTTGGCCCCTGCTATGATTCGGATCTCCTTGAGGAATCAGGCCAACATGGTACAGAAGAGCAAGAGGAGAACGTCCATGCCTTTGCTCAATGAGTGAGTCTGCCCCTTGCCTACCTTTGCGAACATGAAGACCCTGGAGAGAACGCCGAGCATGTGCATGGTCTGGGGGCCTCACTGAGTTGAGAAAAGAACAAAGTCCAGGACACTCAGCAGTTCCTTGGTCTCTCTCACATATTTTTCTTCATGTTTGTTATTGGGAAGTGACCACACCCTTCTTTTAGAAATCATTACTGTCTGCTAGAGAGAGAATTCTTCTTCACTGACCCCTTGAATGTGTATTTCCTGGGACCAGCAGAAAATCATTAAGAATGTTTCCAGGGTCGTAAAATGCACTCAGATAAATGTGTTCTTTTTTGTTTTGTTTTAAGAAGGCACGCTGTTGGCCTCTCTTTACCCAGGTCACTTGGAGAGTGTTGGTTTCCCCAATAGCAGGAGGTTGGCAAAGCTGGGCTTTGGAGCTTGCCTCTCTGCACATTGCCTCCCCTTCTGCCTGTTAGTGAATTGTCCCTTTCCTGATGCTCCCAGTTTGGAGTTCTGTGCACTTTGGTGTCTCAACTCAGTTTGCCATTCTGGGTGGCATCCTATTGTCCAGATTTAACTTGACCTACAACTCCATCGCTAAACAAAATGTATCGCTCCTGGATCCTTTCTTTGCTTAGGAGTTTTGATAAACTGATTTGAGAAAAGGTGATGATGACTAGATACGTAGAGTGCATATTCATTTTATAGCATCCCTTAATCTAATTTTTGATTGGAAGGTCTCTTTGGGATTGGAGAAAGAGATGGAGAAAGATAGGGATTTGGGGCATTTTTTTGAGTATCTTCTGTGTGTCATGCCCCTATGCTTAATCTGTCTCAAGGCTGTTTCAGGGCTCAGCCTTCAGTCATTCTTCTGTCACAGTGAGGGACCCTCCAAGGTGCTCCTCCTGTGTGTGGCCTATAATGCATGGTTACCTATTTGTACTGAATGGCTGGCTTCCTGCGGTGCCTGTGAAGCAAGGGCATGCTTTGCCACGTATTTATTGAGTCAATATGACAATCTACAGAAGTGCCTAGAATAAGCTGATGACACAGGGGCCATAGCTCACTGCCGAAACTTGACTTCACCTCTCTTTCTGAGATGGCACATGTGGAGGAACAGTATTAGACAGTGCTCTCAAGGTGTCTTAGTTTTAGGCACCTACTTCTATGTCTGAACCTGGGATGAGAAATCCTCTCTCTTCTGTTTCCTCCTTTCTTGGTCTCCAGCACTTTTCTTAGATCATTATCTGGAGGGCTTGTTTGGTTGTATTTCTTATTTTGTTTACATTTTGCAGCTAGTGAAACTCCTAGCTCATTTCTGATGCTTTATTTTCTCCCTCCTTTACCTTTTATTAGGTTGAATATACAGTTGGTGAGTTTATATGTTAAAAAAAAAGTGGGATGTCAGCAGTCATATATGGTTGACCATATTCTCTCTAGAAATGTTAGAGTTAAGCCATGAACCACTGGCTTGGGAGAAATTTCTGAACTGCTAAATGAAAAGCCATCTCAGATAGTACTGTAGCCTGGGTTGTTTTGAGTCACTTGTAGATAGTTTAAGCTATAAGAGAGCCAAAAATTCTTAATATCTACAGGCAAAGGCCTCCCATTCTCATGCCTGGTACTTCTATATTTAATAACCTTATCAGACCTGAAATTGTTTTCAGGTGTTTAGTTTCAAACAGCTCTTGCCCGTGAGAAAGAATTTGTGATTGCTCAGTAACTGTAATGTTAAGAACTCGTTTAGTCTTTCTTCACATGTAAAAACAAACATAAATCATTTTCTTTTTGTACTCGTGGCACATGTGACTTCATGGATTTGGCTGTACAGGTGTTCAAGAAGCCGCCTCAACGCAAAAATACAGTTACTTCCCACCAGGGGGCAGTGGTGCCTCCATCTAAGCAGCCTCAGGCCATTTGAAAGACCTCTGTGAAATGGCAGTAATAGTATGCTTTTCATTTTTAAAAAAGAACAGGTATAAATCTTAAAAAGTAACAAAGATAATTATTACTACTTATTATGAAGATTATCATTCAGCATTACATTTTTAGAAAATCAATACAGATAATACGGTTTCAAAAGAAAGCAAAACACTTACTTGCCATGTAATATTTACTCTTTAAGCCTTAATTTCTCTCTCCCATTGCTCTTATGCATCCTCTACGATTAGATTGCTTCTTTCTATTTCACTAGAAATCCTAGTTTTGAAAACTGACTTCTTTCACTGGATTTCCAAGTGGAGTTTCCAGTTTGAGGGCAGCCTGGCTGTCTAGACCTTTCTACAAGTTTTCTTCAACCAGTTCTCTGTTTCAGCCGTGGTTGTGCAAAGTTCACTACTGCAGCCAAGGCAGAAAGAGATAATTGAAAGATATTTTTTTATTTCCTGCCTTCCTTTTTTGTTCTTCCTTCTTTCCCTTTCTTCCTTCTCCCTTTCTTATTTTCTACTCAGACTATCTGTTTCTTCTGTTTCACTTGCCTGTCTTCTTTTAGAAGAAAGAGAACTAGTTTAAGCTGTCTTTAGAATTTTAGTTTAAAAACCTCTGTGTGTTTTGGGGAGGTTTCTCAATCAGAAGAGGGTAGCTTTTCAATTCATCTTAAGGAATTATCCTCCTTTCGCATAGCATGTTAACTGTGAATATTTGAGATTTAAGGGCCGTGGTTCCCTAAACAACAGGCTCCCTTTTCCACTTGAATGCGGATGTTCCTCCGACTGGCCCTTTCTTGGGGAGATCACATTTGCACCCCAGGTTTCATCCTTGACTGATAAGCTAATGAATCTCACATCTGTTTCTCCAGCCCAGCCTCTCCTTCTAAAAACTGAAGACTCATACCCAGATATCTTAGTTGACATCTTTACCTGGATATCTCGTGGCAACCTCAATCTACATGCTAAAACTGGACTTGTTAACTCTATTCCCTTTGCTTTCTCTCCTCACCGTCTACGACCCTTTTTCATTCACATTTGTATGAATGGAACCACGGTCCACTCAATCACCATGTCCCTGGCCCCTGGAGTCATCTCAGTCACCTGCACTTTTACACATCCGATGTGTTCTTCGAAATCGACCTTCTATTTATTTCCCGAATCTTTAACTCATACACCATCTATCCCCTCTGCCAGTTACTGCCTTAGTTCAAAGGCAGTATTAGTTACCTATCAGCAGCGTTGCTAAACTATGCTCATAATTCATTTCCTGCCAGTGTCGCTGCCCTTCACACAATGTCAATTCCAATAGACTAGTTAGAATGATCTTTCTAAAAATATGAAGCCTATATTCCTTAGTTTTGCAGACCTTTTTGGCCATTGCCTTCTTCATCCTCGTTTTTCTATGCTCCAGAGATACTTGTTGTTCCTCTCTTGTACATCCTCGTATTTTTGCCCTTCAGTTGCTCTTCTTGCCATGCCCCTCACCTCCTTTTTATCTGCTACCTCTCTCTCAATTTCAAGAATCCATTGACATATCACTTTCCCTAAGAATCCTTTTCTATCTACTTCCAACTGTTAGATACACCTACAATTATCCTATAAGCGCTCTCGGTTACATCCATGACACCATTTATCAAAAATAGTGTAATCCTCGGTTTACTTGTCTCTCTTCCCTGCTCTGGGGGAAGGCCCTGGGGCTTTCTTCTTAGGGTCCCCTCTGCCTCCCAGTGTGTCTGACACTTAGGGTTATGTGTTGAATATGTGGCTTGCACATAGATCTATAATGCTATAACTGTTAACCTTTCTCAGAAATTATTTCTAAAATAACATAAATCTAAGATCTCGTGAATGGAAAGATAATATAGAAAACGTCTTGATTTTATGATAATAAGTGAATGATATGTATTTAAGAATTTCAAGATCTGGTTCACGTGGAAAGCTGAAGGAATTCCCATGAGAAACAGTTAAATAGTAGACCTTCATGATGCCCATGTATCTTCACTTAAGCGAAAAGGAAAAGAATAATTTTTCTAAAAAAATTATATCTTGGCTTATAATCCTATTTGCTATTGCTATATGCAAACTAAAAGGCTAGACCCTCTTGTGTTCCATAACCCCCACCCCCATTGGTCCAGGAGGATATCTCATTTTCTCATGGCTTATGAATCTACTTGAAATATGAACTCCAGTAAATATCTTCCCCCCAAAAAGTAATAGAGGAGATTTATCTAGGTTCATATTCATGTACTAGCAACACGATAGCCAGATAAATTTGATTACACTTTCTATTTGAAAGGCACCTTTGAAGCAGATCAGAAATTTAAATTTACTCAGGTGTTTAGGGAGATCTTAAACTAGCTGTTAATGCTGAGTTCACTAGTAATTAAGACTACAATGTTAAAAGTGATTGTATTATCCAAGGGCAAGATTTCTAATTGGCAAACTTTGAATGGGGCAACCAGATTCCATCATCCTGGCTGCTGAGAAGTATTACTGGTTATAACTGATAGTTCTTTGAAGATAACAAAGAATTAATTCATGGGTGACTTTATATGAGAATTTACATGCCCAGCAGAAAAGAGGGATGGGCGAGCCATGTCTGTTACAGTTACAGTGAAACTGTTCAAATTGTCTGAGAGAGTGGAGAGAATAATTATGTAAAAGTGACAGAACTCTTTGGGTTTAGTTTCTTAAATTCTATATTTTATCATTTCTAATAGCCACTGAAGACTCTCTCCTTTATAAAAGAAGGGAGAAAAGGGAGAAGTGTATGGTTTCACTCTTCTGCCAAGAGTATAAGTGGAATTACAGCATCATTGTGATGAATTTAGGCTTTCTTGGTTTTATCTTTGGAGTTCTTAAAAAGACTGTATTGTTTAACTGAAGGAAGTTAAAGTTTTTTGTTGAATCACTCTTGTAAAGGTGGTTGTCTTTGATACGAATATTCCTGCAAAGCCCTGAATCATGAGGACTATGTTAAAGGATTCAATTTACTTTGGGTCTCCTTAAAGATGAGTTGAGTGTGCCAGCCTACCACTCTAATGCGTATATGTGTGCGCGTGCATATGTGAGTGTGTGTGTGTGTGCACCTTCTCTCCTGGGATGTCCCGAATGACCTAGAGCAAGAGAAGAACGTGACCACCTGCCCGGCCCCCACACCCCTGCCTAGCATCAGCGCTCCCTCCCGCATCTGCCCATGCCCTGCCCTGTGCTCTAGTCTCTGACTTGCCTTGAGCCGGCCCCTGCTGTGTGTCCTGTTGGCTTCGTCACTATCACTGGCTTTATGGATTATTTCCGTGGCTGGCTCGATTTTTCTTTTCTTTTCGTTCACTATTTGGTGATGCGCTCATTTAATTTCTGTTTAAATTTTGTATGTCTCTCTTTCTCTCTCCGGCTTGTTCCCTATCTGTCCACGCTGTTGTGCTGACTGTCTTCACTGCTCATTCCCTGCTGCCTCTAGCATCCATCAGGTGCAAGCTGCAGATCTGCGGAGAGTGTCTGCTCCCCCTGGCTCCTTCACCATGTGAGTACAAAGCTGTTCAGTTTTTACGTTTTGTCTCTCACCCTCATCTCCTCCTCAGGGTTAGACTACCTGTGTCCTTTTCCTTCACAGGTCTGCTTCTCAAAGAACCCCCTAATGTAATTGCCTTCTTTACCCCTTCTCTGATTTGAGATGGAGCTGTGAAGTTCTCTGTGTTCTACGTGTCTCAATCCTCTGAGTTCACAATTTAATTTTTTGATTAGGTACGTTAGGGCCCATAGTTGCATGGAGTTGTATGAAATTCCATACTAAGCATTTGGTTTTATGGAAAGTTTGTAATACCATCAGACCATTCCATTGTCGATGGCTCAAGAGTGACGTTGAAGAAGTGCCTGCTGCCCTTGATTTGTGGACGGACCCCTAAAATCACATGTGGAGTTTTGAGTGTATGTACACGCATCTGTGCATTTTTCTGGGTTGAAGATCCATAGTTGTAATAAAAGATTAATGACCCAAAACTGTCGTCGAGTTAGCAAAACGCATTTTATACATAGTTAGTAATTTGTACTTAGACACTATGGTTTTCTTTTTTCTGGTGAAAACAAATAAAAAGAAAATGTTTTTTAGCACTTTACGTTAGGATTCTTTTATGTTGTTGCCTCTGTCTTGCTCTTCTTTCTTTTCTCCATCTTACACATACTTAGCTAGCTTTTATTATGTTTCAGGTACTGTTATGGGTGCTTACACACGTTAACTGAGTACTCCCCAACAACCCTATGCCATGTGGTATTATTATCTCCATGTTATGCAGGAAGAATCTGATGCACAGAGAGGTTAAATAACTTGCCTAAGGTCACATAGCTAATAAGTGGTAGACTGGGATGCAAACTCAGGCAGTCTGACCTCCAAGTTCATGCTCGTAACAATTTATGATCTGCCGCCTTTCATCTATCAGGATCCTAAGTATTTTTCAGGGCCCAGTTGAATGATTGCCTTTTCAAAGAATTCTTCCTAGATTCTTCCTGTCAGAATTAGTTACATCCTCACTGGAGTTCACTATTGATGTGCTTATTATGGTTCTCAATGTTTAATAGATTGATATTAATTATATTAGCTCCATATCTTGTGTATTCCACACTAGACTTAGGCTACTTGACATCCTTGATTGTATCTTCTTATGAATCTTTGTGTTCCCAGCCCTGATCACGGATCTTAACACAAAGTATTTTGAAACCAAACAGAATTGTTGGTTGGATGATAGAATGAATGAATGAAAGAAGATGTGTCTAAATTGAACTGTACAATATCTAACATCTAGGGATGTGCCAGAGTGATTCCTAAAGTTCAGTTATATAGTCTTACTTTCAACCCTAATCTTGTAGGTACACATTTATTTGTTCATATATTAACAAATATTGTTTCAAAAATATTTATTTTGCTTTGCTCTGTGTCAGACACTGTTTTGTGCTTGGTATCTAGTGGTCAGCACAGCAGAGCACTACCTTCATGGACCTTAAAACTGAGTGGTCAAAGAATCAATAAGGAAATAACATTTAATTTCCAATTTGGAGGCTATTGCTGAGTATATTCAACGTTCTGTACAAGGCCTGTTCAGTAAACTTGAGTCCAAGGAATGGCTCTCAGTGATCATTATTTTCAGTGTCTCTATCAATAGAGTTCAAAGAATTGAAAGCATCAGGAGCAGACGTCATGTGATGTTTGTCGTATTTCTAGTGCTGTTTAAGTTTTGATGCATATAATTTGATGCTGTTTAAGTTTTAGGCATATAATTTAAACGAGGCTGTTTCTTTCTTATTCCGGGTGTGTACACTATGGTAAGGTAAATTTGTCGTGTCTGTTTTGATAGGGTACAACAGACAGGACACCTAGGTGTGGCCGCTTTAAAACTTGAATATTGATCTAAAATATTTTGTCTATATATGATATATTAAATGTTACATTTGTAGATTTTATATCTATCTATAATTGATGAAATATTTATATAATTTAAATTTATTAAATTAGAGTATTATTTTTCAAATTAGATCACAAAACACTGTTACATAGAGCAAGGAACATGGAGAAAAATCTAAGCACAACAGTGAGTATTGTGTCTTTATATATTATGATGGTGGTAGCTTAGCTTTGACCCGTTCTCATGATGCTATTTGCTGTATTCAGCAATATTTAAAAATCACATTAACATTGCTTTGGACCCCAGTATGTATCTAATACATAACCCTTTGCAACTGGCTTCCCTAACTGACCATAACATCTTTGAGATTTCTCAAAAGTGTTGCCAATATCAATCATTTGTTCCTTTTTATTGCTGAGTAGTATTCCATTGTATGGATGTTTCCATTTATTTACCCATTTACTCATTGAAGAACAGCTGGGTTATTTCCAGTTTGGGGAAATTACGAATAGACCTGCTATGCACATTGATGAACAGGTTTTATGTGAACATAAGTTTTCATTTTTCTAGGTTAAACACCTAGGAATGGGATTCCTGGGTCATATGGTAAGTGTATGTTTAACTTCGTAAGAAACTGACAGACTGTCTTCCAGAATGGTTGTTCCATTTTGCGTTTCCACCAGCAATGTATGGGAGTTCCACTTGTTCCACATCCCCACCAGTACTTGGTATCGTTGGCATTTTAAAAGTTTAATAATTTAATCATTCTAATATGAGTGTTTTTTCATGTGATTATTTGACTTCTATTATATAGTCTTTGGTGAAGCATTGGTTCAAATCTTTTGCCCATTTTGGGGGCTGTTTATTTTCTTCCTGTTGAGTTTTGAGAATTTGTCATATATTCTGGATCTAAGTCTTTTGTTAGATATGTGCTTTGTGAATATTTTCTCTTAGTATATATCTTGTCTTTTCATTTTCTTAACAGTATCTTTTGCAGAGCAAAAGTTTTAACTTTTGACAAAATCCATATTATCAATTTTTTCTTTATTGAGCTGTGTTTTTGGTGTTATGTTCAAGAATATTTTGTTTAATTCCAGGTCATGAATATTTTTTCCTTTGTCTTCTAGAAGTTTTATAGTTTTGCATTTTGCATTTAGTCTATGATTTGTCTTAATTTTTATATAAGATGTGAGTTTTAGGTTGAGGTTAATTTTTTTTCTTTTTGTGTATAGATATTCAATGGTTTTGGCACTATTTGTTGAAAAGACTATCTTTTTCCATTGAATTACCTTTACATCTTTATCAAAAATCAATTGGTTATGTGTATATATGTACACATACATACATATATATGTGTATATATATAGATAAATAGATGTAGATATGAATGTATATGGATAAGGATATATTTGGATGGATAGATATCAATTTTTGGACTCTATTCTGTCCCATTCATCTATTTATTTGTGCCTTTGTCAATGCCGTACTCTTTTGATTATTGTACTTTTAAAATAAATCTTAAAATTTGGTTGTGTTCTCCCAATTCTGTTCTTCCTTTTCAAAATTTTCTTGGCTATTCAAGTTCCTTTGTCTTTCCATATAAATTTTGAAATCAGCTTGCCTGTATCTCCAAAAATCCTACTATGACTTTGACTTGTATTGCATTGAATCTGTAGATTGATTTGGGGAATATAGACATCTTTCCTACACTGAGATTCCCAATCCATAAATACTGTATGTCTTTCCATTGTGCATCATTGTTTGTAGTTTTCAACATACAGATCTTGTATGTATCTTGTTATAGATTTGTGTCTAAGTATTTCATTTTTGTGAGCTATTTTAAATGCTAGTTTTTAAAATGTCAGTTTCCAATTGGTCATTGCTAGTATATGTAACTATGATGGATTTTTATGTGTTGACCTTGTATCCTATGGCCTTACTAAATTCACTTTTTATTTCTAGGAATTTGGTAGCATCCTTAGAATTTTCTACATAGTCACACTTGTTGTCTGTGAATAGGAATAGTTAGTTGTAGATTTGTTTGTTGAAGTACTTTTATCAAGACATCTGGGAAAGATTAGGGAGAATTGAGTTATTTGTTCTTTAAATGTTTGTTAGAATTTGCCAATGAAACCATCTCAGCTTCAAGATTTCTTTTTTCTCTTTTCAACTAACTCCAATTTCTTTAGAAGTTAAAGGCTACATGGATTATCTATTTTATCATAGGTGAGTTTTAGTTCTTTTGTAGTTGTTTGAAGTTTTTGAGGAATTGGTCCATTTCAACTAAGCTATTGATTAATGTGTGTAGAATTATGTGGAGTCTGTAGAGATAGTCCACTTTTATTCCTAATATTAGTATTTTTTTTCCTTCTCTCCTCTCTTCTGTATCAATCTTAGTAGAGGTTTACCAGTTTCATTGATTTTTTTATTTTAGAGAATCAACTTTTGGTTTCACTTATTTTTCTCAATTGTTTTTCTGTTTGTAATTTCATTGATCCTGCCCTTATTATTTCTTTCTTTCTACTTGTTTGGGGTTTATTTTGCTCTTATTTTTCTAGTTCTTTACAGTGGAAGCTTAATTCTTATTTGTTTTAGTAAGCAATTGACTCAATTGAGTTTAGGCCACAAGTTCTGACTCACTTTCTGCGGGTCGTGGCTACAGTGTTCTGTTTTCAAAGCCTATGCAGTGCTATTCCTGTCTGTCTGGTGTGTGTACCACCAAGCTGCAGTGTGAGATCTGGCTGGAAGGTCTACCCTGTTGTTCAGTTCCTGAAGTCTATGGTATGCTGTTTAGGGTCAGATTCACACATGTGCAGCCTAAAGATGAAGTTGAGAGTTCCTGAACACCTTTATGGAGTTGTTGTCCTGAGCGCCTCCCTCTCTAGTGTCATCCCCAGTACTTTCCAGTTTCCCGGGGCTGCCTTTTTTGGTCTTTCAGCCAGAAAGCTAAGACTTTAGTTACCTTGTTCTGCTGCATACTTCCTGCAACTGTGTTCATGTCCAGGACCAAGCAATAATGTGACAGAAAGAGAAAAAGAAGCAATATACGTTTATCCCATCGTCTTGGGATCACAGCTCTTCTTATCAGAGAGGAATGCTCTCTTCTCTTACAGTTTTAAGCACCTGATGGCCTTTGTCATCGTTGCTGCCAGTGTGGCAAAATTGCCTGCATGCTGGGGTGTAAGAAATTGGAAGGGGAAAAAAAAAGGAGATTTCCCTGAATTTCTCTGAGCATTCAGAGTCCCTTTGCTTTCCTCAAGCCAGAGCTCAAGGGCTCTCCTAGAGCTTTCTCTGCCTGTACCTTTTGTCTGTTGCAGGCTTTGGGCTGCCTAGAGTCCACACCAGGGTTTACTGGAAGGAAAAGTGGGGGAGAGCTTACCGCCAGATTGGTATTTTAAATTCTGGTCTTTTTCCCCAATCTGCTGCTACTGTTTACTTTCAGAGTTCTCAAATAGCTGCTGTATGAATTCTGTCCAGATTTTAATAGCTGCATTCATTGGGGAAGAAAGAATGGTGTGTGCTTACCCACCTTACTCAGAACCAGAAGTTCTCTACTGCTTTTAAAAACAGAGTGCTATCATACTATATCTTCTTCCCCACTGCAGTTACTCAGAGAGCGCCATGGCTAAACTAGGCAAAATAACTCTGCCGAGAGATCAGTGTATTTTGAACTACAGCCAACATGTGTTAAATATGCCATCTTGCACAGCAGTTACAATTTAAACATAAACAAGATGTTTCCCAGTGCTAAATTGTGTGGATTCGTTTGTTACCTTGGGGAAGGCAGAGTTAGACACAGATCCATGAAAAAAATATGAATTGTCGTATTTGACAACAGGATGAATATGATTCAGCATTCTAAAATTGCTTTTGATCAAGCTTCTTGGTAAAGGATGAAAGTAAACTGATTTTTGTTGTAAGAAGAAAGGGAGTTTTACTAAGAGAAAGACAAATATTTATGACATGTCTTTTTTTTTTTATGGTTCTGTTTTGGGTTGAGTTTAAGAATTTTGTTGTTGAGAAAGTACCAAGATAGAGCCGAGAATCTTCAATCTTAAAGAAAACAAATGGGTCATAGGTAGTTTAACATTTGCATGCATCTGGCCAGGGAGGTAAACTAGAGGATCCCTTGAAGGGCTTTCCGAAATTCTGTAATTCTGTTCTCCAGCTGGTCACAAGAAAGCTTTTGTTTTAACATTTCTTGAAATGTTCTTTCTATAAACTCTACTCTGCGACACCCTGGACTCTCTCAGGGAATAGCAAAAACATTGCCAAAGGAGAAATTTACATGTATGCCTTGTAAACTATGAGGTTTACTGCTAAAGCAGCTGAGAAGATCCATCAGACATGGTTTGCCAGAATGAATTAAGCTATTGGTGGCTAACACACAAAACTTCATGAGAACCTCAGGATGAATAGCACTCCTGGGCCAGTTGAGCTTCCAGAAGAATGCTTCGTTCATGTCTGGGGCAGAAATCTGTCCAGATTCTGATTTATGGATTATAATTTTTGGGTCATAGTTTATGGACCCCAAAACCCAATTATGAGGCTGCCGAAGGGGCCTAAGCACTCAAAAAATTGTGAATATATTTGTTATTAATGCTTTTGCTGCTATTACAGTATCCCTGGGTGATTATCTCTTAGTGGTAGGATTATAGATAATTTTTTATTGCCTTTCTGTATTTTCTGATTGATTTCAATGAACATGCATTACTACTATAAAGGGAAAAAAAGCCAAAAAAAAAAAACCAAACAACAAAAACAAAAGAGAATTGCTGCATGCATAGAATGGAAAGAAATGCCATTTGCTCAATCTCAGAGTCAGAAAGTGAGGTGTAAGAGTTAGCTGCAGGCTTTCTAGAAAGCAAAGCTATTTGCTCTCTGAACCTCTGAGCAAAGGAAACTGCTAAGTTTCACTCATCTTCTTTTCTTCTTTCTTCTTTCTCCCTCCCACTCCCACATCTTCTAGGTTATCTTCCTAGTGATTTTGTTTCCCACTGGCTTTTAAAGTTTCTTGACCTTTAATCATGTCAAAATACCATGATCTCCTTTCTTCTTATGCCACTCCTCTCTGCTGCTTCCATAAGACAGATATACCAAACTGAAAATTCTAAAGAAAAGTAAATAAGAGCTAGTTGGGCTTCATCTCATTCCAATTTCCAAACTTGAGCCCAGGCTGCACCTCGGTTAATGGTGGTTTTCCTCCCTATGCTCTGCGAGTTTCCCCCAAGACTTTCTTCACTCCGCCTGCACTTCTGTTCCCACTCAGATGGCCAAAGGGGTCTAGTGACTTAAAGAAAAGGGGCAGCAGGAGTGGACACAAGTCTCTAACTGGACTGTCTTCCTCCTTCCTTCTGTTTGGAGTATCTAGGGGAGCCCTGCTTTTGTCTGTGTGACACTGGCCATGTGTTAACATTTTTGCATTTCAGTTTTTCAGACACTAAAGTATAATGTGGTTAGTCCCTGAGATTTTCATCAGCTCCGAAGGTCTGTTATGCTAAAATTCAGAACATGACCTGAGACTACAAAAATCTTCCCCAAAGGCATCTAAGACATGAAGCAGGCAAGACTTGCAGTGGGACATGAGAGGGTCATCCTTTATCCCTAGTATTGATCAGGGAGGCCAGGCCCTGTACTGCCTTGGTACACTTAACTAATGTCTTACCTTGCTCTCAGCAAGAACCCAAGTGGATTTTCTTCATTTAGCCTGGGAGGTAATGTGTGCCTGATATTATGCCAAGCACCTTGAGTTCTGATCACATTTAACAACCTAATAACTGTATATGGTAACAATAACAATTGCTATTATTCCTATTCCATAGGTGAGAAGACAGAATAAGAAATGTTGGGAAACTTGCCTAAGATCATATGCCATAAAGTGATAAAGTTAACACCCAGGGCTATCTGCTTTGATGATCACATTTAAGGCAGTGAACTCTACTATCAGTTTAACCTCTGATCATTTTCCTGTGTATGTGTGTGTTTATTTTCATATATATGATTTATGTATTTTAATCAAATCATATGATGTAAACGTCTCCCCTTTTTAAGAAAACTTGGAGATGAATAATAACTTAGAATTCAGTTTTGAGTGTTTCAAATGTGTGAATCTTTGGTATTACGGGTTTACAGTTCAAATGTTATTATAAGAAAAATGTCAGAGTGACAAACCCCAGTTAAAAATAAATTCTAGTTCAGCTAAAGAACTTAGAGAGTCTTTTAGAATTGTTAGTAATGGTGTTTGGTCTCCAGACAAGGCTTATGGGGAAGGGTCATGCTTGCATCTGCAGTGGATGGATGGCACCTGTGTTCTTTTAGCAAAGGTAAACAGAGATCGTAGCATCTGGTACAGTTATGTAAAGGCATAATACATTTAGGACTCCCTCAACATTTAAAATTATATCTTGTTGCTTTTAACATTTATTTTTAGAGATGAATTATTCATGTCTGCGTAGGTGTAGAGACAGTCTTACGAGTCAGCGCTTCTCGTGTAGCAGAAGCTCACTTCAGAATTGAAGCAAGTATTTACTCAGGTATTGGCTTGAAGTGCAGGGCATAAGGAGGCTACTGCACAGTCAGCTTCAGGCATAAAATATATTTTAAATATTTTAAAAAATCAAAATAAAAATTTAAAATATGACTTTAGAAGTCCCTTTAGTTCAATAAACACAACAATAATTTTTTTAGATTATTCTACATATCTTGACGTTTAGAAGGAGAAGTGGAAATTAGGGTCTGAGTATCCTGAACAGTGATATCAAGCCAGCAGAGATTTCCAAGCCAGGTTAGAATTTTAGAAAGTGAAAAATTGGATTCTTCTTCTTCTATTATGTATCTTTTTATAAACAGTAGTCAGAGTGTTAAAACAAAATGTATTAGTTTTCCTAGTGCATCTTTTTAGTAGGCATCTGTATTAGTTTGCTGGGGCTTCCATATCAAAGTACCACAGACTGAGTGGTTTAAACAACAGAAATTTATTTCCTCACTGTTCTGGAGGCTAGAAGTCTGAGATCAAGGTGTTGGCAAAGTTGATTTCTTCTGAGGCCTCTCTCCTTGGCTTGTAGATGGCTGTATTCTTCCTGTATCTTCACATGGTCTTTCCTCTGTTTGTGTCTGTGTCCTAATTTCTTCTTGTAAGGACCCCAGACAGATTGGATTAGGGCCCACCCATATGACCTCGTTTTAACTTAATTCCTCTTTAAAGACCTTATCTCCAAATTCAATCACATTCTGAGATACTGGAGGCTAGGACTTCAGCATATGAATTTTTGGAGGACACAACTCAGCTCATAACAGCATCATATTAGATAAATTTGATGGAATTTTAGTTTTTTTTCCTGTCACCACTGTGTGAAGACTAAACTTTGTATATATTACTCATATTGATAGGTTAATTCTTTAAAATCTTTTTTATTAAATGGTGTAAGGGGGCTGAAGGACGTTGCTCTTTTATTCATAGCAGATTGTCATTATTAATTATATGGGTGCAATAAGGTTGTTAACTTCTCTAGACCCAAATTCATTTTCTGTAAAATAAGGTGGTTGAACAATATGAACTTTAAATTTTTGTTCAGATCTGAATTCCTAAAGAATTAGTATAATAAAAGCAGCTATAGAAATATAGACTATAAATGAAAAAGAAAAGAAGTAATTTTGCTAGTCTTTGTGCATAGAAGATCTATTTACAAATGGACTCTCCACCCAGGAAAAAAAATAGTCATTTGCGTCTTTAGATAAACCATTACAACTGCAGTGTTATTAACAGATTTACTGAGCTCAGAGAGAAAAAAAGAAACATTTCAGTTTTTACTCCACTACTGCAATAATAACTGATATTGTATTCCTCCATAGAGTAGGAAGAACATATCAATAACAAAGAAATCTAGACATTTGTTTTGGGTGTTCCAAGAGGATGTTTATTTTGGATTGCTTTGCTGAGGTGGTAATAAACTGCAATGGGCATTTCTTTTGTAGGAGAATTTCAGTTTAATTATACCAATGCAGTTGAGTTTTCCTGGTCTGTCATAATACCCTGAAATGCTTACATGAAATGAAAAGAGAGTAGGTTTTTAAAAGAAAAAAGAAAATACTTGTTGATGTTAGATTTAATTAATCCCTGGAATTCATCATCACATTTTGTGTCAGAAAATGAAATTCTAAAAATGAATTCAGCAAGTCCCAAAGTTGTAGCTAAGGTATTTGACTAAAATGAAAGTCATTGGAAAAATTACAAATGGAACAAAAAGGCCAAAGCTTTTCAGCTTTATATTATGTAACTGTAGTTATTTTATTTTTCTTAATTAATCATTTAGACTCGACTGCTCTAAAGAGAGATAATTTATGTTCTTTAATTGGGACATAAATAAATCTTTTGGTCTGATGGTATTTTTTGCCCAAAGTAAAACAATTACATGTTTCCTTGAAGAAAAATTCTTGGCTTATGAAATGTTAGGATACTGCCTTTGGTAGACACCTGATCTACTGTAATATGGTAAATGAAAGGAGAGAAAGAAATGAGACAAGCAAAAGTACCCCGAATTGTATTCACATTCTATTATGACATTCTCAACAAAAACCATTCTTTTCCTTCTCTTTCCTTATTTTCCTTTTAGTATTGGTAGCACTAAAATATTAACTAGTTATTTCGTGTTTGTTTGTTCTTCATCATCCAAGTAATTTGTCAGTCTACCATTAAAAGCATATCTTAAGGAACTTTTTTTCTCAGGTTTACTATCAAATTTTACAAAAGTTATTTTTGTTGATTAGTAATTGTCGTAGTGATAGAATTGTATGATTTTTACAAGTTCTGTTCTAGCAATATGTCATTGTTCTATCCGTTCTTACACGGACAAGAAAAATGTTTCCAAAAAAATCCCTTAGTCATTAGATCAGGATTTCGAGAATGGTGATGAAGAGTTTCCACCTAATTGGCTAAATGTTGCTGAGTTGGAAAGGAGACTCGGGTTTAGAGGACTCTCCGATTCGTTCTTCTTGGATTTCTGACAAAGAAACCTGGGGTAGTAGGGACACATCTGTGCTATAAGTGGGGGACTTAGCTTTCTACCAGCTGTAGGTTGATGAATAGGAGGTTTGTGACACCGTCTCTCTCTCCAGAGCCAAATGTACCACCACTGAGTATTCCAGACCTTGGCAAGCCATTGCCAACCTGTAGGGAAGAAATGAGTCAAAATATTACACAGTAAAGTACTAATTACCTACTAAGAAAAAATGATTTTGCAAATATTCTTTCTCTAATACCAAGATTTGGGGACAGTATATGTGCCCTTTTATAAAATGTGTATATAGAAAGCTGAAACCGTTTAAGGAAATGTTTCTTATAGAATGCCATTCATTGTCAGGCCAATACTCTATCTTCTTGATATAAAACCAAACATGGAATCCTCTCCTTACTGACCCTATTTCCTAGGGATGCAGAGCTACTTCCACACGATTTGCACAATAGCTTTTCAACAGGAACACATCTTGTAATTCATGCATTCAATCCTTTCTCAGACTAATTTGGGTTACAACATTTCTCTGCCTTAATAGATTCCCATATTTATTTTCACTCCATTATAGCTTCATGCATTTTTGGCTACTGCTTTGTTTGGTTATTTTTACTTATAAAAAATTCTAGATTCTTGACTTTTTTCTATAGGTTTATAGGTGAAATAAGTGTTAAATATTTAAAAATTACATGTGCTCTAGGGTTTTTGTTTTGGTAAAAATATTATTTTAATGTTACACAGACACCCACTCAAGTACCACCACTTGATTCATCAAAGTGCATAGAGTTATTAGAAGATGAGCAAAAGTACTAGTAGTTGTAAGCCTAATTTCAGTGTCCTTCATGATATGTGTGAAAGACCACAAGTGTTTTCTTCTGTGAAATGACATTTTTTAAACTATGCAAATCCCAACACTTGCTCCACACTCCTTTCCAGCAAAGAAAGTCAATTTCTTTATCAGTTGCAAATAAGAATAGGATATTTCAACAGCTTGTGATTGCAAACCCACGTGAAGATTTTTAGCATTTAAATAGCAAATAAATGTAAGGTTTTCCCTCTGTTTGATATAGAAATTCAAACCTGAATTAAAAATGTTTTTTTCTAAGCATATGAGATCTGAAGCCATTTAGATGACTCAAAAGTAACATTATCCTATTATGTCTCATTGGTTCAAGCCCAGTGGTTCCTTACTCCATGGGAAATAGTGATTAATGGTCTTCTCTACAATCAGAACAGCGAAAGAATTCTCCATGCTATTGCAGGCTACTGTACTAAAACATATTAGTGTTTTATGATAGAATCTTTAGTCATTTTTAATAGCCAGGAAACCTCCATTACTTGGACTTACTTTATAAAGTGGAAATAATTCTGGCCTGGTTTGCTAAAAGACAGAGCTTGAGTTCTTATTCCCATTCCAATTGTTTTTAACTCGTCTTCATCTCAGCAATTTGAATTTGTAGAACTCTATTACAAAAACGCGTGTTCCTCTCTACCTCTAATTTCCAGGCCTCTTTATTTCCTGTGGTATTTGCTTCCTTTGCCTTTCATCATGATATTTGTCCAACTTTTTATGCTCTGTAAGCATAAAATAGTATAAAAAGAGTGTAAGTGGGAACTTAAGGTCTAAAACTCCTATTCCAAAGACTTTTCTGAAAGGTTATCATCCCTAGTTGCCAATTCAGCAAACATTAGGGCAGGAGACTCTCATGAGATTTAAAACTATAGATGGTATCTAATCACAAGTAGAAATTCTTCTCCATTCATATGAATCAAAGGCAAGCCAGAGAATCAACTCCGTACCTGGGGGTAGCGCAGCAATAATATGATGCATGAGCACTGAGATTATTTCCTATTTGTTGGTTTTAGTAATGGGAATTGATTTTCCCTTTGAAGCAAATTCTGTTGAGTGGTCCCCATTCTGGCCAATGATGCACGTTACATACATGATTAGGTGGGATGTAGAGTGTAGTCAGTTGTCATGAAAAATAGTTTTTCTCATTACAAAATTAGGAAGTCCATATGGGAAGGAGTAGTTTGATGCATAGGTAGATGTGTATACCTGGGCATCCTGTCCTCAAAGTGCTCATGATTTAATGGGGGGAACAAAATCATCATGTCATGATCACGTTTACATTTCATGCTGACTGCTCAGTCTGCAGCAATCAGGCGAGATGCAAGATGATAGTAGCTTGGTCAGTGGGGTTTTAGTGGAGGAGGTAGAGAAGCATACATATTTGAAAAACATTTAGAGGAGGATGAATGTTGGAGGAGAGAAAGAAGGAGCAGATGGCAATTTAGTTGGGAAATCAAGTGTTTTGAGCTGAAATTCAAGAGAAAAGTGCTTCAAGGAGCAGAGAGTTAAGCACCGTGTGGAATCCTGCTGAAGGGGGAATTAGGGTGAGAATTGAGAAGTGCATTTAATATGCGTGAGTGAAAGGAAAGGAGAAAGTGAAGAGACTGTGTGATCTTATGTAGAGGAAAGTTTGCGAGTCTACGACTTAAAAAATAAATCTGTGACTCTGGTACCCAGACGTTGTAACATTAAGTACATACAGGGTGGTTTCACATAAAAGTCTCAGAATTGGATGACTGAGTCAATAACAGCTGTGACATTCACTGCCACAAAAAGAAATGAGTGGTCAGGAGAATTTGAAATATTGATTAAGGCTACTGGCCTGTTTCTTTTCCTTTAAAGCAGAAATGATGACGCTGCTATACCTGTCGAGCTGCTCACAATGCCGCCAAGTGAAGCAACTACTAGTTCTTCATCTTTGCTTCTCTTTTAAATGCCAGGAACGTGAAACCTAGCAGAAGAGACAGTTTGTAATAACCACATGCTAATTTAACTCTATTGAATATTCATTTATTACAATTTCAGAAGCATAAAATTTATTACAAAGTTCAATGAAAGCATGAAAATGTGCATTTCAATGTGTATTTGAAAATTTTAAAATTGAGTTTTGTTTCAACCAATGGCATAAAAATTCTTTGCTATTTGATATGTATAGACTATTTTTAATTTATTAGCCATGAAGTCAGCACATGTTTCTTTGATATGTATCTTGTTCTGGCACTTAAAGTTTACATTCTTTTGCCAATAGTGCCTGTGGCTAATTATCTCAGTGACTTAAAACCCAATTCCAACGCAAGTAGTAGAAGAAAGGCCAATAAAAAGAAACTAGGGAGAGAGAGATTTAGGTTCTTTAAGAAGAATTTACGAATGTTTAGAGCAGTCTAAACAAAGAATAGGGCGCTTCAATTCTGTACCTCACTACTGGATCGGGATCAAGCAGAGACGGAGCAGCCATTTGAAAATGCAGTCATAGAGGAATATTGAATCAGGTGGAATAGCAAATATTCATTTAGATGACATTTATGATCTCTCCCAACCCTGTAAAGCTTTAATTCCATGATCTTGTTGGAGAGTTGGAGGGATAACTGTCTCAAATAATTTGTAAGCTATGATATATCATATTAACCACTTCACAAATGGATTCTTACGAGACTGAGAACTTACTCAATTTCTGTCAAAAAAGCATTAACAACCTTTAAAGATACTTTCTCTAGAAAAACATGTTGGGCAGTGGGAGCTCATGATTGACTGCTGCTAATGTGATTTTGGTTTATCCTTGGTTCCAAATTCAAAAAGTTCTTTACAATTTATTTCAGATTCCTGAGGCATTGTTCTCTACTCTAGGCAGAAGACAACTGAATTATTAGTTCTGTCTGAATTCGGCAGGTGTCAAAAATCCATTTGAAATCTCTATTCAGATGCCTCGATTCAATTTGGTTTTGCTGTTCAGTGTAAGAAGGCCCACTTGGGTGTGTTTTTGGATAGGTTATTGTCAGGAGCAGTTTGAAAATGTTCCAGGGTAAATTGCAGTAATTTCTAGGAAGTTGCTAAAGAAAGCCGTTGAGTATAGTTATATTTAAATAGGCCCAGCTTGATAGCTGATGAAAGGAAGTGATGGTAGATGTTTCCGGTTCACTGTTATTTAACTGAAGAGCAGGCAGTCTTGAAATGGTTTACATACCTTTCTGAGAGGGACACCTACCCTTTGTATATTCCTTTTTCTGTGCAGATCTCACTAGAGATAAGATGCAAGGGAGTGAGATAGCATAATCCAGCATGGATTTACCTCTGATCTAGAGAGCTAGGTGGAAAAATGACAGAAATGGACAGCCAAATCAGGGTTTGCCAGGGGCTGACAAAGAGAAAAGCCGCTAGTGAGCAGCTCTGAGACGCTGATGCCAAACCGTGCTAAAGCCTCAGGGCAATGCATAGTCCCAGAGGAATTTGACTTTCTTGATTTTCATTCATTTGTTCAAAAACCATTATTGTAAACAACACAGGCCAGGCTCTGTTTTAGGTGCTGGAGTGCAAAGAAGAGGAAGAAATAGTCTTTTATGCCATGAATTCACACTAGAAATTAATATTTTAATCAAAGTCCATTCATAAAATAAGGGCCAATTTAAGTGAATTCTGTTAAAGATCAGTTAGAAACATACTAGATTATATCTAGATTATGATCAGTTAGAATCTCACATTTACATTGCTTGAAAGAAGTTAAAGCAACTTATTACTATTATTATTAAATCAGGCCTCAAGGGAGAAAGGCAGACAGAGTTGTGATGCTTTTCTGCCTTGCAAAGGAAAACTCTATGAGTAACAAATGCCTGGTTAAGTTGTAGTTTGTCATAAAACTCAGAGTCTACATAGTGTTTTAAGGGGAAGGTCTTATACTGAACCATTTAAGAAATGTTGATGAAAACAGAACATTCACAAGGTACAAAATGTAGAATAATTATATAACTTCAAGGGTCTCCTCTGTAACATGAATTAGGATGTATATTCTTACTATCTTTGAATAGAATATCTTGCAAACATTCACAGTCCCCACTTGCCTTCTCATCCAACAGACTATAGATGGCCACCTAACTCTGAATCTTGTCTCCCTACCCATGTCAACAGACTCTCATCCTGCTAAGGTTTGAGATCTACTAACTGGTCTTTAGAGCTGCGACTCCAGCTTCTACTATGACGTTATTATTTAGGACTGAATAAAAAAATATAGGGCTTGTGAAAATTGACGAAGCATCAGGTTGCTAATAATAGTAACAGCAACAATATATTATTTTCGAACACTTACTACTTACCAGGAATGTAAGTAGTATTTTACATGCATCTTCTCATTCAATGCTCGCTACATTCCTATTATCAATCCCATTTTTCAGATCAGAAAATGGCTTAGAGAATTAACTTCCAAGTTCTCAACATCAAACACATGTTAATCAACAGAGTTCAGATTAGAACTAAGATTTTTCTGACTTTACATCCTGCTTTATGTACTGTGCTATGTTGTCTTAATATTAAAGGGTGTTCCTCCCAGGTGGTCATGTTTCCAATGAGAAGAAGGAGTTATGCCGTGTCAATGGTCTGACTCTGGGGAGCAAAAGCACCCAACTCCTCCCCTTGGTCCATTAGGGGTGTCATGTGCAGGCGATTGGAATGAGAGGCATCTGCTATCAGTCTGAGAGAAGCAGTGTGTAGTAAAGAAATTGATTGAAAGAATGAAGCAGTTTGAAGGCATAAAGGAAGAATTTGACTCTAATGGATTGAAAGTCTTTGAAGAGACAATTAAAAAAAAAAAAAAAAACCAAACTATTGGCAGAACCTACTGGAGAGCAGAAAGTAATGAGAATTAGATGTAAGTTGAATAGCAGTGAGTGTTCAGGGAGTTGTCTCAATGGCACTCCACCCCCTCACCTCCCAACATCTCAGGGTACATAACGTGGGTAAGGGAAGCTGTGGTCTGGAGATGTTGGTGGCTTGAGTGTGACTTTAGCAAGAGGTGCTCTTATTATGGTTCTTGAGAAAGTTATCATGTGCTTTTAGAGGAGCTCAATCTTGATGTTTCAGAGAAAATTAGAAAGCGACAGATTGAGGTCACTGCCCCGATTTCAAAGGGCGTTCGCAGATTGCTGAGTCCCTTATAGGAACCTTGAAAGACTCCATGGAAGTCAGGTTTAGAATCTCGAATATAGAGCTGAAATCAGTATTGGAGTAGCTTGTGGTGGATGTTGGCATGGAGGCAAATTTGTTTTTACCCAGGTTGTTAGTCTCTTCTATGCTCTACTAACTTTCTTGGCAAAATTTAATTTTAGAAAACTAATGGCAGTGCTATTTCCCAGACTCCAAGGAACAGCTTTGTCATCCTCCACCTCCAGCCAGCCGTTAATGGGACACTAATATATTTTGACATAAAGGGACACAATTGAATTACTTGGCTTTCATTTAATCTCTGTGTACACTCCCCCATGTTCTAGTTGTCTGTTTTCATGTTATTAGTTGGTCTGTAAAATACCAGATGGGAGAAGATCCAGGAGAATCACGACACCAGCCAGGCTAGACAGTTTCCCTCGGAGGAAGCCCAGCAGCTTGTCTGAAGTGTCTGGGGAGGTTCCTGTATGTGCCCTCAAATTCTTCCAATACCTGGCAGCAGTAGATGCTATTGTTCATTAGCAGAACCTTATCTAGGAGAGCAATGTTCAGAATAATAATTAAGCTGATAATAGCTAATATCTATTGAGTACTTGCAATGTGCCAGGCCTTTTGCTAAGCACATCATCTGTATTGACTCATTTAATTCTCATAATATCCGTATGAGGTAGATGCTGTTATTATCCCCACTTTATCTATGAGGAAACTGAAGCACAGAGTTTCCTGGTTAACCAGTAATAGAAAGAACTTGGCTCCAAATTCCAGGCAATCTGACTTGGAATCTGAGCTCTTAACCACTTTGCTGAGCTGCCTCCCATACCCACTGTTTACACCAGAGTCCAGAATAATTCAAAGGGGTTTTCCATCATGGACCCTAGGATTGAATGCCCTAGAATTTGCTGATGGGTCTCATCTGGGGCAACATTTGATAGTGGGCCAAACACCAGGTACCCTAGTCAGAAGAGAGGGTTTAAGTAAACTGCTGCCAGTGGGAAAGTGGGATGTATTGTAGATTGTTGGGAGATGATGGGAGGTGAGAGCAAGAGAGTAAATGTGTAGGGAGGTGGAGGGGAGAAAGTGACAAGTGGTTAGTGAGAGTCTCCATTTTTTTCCACCTTGCTTAGCTGGCTATTCTAGAGATGAAGTGAAATAATATGTGAATTCATTTGGGATCCTGAAAGTTCTATTCAAATGATAGTTCCTGTTGTATGTCCACGGTGTACCACCTATAAGTCAGGAAGATGGATGGGAGGCAATGGTGTGTGGTTGGAATCAGCAGGCACAGATGAGAAACTTGGAGGTAGAAGCAGGCGGACAGGGAGCAGGCACTGATGGATTTTGAGAAAGGTGGTCCATACTAGTTAGCGGATGAGGAGGAGGGGTACAATGACTGGTCTGCAGGCATTCTCTGAACCCTATTTCCCACTCCACAGCTACTGCTGTACCCAGGTCTTAGCTTTGATACCTCCAGCCCACTGGAGAAGACTAGAGCTCACTGCCATATAATCTATTGTTATCTCAAAAATTGTTTAGGTAGAGCTCTTTCAACCTCTGTCCTCCCTCATCTGCCTTTACAGAGTATGATGGGCCACCACATTCTATAGTTCTAGCTTCCCTCTTATCTGCTATGCTTGAAGGAAAATATTTGCAAATTACAATCTTTTCAGGTCACTGGGGTGAAAATAAAAAAAATAAAATAAAAAATAAATTTTTTTGAAAATAAAAACATCAGACCCCTCTTAATTTGGGGATAAGCGTTTGGTACAAACATTGTATGGTCACTCTGTTAATCATTTAAATTCTTTCCTATCTACTCACATCTAATACCTAACACTCTTTGCTATAGTTCTTATTTTTACTCTTGTCCTGAGTTGTCATTTATTTACCTGTTGACATACTTTAAAAATAATTAGATTATTTTTCTAAAAATGATCTAAAAATGATTTATTTTCTAAAAATGAAACTCAATGTAAAACAATCCCCAAATCCCTTCATGTAGGCATAACCACTTGGAACAGCTTGTTGAACATTTTCTCCGGACACTTCTCTACGTCTACAAACTCCTAAATTCCACAATTTGCATGAAGAAGATTATGCCATATAACTTTCCATGGCTTTTTTTCACTTAATATGTTGGAGTCAGACTTCCCTCTAGATAAATGTAGATCTACACACTTATTTGTAGTATTTGCCCAGTATTCTCTTGTTTAAATGTACCACAGTTTACTCAGCCATCCCCTTGTCAATTGTTTATTGATAAAGAATAAGTCTAAGCACCATATAGAGACCATCTGACTCTGTTAATCCAGGCTCTATGGCTTTGCTGTCAAATCCCTGGGATTTTGGGCATCATATCATAGAAGGAGCATGAAACCGATGAGTGAG
Organism: Diceros bicornis minor; assembly: GCF_020826845.1. Taxonomy (NCBI): domain Eukaryota; kingdom Metazoa; phylum Chordata; class Mammalia; order Perissodactyla; family Rhinocerotidae; genus Diceros; species Diceros bicornis. The sequence goes on along the minus strand of NC_080742.1, from coordinate 85,648,031 downwards.
GAGTCCAAGGCTCTGCTCCCAGCTCTGCCACTTAGTAGTTATGTGACCATTAAATCATTTTACCTTTCTGAACCTCAGTTTCCCTATGTGTAAATGATGATGTGGCTATGCATGATGCTTAAGATCTGTGCTACTAATTTACAAATATGCTGTCAAACCATATCTCCCATCACAATTTAAATACTTATGTCAATTTTATTTATCAATGCCTGTTCAATATCTGGCACAATGTCCAATATCAAGTAGATACTCAACAAATATATACTGACTGCATGGACCTATGCAACTATTGAATCTATCTACTCAACTTTCCCTCAGAAATATCCATCTTGTGGTTTTATATTGGCTTAGTTTTTAATCCAGTGAACCTCAGACTTTTTTATGTGTCCACCATCTCCCTTTAGAATTTGTGCACTTATATCTCAATCTCTCTGTGTGTCTGTGTAGTCAGGAGAGAGAACTATGTATAGATGTGTACATATGTATCTATAGTTGGAGATATATTTGTTATTTTGGAGATGAGTAGAGGGGAGCCTATATGGAGGGAGTTACTATACTTTGCCCTAAAATGAGATTTTAGACAAGAGAATGAAATTAAATTATTCCAAAGTTGCACTGAAATTAAGTGTGTGTGTGTGTGTGTGTGTGTGTGTTTGAGGTGGGGCTAACAGTACCCTGATGATATTTTTAAAGTATCACTCCCTCCTTCCATCTATCTTTTTCTTTTTTTTCCCTTCGCCCTCCCGCCTCTCTTTCCTTCTTCCCTCCCTCACTTCCTTCCTTTTTTTTCTTTCTTCTCTTTCTCTCTTCCTTTCCTTCCTTTCTCTCCTTTACTAAAATGAATTGAGGAATAATGCTATTCTTTCTACTTTAGTCAGTGGTGACTTTTATCCCATAATATAAGAATGAAGAAGCAATCTTCTATTTGAGAATATTCTTGAAACCAATGAAATCTAAGGGTAAGATAATATTCAAGGACAAGTGGCGATTGTTTTATATTAATATATTGAAGACCTGTGTTGATCCATAGTGGTGATGATGAAAATTCTTTCACTCAACTAATGCCCATGATTAAACTGTTTTGAAAATATTACTTAAGAGCAACCAGGGAATCTAGGTAAAGACATTCTGAAGGAGAACAGGATGCTTCAGAAAGTTTGGTACTACTCCTTTTAATTGTTTAATCTGGATCCTAAACTCATTTGGATTGAACTCTTTTAAAATGAATTACATACTTCATTCCCTTCCTAAAGAAAGTACATTGTACATATTTTAAAATTTTTTCTTTGTTTTGGGTTGCTTAGAGGCACCGTCAGAGGTATTTGTTGTAATATGCTTTGACTGAGAGGTGCTCTCAGAGACTGTTGAGGCAAGTAGAACTATTTCAGTCTCAGTCCTATGCTTTGTGGATTCTTAGTCTGCTTTGTATAGTTTTTTTGTCTCTTCTGAGGGTCCAGCTGCCGTGTTTGGCTATTATGAGCGTGTTTACCTAGAGCAGTTCTTTACAGCTCTGTGCAACTTCTCACTATTTCAGATTAACTGCATCTAATTTATTGTGGAACTAAACACATGATCTTATTAGAAATTTTAATAAGTTAATACCAAATATGAAATGAGTAGTCACCAGAGGCGTTTTCTGCTTATTTCCACATTCGTACTTAAATTCCAGAAACTTGAAGTTTCTAGAGAATTGTTCTTCAGATAATTGCCGCGTTCTGGTAAAGAACCCACCATTCTGCTTTGAATGTGAACTTTTTCTCTAAGCACGAAGAGACGATATTGCCTTTAGTCCCTCCAGGTGCATGTGACCACCAATTCCATCCTCTCATTTGTGTCTGACTACTCGGTTCTTGTTTTGCAGTCCCCAGTCTGTCCCAGACCGCCTGAGGATCCGGGTGAACAAAATCAGTTTACAAGACTATGAAGGATTCCACTATGACAAAGAGAAACTCCGGGAAGCTTGTAAGTTGGAAGTGCCTAATTACATGTAATCAGCCTGTCATCAGCTTCTTGGTCCTCCTTGGTTTGATGGATAGATTTGTCTTGTGTTTGAAAACCAAGGTTAGAGAAATGAAGGGAAGTGTAGTAATATATGAGCCCCACTTGAGGATATATGGGCTGAAGGAGATGGAACGGGAAAAGGAAAGCAACAGAATGAAATTATTCTGCTGAAGATGCGATGTTAGGATCTCTTGGTTCATTAAGCACTTTAGTCTCAGGTTTATCTAAAAAGAGAAAGCAGAAAGATGGTTACTATACCACATGGTATAGTAACATCTAGGAAACTCTGGAGACAGCACAAATCTCCTGGAGCCTGCATTACCAAATACAGGCAGATGTGACAAAATTATCCATGAAGACATGCCCAACACTAGTAGCTATCATGTGATTATGTGATGTCAAAGAATGTCATGATAAAGTGATTAATTGATGATAAGGTGCCATTGTTTATGAAATCTTAAATTGAGCCAACAAATGAATTACTTCTCAATGTCCGTATTTTCCATATGCTTTTTAGAATATGTAACTAATTTTTAGTTCACCTTGTTCATTATTCAGTATTTATTGGGTACTTTTTACATTCAAGTCACTATTTTAGATCCCTGTCTATATCATAATATATGAGGTAACTGGGTAAATTAGGCCAGAAGATATTGAGACCACAGGTGTGTTAGATATTAGGGTTCTGGGTTTCCTTGTAATTGTGAGGGCCAATAGTTAAGTGCAATAAAGTCAGAGAAGAAGAGAGCCAGTGTCCAAAGGCACGAGCAGGGATGCCAACAGAAAGAAAGGTGTTTTCTATAGAACCAGAGATTTATGAACTAAAACCCCCAACTGGCTCCAAGTGTGGACCTGCCTGGAGTTGTAGAAGATGCAAATAGTTAAAACTGGCAGGAGTGGAGTAGGGGACACATTCCTGGGATAATGACTTCTAAGCTCTGCTTCCTGATCCTGTGATCTGGAGTAGGGTTTAGTGGATGGAAATCCTGAAATCCAGGAAAAGTCTCAGGTGGATGCAGGGACTTTGGTATCTGGAGGTGGAAGCAAGCAAGGATCCATTTCCCTGGTAGCCCAATTACCAAACCTACCAGGGAGTTCTGTGTGAAACGTCTGCTTTCTCTATTTCCTCTGCTGCTTCAGTTTCCTCAACCCTTTTGGTTCTTTTCCTTAAACATCAGTAGCCTTTAGTTTCTCACTCTGTCCTTCCCTCTCATTTCCTTTGGTAGGAAAGTTTGAGGTGGAGGAGGAGCAATTCCCTGAACTTCTGCATTTCTCTTTCTGTAAATGACAGATTATATTTTCTAGTGTAAATGAGATTGTAAGGGACAGTCTAGCACAGAATCTAATTTAGCCCATAATGTGATGGACATACCTGTTTGCAGTGGGAGGTGAAGCTACAATGTAAGTTGAACTGACTGTTAGAGGTTAGTAATTATAAAGAATAGGGTTTTGTGCTTTTTCTCTTTCAAACTTCTAAACAAATAGCTTACAGTTTTGAAAAATAAAAAAAGAGACTGGCTGTCAAGTTAGTAACGTTTTGCAGCTTACCATTGAGTCTGAAGAAAGTCAGTTGGGAATGGGGAAGCGTTCGAAATTTTTGGCTGAAATAAGATTTGAGGCTTATCTGTGGATTTCAATGATTTGTTCTATCTTTTCTGCGGTGTTATGTGTCCACCATTGCCAGAGGTAACTGTGATTTCAGTTTTTACCAGAAGATGACAATTTCCTGGCAAGTGCTTTGCTCATCATATCTTACGTGATAAAACTTCTATGTGAGGAAACTTCTTATATCAAATTGGGGAAGGTGACTTTGTATAAGTCCAATAAATTCAGCCATGTCTTGGGGACTCAAGAGTTTTCTCATCCTAAATATTTGGGTTTGAAGAAAACAACATGTTAATTAGAAGTAAGAGTGGCTAACTCAGTCATTCTACTTTAATATATGATGATGATGCTTCTCACCTGCTTGCTCAGGAACGTTTGTCCCTTGGGGTTATGGATTTGTTTTACTCACTCTCACTCTTTTGCCTGGCTCTGACTTGGAACTGACTACAGATTCATCGGAAAGCTGGCAGGGCTGAAATTGAGTATAAAGGCAAAAACCAGTTCACATCTGTATGTGATGTGCATACCAAAATGGATATGCTATTTCAGAAGTGTTAATTAAATGCTTAGAACACATCTAGATGAAAGGGATTCTGGGACTGCACTCACCTGCACCCCAACAGAATAAAGGGAGTGAATCCTCTTAGGTCATTCATTTATTGTCAGCATTCAGAGTCTAAACTAGAGCAGTACTGTGTTACTGGGTTTAAAAAATTAGTTCCCTCGGGGCCGGCCCCATGGCATAGCAGTTAAGTGCGTGTGCTCCGCTGCTGGCAGCCCGGGGTTCGGATCCCGGGCGCGCACTGATGTACCACTTGTCAGGCCATGCTGTGGCGGTGTCCCATATAAAGTAGAGGAAGAAGGGCACGGATGTTAGCTCAGGGCCAGTCTTCCTCAGCAAAAAGAGGAGGATTGGCGTGGATGTTAGCTCAGAGCTAATCTTCCTCACACACACACAAAAAAATTAGTTCCCTTTCTTGATGATACACTGAGTGACTCATCCAGAGAGCATGCAGCTGTTTGCCATCACTGTTTAATAGAATCTTGCTCATGTGTCTGGATCATTATTCATATTGGATTAAAGCTTGAATGTTTGTTGTCTAACAAAGCCCTGCTTCCATCTGTGAGGCAGGACTCCTTGATAATTACAGGATGGCAGCCCATTTAATTGCCTTGCTTATTTTAGCATAGAGGAAGGTGACTATACGCTTTCAAATACTTCCCATCTCCCTTCCATTTAGCCCCAACTCACCTGGGGGCATTCCCCCTAAAATAATAGCAGGAGGAGAGTTGATCTTTGCCAGTCCCTCTCTCAGCTCTTGCTGGTAAATTCCAGACTTACTTAACAATGTCTTATTCACTGGATTTATGAATTATTAACCTTCAGGTTATGGTTATGATGTCCAAGATGGGAAAGTCTATTCAGCTTAAGAGTAGAACATAAAGAGAAAGTGGCCATGTTAAAAAAAATTCTTAAAGTAAATTTATAATAATGATTTAAACTCACTCCCATAAGCTGAATGAAATATGTAAATGAGTCCTAATAAAGCATGTAATCATATAGTCTAGGCAAAGGGTAATCCATTTTTGAAAATCTGTCATATTTCTAACTTCAAAAGAGTTTCCTTGCTATATGACATATAGTTTTATGTCTAGAATAACTTGATACTGTGCAATATTTAACTCTGTCCCACGTAAATTGGCTAAACTTTACTTCTGACGTTAGCTTACTCTGCATTTTTGTATTGTCATGATAATTCATACCAGTCTAGGGCCTAAAACACAAGAGTAAAGACTAGTTTGGAACTCATTGAAAACAGATGTAGCCTACAAAGGTAGGAGGAGACTAGCATTTGTTGTATATCAAATATAGTGTTCAACCCTTTTATGTACATTATCTCAGTGTAATGGATATTACCTGGATGTTTATACTGTGTAGCTATACAATGTATAATATATAATATCTCACTATATTAGTCTCAGGTAAAGACTAGAAATATTAGGATTGTGCCCTAGGCAATTGCCTTTATGGAATTTCCTTGTCTTTTGTTTACTGACTTAGTAGAAGTTAGAAATGTTTGTTTTTGAAACTCAGTTGAAAAGTTGACAAAGTAGTTAATTTCTCTGATGACCAAATCTTTCATCTCTAAAATAAGAATATGATTGCAACCTCATAGAGTACTGAGGGTTAAATGTAATCTTGTAAATGAAATGCCTGGTGCAAAGTCTGGTGCATTAGCATGCTCTCCAGAAATGGTAGCTGTGATTGTTGTGGTTGCTGTTGCTAAAGACACACTACTCTCACCCTGCTGCTCAATCTGTGAGTCCAAAAGCCAGGCTCAGAGTGGCCGACCTCTTCTACACATGGTTCTCACTTCCAAGCGCACACTCCACCACCCTCCAACTCACCTTCTCACTTTCAAAAATAGAATTGAAAACACTGATAAATATCACAGAAAGATTATGGGAAGAAAATCTAATTAATCATTCCATTTACTTTTATTGTGTCTACTAGTATGAGAGACTCCTCTGATGGCAAGATATTTAAACCTATGAAATGTGTAAACACTGAGTGCCCATATTTGGTGATCTGGCCAGATGTCTGCAAACTCCCTTTCTTCAGTCTTAAAACAGTCTCGTAAGTGCATCATCTGGTATCCATCACTGAATTTTTTTTTTTAATTTTTATTTTGGAATAATTTTAGATGTACAGAAAAGTTGCAGAGATGCTACTGGGAGTTCCTCTGTAGCGCTCACTCATAGATTACCATGGTATCTTTGTCAAAGAAACTAATATTACTTCATTACTATTAATTAGACGCTGGACTTTCTATTTCAGAATCCGGTCCAGGACATCACATTACTTTGGGGTGGCATGTCTCGCCAGTCTCCTCTGTTCTGTGACAGTTTCTCAGTCTTTCCTTTTATTATTATTTTTTCCATGACCTTGATGGTCTTGAGGAATGCTGGCCAGGTATCCTGTAGAATATCTCCCAGTCTGGCTTTGTCAGTTGTTTTCCTCATGATTAGACTGGAGTTGTGGATTCTTGGAAAGAATCCTCCAGAAATGAAGTGCCCTTTGTTTTGTTTTTTTTTTTAAATTATTTTATTGAGGTCATACTGGCTTATAACCTTGTGTACATTTCAAGTGTACATTATTATATTTCAGTTTCTGTATAGACTGCATCGTGTTCACCACCAATAGACTAGTTTTTATCCATCACCATACATATCTGCTTCTTTGCCCCTTTTGCCATTCCCCCACCCCCTGTCCCCCTGCTAACCACCAATTTGTTCTCCTTATCCATGTGTTAGTTTATCTTGCACATATGAGTGAAATCATTCCATATTTGTCTGTCTCTGTTTGGCTTATTTTGAAGTACCCTTCTCGTCCCGACACATCAGGGGTGATGTGATCTCCACATGACATCCCTGGTGGTGATGGTAACCTGATCATTTGGTTAAGGATGTATTTGCTAGGTTTCTCCACTGTCAAGTTACTATTCTTTGCCTTTCTCTATGCTATTCTTTGTGAGTGAGTCACTAAATCTAATCCATCTTGAAACTGGGGGGAAGTGGATCAATGGATTTCTCATGGTTTCCAGTTTCCATGTTTGACCTCAATTGAATTTAATAAATATGCCCAAATGGTGGAGCCATTCAATCTTTGATGCATCCATGCTTCCAAAACCTATATATTTGCATCGATTATATGCTTGATACCATGGCACATGTTAGGCATTAAAAGATGAAATGGGACATCTAACATTACAACATCATTTATTCAATACACATTTATTGAGTGCTTACTCTGAGCAAACAGTGGTGGGGAAAAAAAAAGACCCCAAACCAGAAATAGTGCTGATTTGCTGAAGTTTTTTTCTCATGTGAGGATTGTAATAGGGCTACGGAAACACTAAGTACCTATTTTCCTAGCAAACATCATTTCAATACCTAAAAGAAGGGATGGAATATATAAGCAAGAATGAGAAAAGCCAATCTAACCACTAATTAGTGGTATGACCTTGGGCAATGCATTTATCCTCTTCAAGCTTCAGTTGCCTTATCTGCTAAACGCAGTGGTTAAACTAGGTATTTCCTAAGAACATACTATATTGTGATAAATGTTTAGCCCTACAGAAATTACAGAGGATTTAAAATTTTTCCTCCTGACATATTTCCTTAGTAAGGTTTTTAAAGCTCCAGCATCATTCATTATAATGAATGTGAGCATTAGAAAATTATGTAAGTGCATTTTGCTTCATGAGTTGGCTAAAAACACTGATTGTTTTTTCTATCGATTGCTTCATCTAAAATTGAATCTTTCCCCTTCATTTAACAAGTTGACAACCGAGCTGTTCAGTAGAGATTAGGTTTCCATTTGGTGGAAGTAGGTGTTCCATTTTGAAATCTAAGAAGTAAACGATGTCAGTCTGTCCTCTGAAGGGCACTGTCCATCCCTTTGCGAGTGTATTTATGTTTATTCCTCTTGTCACAAGTTGACAATCACCCAGAATTTTGTACTTAGTTTCTTTTACTGTTTTTCCCTGTCTTTTATCTGTATCTTATGTTTATCTCTTTATTAAAAATATAATAATAATAAATAAAAATAATAATAAACACATATTGTACTATTACTGTGAGCTAGGAAATGTCTTAACGTTTCTACACATTTCGTGTAATTTAATTCTCCCAACATCTCTGTGTGACAGGTAGCATTGTCATCCCCATTTTGCATATTGAGACACAGAAAATTTAAGGAAACTGTCCAAGTTCTGAATACTTATTTAATGGCATTCTGAATACATATTTAATCACTATGCTCTCAATTCCCTCCAAGTAGTAGTTCTTATCTTCTTAGATAAAATACCTTTAATAGCACGTTTGTTTTTAGATCTTTCACAATACCATTTCAAATGCCTTTTTATGTTTAAACTAACTTTACCTTAATTTCCCGTACTCTGGTTTGTTGGACAAGTTTCTGTTTTTGGCTCTCCCTCCACCCCAAAATAAATCATCTATTCATAAATTCAACAGATATTCGTTGACCACTTACCATATTTCTGGTGCTATTTCAAGTGATGTAGGTACTGAAAAGTGCCCACCCTCATAGAGCTTATATTCCATGGGAGAGACAGACAAATGAATAATATAATATAGCAGTAAGTGCTATAAAGGGAAATAAAGCAAAAGGGGGACAAAGGATTCTATTTTTGATAAGGTGACCATGGAGGGACTTTTTGAAGAGATGACATTTAAACAGAGACCTGAAAGCAAAGAATGAGTGTACATGTGGATTTCTGGGAGAAGAGTATCCCTAGGCGGAGAGAATAGCATGTGCTAAGGCCCTGTGGTACAAGCATCCTTGAAATGTTTAATGACCAACAGGGAAGTTCATGTGACTGGAACCTGGTTAGTTGGGTTCCAGTTAGTTAGTTGGAGTAGGAAATGATTTTGAAGTTGTAGGAAAGGACGAGCACATGGAGGGGCTTGGAGGCCGTGGAGAGGGCTTTGGATTTTGTTGATGGGGTCATGGGAAAGCTCTGGAATTATTTGAGAAGATATGTAATAACATGCTTGCATTTATTCTGGGTAATTCTAGCTGCTGAGGGAGAATTGACTGCAGGGTTGCAAAGGTGGAAATAGGGGCACCGGATGCAAGGCTAATATGATATTGTAAGTGAGAGGTGAGGGAAGTTGAGGGAGTGAAAGTAGCAGATTTGGGGAGAAATGGTTGGATTCTGGATATATTTTGAAGGTGGTGCTGGTAGGATTAGATGATGGATTAGCTGTACTCTGTAAGAGGAAAAAGGGGTTTAGGGATGCCTTTGTGGCTTTGGCCTCAGCAGCTTGGTAAACAGAGGTAGGGGAGATGTAGAGGACCCAAAGGAGACCAAGAAGCACACGGTGAGCTAGAAACACACAGGAGAACGTGTGGATTGAAAGCCCAGAGAAGAAAAATCTTTTATAAAAGGAGTGACGCTGTTTCAGATGCTCCAGAGAGGGGGAGTAAGATGCACGCTAAGAATTGGTAATTGGATTTGGGTAGAGGGTGGTTATTAGTAACCTCACAAGAGGTTATAGAGTGAAAAAGATGAAGGCAAATAGAGGGTGTTCATGTGCAAATGAGAGCAAAGAAGTGATTCAGCATAGATGCTCTTTTGAGGTGTTTGTAAAGGGAAGGAGAGAAATGGGGTGGCGGCTGGAAACCGGTGTGGAATCAAGGAAAGATTTTTTTTCTAATTTGTATGAATAGTACAGTATATATGCTGATGTATGTATGCCACTGGGACCAATCCGCTAGAGAGGGAGAATTTGATTCAGGAGAGAGAGGGCCAACTGAGGAGCAATGCTTTAAGTAGGTGAAGATGGGATCTAGTGCACAGCGGAGGGTGGGGGCAGGTTCTCCAGAGAACAGAGAGGGGAGGCAGAGGAGTGGGTACAGAGGCAGGTAGATTGGGGGATCTGGTACTAGGGAGAAGCACAAGTTCTATTCTGATTACTTTTATTCTCTCAGTGAAATAAGAAGCAAACCTACCAACTTACAGTAGGGAAGGGAGGGTATCAGTGTTCAGGAAAAGAGGTGAAAATATGAAATAGTCAATTCCAAGAGCAGGACAGTGAGTGGTGTGGGCAGAATTGCCTGGCAGCACTTTAGTTACAGATTGCTGAACTCACTGGCTTTTCATAAGCATGTTGAGCGTGATGCGTCAGTTCCTGGGGGTCCGGGCTTATAAATGAAGCACTCTCTGTCCTCAAAGAGTCAGATGCCAAGGGGTTATTAGGCTGATAGATGATGATATTATTTTTAATATAAATCCCTTCATTATTTAATTCTGTTCATGACCCAAAGCCTTGCTTTGTTTACAGGAAAATAAGAAGTACTCCCAGAGCTGTGCTGTTAGATGCTAACGATGTTAGGTCTCAGACAAGGAAATGAGCCTAAAGTGTTGATAATATTTGATCCTTCTTTTGTTAAAATGTAGCCTTTGGTAATTAGAGAAATTGATTGCAGGTATATCCTTTTAAGTCTCTGCCCAAAGGAATATTTTTGCTTTCCATTGGTTTATTCCATGTACACACACACGCACACGCACACACACACACACACACACAATAATGACCATTTCTTACTGCTTATATACCAACCTAGTCCATTTTGTTGTTACTTTCCCAGGTTGACAACTTGGGGACATCAACTCAGTTGTTAGGTTTCTCTTTAAAGACTTTCTTCCAAGAGCCTTGTATAAAATTGTTACTTTTGTATTTATCATGTTAATGTGTGAGTGGTGTCAGCCACTGCAGAGTCATGACATCATATGTAATAATAAATAGTAACACCTAGTGGTTGCACAGTGCATCATGGTTTACAGAGGACTTTCATGTACACTATCCCCATGCATTATCACGGGGACACTTAGAAAGATTGCCTCACACAGGGTCACATAGCTGTGACAGGATTTTAATAAGAATTTACATCTTCTCTCTCCTTATCTAGTACACTGTCTAGTAAACACTACACTTTCTATGTCTTTGTAAAGACACAGTTGTGCACTTATGGAAATGTGTTTTAAAAAAGAATTTGGGAATCGTCGTTCTTGTTGTTGGTTGGGTTCCCTGGAAAACAGACTCTGAGATTTTTGAGTTTTATGTGTAGGAGATTTATTGGGGATTCTCCAAGAGGCAACTGGCATGAGCTTTTGTCAAGCCAAATATTCTCCATGTGGAATTTGAGTAGTTAAAATTGGAAACCTAACTGCAAGGCAATCTAAATCTCAGGCTGTTTCTAGCCTTACACTCTGGTCAGAGATAACTCCAGAGTTTGATCCTCAACAAGATGGGTATTTCTTCCATATATTCTTTCAATTTATTGGTACAAATATTGAACTGAATAGAACCAAGGACAGAAATATTTGCTAGTCGGAAAATAACCTCTTGGCAATTTGACTCAGTACCAAAATTTTATGTGCTAGTTACATGGGTAAAAGCTGCAAGCCTTTCATAGTTCTTGCTGGTGGAAAGTACCCTTTCTTAATACTTAGTGGGTTTCCTGAATCACTGATTCACTACCACTCTTCTGGAGTCACTGATAAGCAGAATTAGAGAGTTCCCTAGGTTGTCACATGCTAGGGATGTGTTTGCTTAAGGCTGCCCTATTTCACATCTCTACATGGCAGCTGTCTATGTATAATTTGTTTATTCTTTTTTGCTTCCAGAAAGAGACTTAGGCTCCTTCAGCAGATTTTTTAGGAAATCTTTGTCATTAATTCTCCACATGTATCCAATCAACTCAGAAATTCAGAGCTACCTGACTGAATGTGTCCCCAGCATCTAACTGTTGGTGACCTTGCCCATCACCATATGGAGTAATGGACGGTATGATATTGAAATTGTGAAAGATATTTCAACCAGTGTCTCTAACCGTCATTTAGAGTATTTAAGTTTTGGGTAGAGTTCTGAATCTTTGCTTTTAGACTCTCAATATTTCCTTTGACTTTCACATTTATTTGGTTGGCCAGGCCACATAACCAAGATTCCAATGTTACAGTCAAGTATTTCTCTCTCGTGCAAATACTAGAGCACTGGCAGTAAATTTTCAGTGTTGGTTCTGCCCTATATCTAGGAATTTTACAAATATTACCTTCCTGATAAATGTACCTGGAAAAATATTATGTTGTTTTCCAGTGCTTATTGTCAAGTACATTCTAGAACCTCACAGTTAAAAGCTTCCATCACTTTAACACTGGGAATGAACTCTGAGGAATTTTATAAATCATTTTGTTGTACTAGAATTTTATTAGATGTGATATTAGGAATCTTCATTGAAGTGGAATTCCCTCCATCAAAATAGAAATTTATATCATTGTCTGTGAACTTTCCTATTAACTTGAAAGATGATGACATTTCACAGAACTGTTTGATCTGGACCTTTGGTTTCTATTATTTATTAGAAGAGAGTGTTGGGCCTTTTGCCCATACTTTCCCCTGGATTATCACTGGTAATACATGAACCAAATTCATCAGAAGTAAGAAAAAAAAGCTCATGCAATTTTAAACCTATTAGCCATGATGGGGTTGCATTCTCCACCTGACTCTTTTTATCTTTGTTCAGAAGACTGCTTTGACAACTTATTTTCTGGATTTTTCTTTCTCACTTCTGCTTTTCTGTTTATCATGTCCTGTATGCTGATGATTGGAAAGAGGGAAAGAAAAAGATCTATTGCAGACTAATTCTTAGTTCCTGAGGTGTTGTAGTCTAGGCTTTGGATGGATGTCTGGGAAGTGACAGCATCCCCTTTCCTCCTTCCTCCCTCTGCTCTTGGTTCTCCAGGCTTGAGGGTCTTCTTTCCTCAACATTCTAACTCAGAAACCCCGTTCAGATATTTTAGATGTTATCAACTGCCTTTGAGGATTTGTAAGTTGTCTTTGTCATCATCATTACAAGAGCCACTTACTTTTATATTGTTTTCATAGTCCCTCTCCCCACCTCCTTTGTTTTCCTGCACCCTCTCCAGCTCAGCTGGCTGCAGTCCACTGTGGTGTTAGGCAAGTTACAAGGTTGTAACTGTCATGGCCACTCTAAACAACTTTGAGTCATCCTTGCTCCTTTAACTTCTCACCATCCAGTTGATTGTGGAGTTAATTCTTTGACTGTAATATCTCTCATATGTCTCTCCTTTCTCATCTTTACTGCCATTTCTTTATTCCAGACTTCACATTGCTCATCTCATTTACTGCTGTCGCTTCCTAACTCACCTTCCTGTCATTCACCTTGTCTTCCATTAATTTCTTCCACATTTCTGCCAGTGATTTTTCTAAAATGTTGTCAAAGGAAAATTGCACTGGACAAATTAAACAGGCAAGGAAGACTTTATTCAAGACTGTTGCAATAGAGGTCAAGACTCTGCAATAGGAAAGAGAAAGTGAACTCAACTCTGCTGTAACAAAAGGCAGGAGAATTTTTAAGCACTGGGGTGAGCTAATAGAAAAGTAGTGGAGGACATTAGAGGGGAGGTTAGTCAATGCAATTAGGCTATCTGTGTTTGCTAATTGTCGCTTATTAGCAACAATTAGTTAGACTTCTACCCACCTATAGAGTCTAGGAGATAGGGGCACTATCTTCCTTGAATGATTACATTTCAAAGGGATGGCTCTCAGGTCTTTGAGAAAGACGTTCTAGGGTTGTAAAACTGGAAAGAGGCTGGGAGAAGATTTATATCTCAAAGGGGCAGAGAAATAATTTACATTTGAAAGTCTTCTAAAGTAAATACTCTAAGAAAAGGGAGGCCAGGGGCCTACAGTCAGGAAGAAACCTGTCTGAAGTTTAGTCAAGCTGAGGGGAACGTTAAGGCCTTCTTGGTCAATGTAAATCTGAAACCTCCATTTGGTGTTGGAAACTCTTTAGCATCTGCCCATCCTTTTGAGAATAAAGTCTCAATTCCGTAGCATAAAAAAACCAAGCCTCTGGCCTTGGCCTCTCCCCCTGTTACTCTGCACCTACCATCTTCCTAAGTTGTGAACTTTTGCTTCTTTTCATGCCTTGGTTTCTTACAGTCTGAGGATGCTCCAAGACTTAGAGGATTCCCTTTCTTTGAAAAAACCCTTGTCCCTCTTGTGGACTTCCTTATTTTCTTCACTTGGGAAATAACTCCTCACGTCCTAGGGAAGGTACAGCTCTGCTGGGTCCTAAACACACTCCGTTCTTGTCTATCAGAATTCCTCTTACATGGTATATAATCAGTAGGATGTTTTTGGGTCACTCCCCTCTTCCCAAGCTGTGACACCTTGAGGGCAGGTACCGTGTCTTACTCAGCACTGTATGCCTAACTCCTAGCACTAGAGTTGTCCCTGGTGTGAGAGAATCCTTAAAACTTCTGTATTGAATGATTAAGTGAATGATTTGTAGACCTGAAAAATATTTTGGCATCATTCCTTATATGTACGATACGCATTTGCCAAATTAATTGAAAACGGATACCAGGAGTTGTTATTCAATATTATAAATGCCAGAGCATTTAAGAGGGTTTACAAAAAAGTGAGTCACATGTCCCCTAGGCTGCCTTCCCAGGCGGTATACTCTCGGGATAAAAAGCAGAATTTGATCTGTGGTTCGAAACCCAGATTTGTAGAGAACCTGCCAGTTTCTAGAAAACATACCTCTGAAATATTATCCTCACGTGGAATATGATGAAAACTACAAAATTACTTTATGTTATGCATGACATTTTGAATTAACTATGGAAAAGACTCGGTTTAAGCCCAAGCTATGGAATTCAAACTCTAGGATCATTTTTAATCACGAGAACCTGGGGTTATGAAACCTTTGACAGACCCCAGGTATGGCTCTGAGAGGTATAAAGTTCTTAGGTGTTACATTTCCTTTTGAATGCTAATATGCCTATTAATTGCTACTGTTGGTTCCTGACGAGCATCGGGCAGTTAATGATGACAGGTTATTGTAAAGTGGACCTGTGGCACACAGGAGGGAAAAATTGGGTTGAATTATTGCCAGCTCATTCTGTTTAATTATTGTCAGCCCAGAATTTTAGTTCCTTGATAACCCTGACATTCGGAACTAATGAGGTAACGTGGACGATCCCACTTGTCCCCTACATCCTCCCTTAGGGCTTTCCTCCTTCCTCTAGTCCACCGCCTCCCTTCCTTAACTTTTACTGCTGGTCCCTTATTCCCATCATCTTCTTCACTTCCTCAATACTGTTAACACTATGGCTAAGAAAGTAGGTAACATTTATTTTTCTATGTGTCAGTATTCTCTGATATCAGTAAAGTATCTGTCTACAGGAAACTCAGGACTGTTTTTTTCTTTTCTCTTGCTTTTCTAATTTTTTTTAAATTAATAGACTTCATTGTTCAGAGCAATTTTAGGTTTACAGAAAAATTAAGTGGAAAGTACAGAGAGTTCCATACATCCCCTCAACAACCCCCCACCTCGAGTATGCGTGGTTTCCTGTATTATTAACATCTTGCATTAGTGTGGTACATTTGTTACAATTATAAGCCAATATTAATACATTCTTATTAACTAAAGTCTCTCCTTTACATTAGGATTCACTCTTGTGTTGTACAGTTTGATGGGTTATCACAAATGTATGACATGTATCCACTATGACAATATCATTTAGAACAGCTTCACTGCCCTAAGTATCCCCTGTGCTGTACCTATTCATCCATCCCTCCCCTGTAATCCCTGGCAACCATTGATCTTTTTACTGTCTCTATAGTTTTACTTTTTCCAGAATGTCATATGGTTGGAATCATGCAGTACATGGCCTTTTCAGACTGGCTTCTTTCACTTAGCAATATGCATTTAAGTTTCCTCTGTTGTCTTTGTGGCTTGAAAACTCATTTCTCTTTGTTGCTGAATAATATTCCATTGTGTGATGACTGGTTTGTTTATCCATTCACCTATTGAAGGATGTCTTGGTTGCTTCCAAGTTTGGGCAATTATGAATAAAGATGCTATAAACATTCATTTGCAAATTTTTGTGGGGACACAATTTTCAACTCATTTGGGTAAATACCAGTGAGTGCAATTGCTGGATCGTGTGGTGAGAGTTTTAGTTTTGTAAGAAACTGCCAAGCTGTCTTCCAAAGTGGCTGTTACCATTTTGCATTCCCACCTGCAGTGAATGAGAGTTCCTGTTGCTCCACGTTTTCACTAGCATTTGCTGTTGTCAGTTTGTTCAATTTTAGCTATTCTAATGGATGTGTAATGGTATCTCATTGTTTTAGTTTGCAATTCCCTAATGACGTACCATGTAGAGCACCTTTTTCATATGCTTATTTGCCATCTATATGTCTTCTTTGGTGTGATGTCTTTTCAGATCTTTTGCCCACTTTTTAATTGACTCTCTTATTGTTGAGTTTTAGGAGTTCTTTGCATGTTTTGAATACCAGTCTTTTATCAGCTATGTATTTTGCAGAGATTTTTTTCCCCATTTATGTCTTGTCTTTTCATTTTCTTAACAATGTCTCTCACAGAGCAGAAGTTTTAATTTATGAAGTCCTACTTATCAATTTTTTTCTTTCTTGGATCATTCTTTTGGTGGTGTATCTAAAATGTCATTGCCAAACTCAAGCTTACCTAGCTTTTCTCCTGTGTTATCTCCTAAGGAACAGTTTCTTTTTCAGACTATTGGTTTCTTAAGACTGCAGATAGGTTAATGGAAAGATAGCAAGTACTTGACATAAATGTGTTGATTATGTCAATAAATCTAAATTGATGCTTAAGAAAATGTTGTTATGAAAATGTATCTCTGAATAGTGTTAACATAAAATATATTCATTCTAAGATTATTTATATTTTTGATAGTTTACCATATTGTTCAAAATACTTTCCTATTTTATGAATTTTTAACCCTGTGATTATATTTATTCTTTTCAGAAAATGACAAACTTGTTATTTAGCCTCAACAGAGCCTCTGCAATTCTAATATTTTTATGTATATGTTTAGAGCTTAAAACCCAATCTTTGCAAACCCTTGCGGTTTCTGAAAAGCTTTTTTCTAAGGTCTCACGCCTTCTTTTAATTATCCCATTGAAGATAGTTTTGTTTGTGATTTGAATGAGCAAATAGCCCCATTTAGCCTCAATTCTGTTTTAAACAAGAATTGCACTATAATTGCTCATGTGTCAGATAATTAAATACTTTCTTTTTTTAAAATACTGAGCTTTCAGCCCTTTCTTTCCATAGTCATACCTTGTTGAACACATCACAGTTTCTCGCAGGGAGTGAATTAGCTGCTGTGAGTTTTCTTCCTTTTTATAAATCCCATTAACAGTTTCACGTGGATTAGGTGTCAAAGGTGGCTCTTTCTTGCTTTGGCTCTGAGGGTCTTTGCTTCTGTCATAAAGCAGCCAGCTGTGACTCTCATTTTCAGGTGGGTTTGGTCGATTCTTTTATTTACATGCTTTGGTTTAGGCTCTAGCCTTTAGAGGTTTTGGTGCAACACATTCTCTGCTATGCGAGTGGCCCATTTGGTCTGCTGAAATTGGGTTGAGGCTTTATGAATGGCCAGTACGTATTGATATAGAATTAGGAAAAACTGATAAATTTAATAAGGCTTAGAGGAGTGATTATATGATGGATTTGCAGATATTATGTGTTCTGCAGGGCACTGGCTTATTTAATCTTCACAGTAACCGAGACGGGTAGGTACCATGATCTCTCTCTTTACATAGAGCCTTCACATACTATATTGTAAAAGAATCAAGGGCAAGATAAGCTTACTGAGTAATCAAAATGATCGAAAATATCGATGATAATAATTTTCCTGAATGTAGTTATTTACCAAGGATAATTAAACATTAAAATGAATGGTATGAGAATGCCTATCATAACAACAACTACTAGATTGAGAGTGTCGAGTGTTAGCAAGACTGGAAACTAATGTTTAGTAAACAGTCTATCAAAAATCTGGGAGAAACACTTTTGAATATCTTGTGCATCTGATGTAATGAACTTTTTATGCCTCAAGTGAGAGCATGGGTTTCATGTTTAGTTTATGTTCACTGTCAATCAGCTCTTCAGCTTAATATTGGAAATTCTAATGCAATGATTTTAATAGCAAAACAGGTCATGTGATTTTCTATAACAATTCTCATTAAAGTCTGATATACTCTTGTCTCTACTGTCCCCATGATTGGCATCCTGCTCACAATCTTGTAGTTACATTTCTTCATAAAGTAAGCAACAGTTTAATTCTGTGACCCCTAAGTTACGGACAAGGTTATAGCAAGCCTGTCAACAGTTCTGATAAGCTTGATTCACAGTCTACAAGACCTTGGAAGCTGGCCTATTAGAAAGGAAGGAGAGTGAGGGGTCTTTAAAAGTGACCCCACTCCTGCCAAGTATGTTTGTGAAACTTTGTTTTTTACTCGTAGTTTCTGAGTCCCATGGTCTCGCTCCTTTTTCCAAGCCCAGAACTGCTTATCTTGGTTTTGCTTCCCACCAATCACAGCCTTTCCTGAGTTCTTGTAGCTCTAAATACTCCCTGGTCAGCCTGTCACTGGTCTTCTGGCTTCACATCTCTGGGCTCAGTGTTGAAAGCTAGGGGACCCCATCCTCTGTGTGGCCCAAGTTTATGGGAAGTCGGAAGAGTTCAGAACAGGGGCTCTTGAGTGAGAGAAAGCTGGGATGAAATCTGAGTGCTCCATTTAGTAGTGTGACATTTTATGGCATGTTACCTAATCGTTTTGAGACTCAGTTTCCTCATTTTGAAAACAGGAATAATTCAGGGGCCGGCCCAGTGGCGCAAGTGGTTAGGTGCGCGTGCTCCTCTGCGGCGGCCTGGGGTTTGCCGGTTCGGATCCCGGGCGCACACCGACGCACCTCTTGTCAAGCCATGCTGTGGCGGTGTCCCATATAAAGTGGAGGAAGACGGGCATGGATGTTAGCCCAGGGCCAGTCTTCCTCAGCAGAAAAAGAGGGGGATTGGCAGATGTTAGCACAGGGCTGATCGCCTCACAAAAAAAAAAAAAAAAAAAACCAGGAATAATTCTAAATAGATGAAGGGGATTAAGAGGTACAAACTTCCAGTTATAAAATAAAGAAGTCATGGAGATGTAAGGTACAGCCTAGGGAATGTAGTCAATAATGTTGTAATAACTTTGTAGGGTGACAGATGGTAACTAGACTTATCGTGGTGATCATTTTGTAATACATATAAATATTGAATCACTGTGATGTACACATAAAACTAATAGGATATTGTATGTCAAATATATGTTAATTAAAAAAATAGGAATAATGATATCCACCTCTTAGGATTGTGGCAAAGATTAAATAACACAATAAATCTGGTACCTTATTTATATTAATGTAAGTTATTTTCTTCTTCTCTTCCCTCTCCTCCTTGGCCTCCTTCCCTCCTCTCCTCTTCATCTCCTTTCCTCTTTCTTCTTCTCCTCTTCATGTCACATAATCATTATTATCATTTTCCTGTTCATCTAGATTTATTCCACCCAGGCCTAAACCCTTATAACAGACTCAAGATTGTGTATTTTTAAATGTACCGTGGATTAGATCATGCTCCCAGGATGCAGGTATACAGAATGTCTGTTCTAGCGTAGCTGGCGTTTCTAGAGGTGGAGGTATGTTTCACTAATATAAGACAATGAATAGCGTCAGCCACGCTGCTTCTCCTCTCATTGCCGCTTCTCTAAACCCCCAGTCTTCGGCTCAGAGCAGCTGTGTCAGGATGAGAACTCCTAGCTCAGTCCAGCAGAAAATAGTTTTGCATCTGGGAGCTCACAAAGTTTGCATTTTCATTAACTGCAGGTTCCCATACATTGCGAAGTCATTGGCCTCAACACAATTCGGGTACACCCGTGTGGTTGTACTGGAATAAAATCTGCTTCAGAGACCCCAGAGAGGGGCCTTCACCTCAGAGTTGGTCCACAAGGGTCTTTTGTCTTTCTTCAATCACATAATTAATTCACTTGGGGAAATTATTTGATTTTCTTTTGCATCATACCTCCAATTCTTTGGAAAACATTTTTCAAGTTTTCTTAAAACTCTAGGCATTTTCCATGTAATAGCCTTTAAAAACTTTGGTCTTTAAAGTTTTGGGCAATTCCGTTCCATGTATTGGGTCCCAAAGCTTGGTCTGTTCCCTGACTCTGCTTAACACTTGTGGAGAAATTGGTATTTTAGAAACCATATTTTACATGTTTTCTTACACTTTAGAAGTCTCTTACAGATGAAAGAGTACACTTGTGGATTGGTTGGTAGAAGATTTTGAATTTGTTGAAGATGAGTAGTGTTAATTTATGCACTCTTTGGCATAAATTTGCATAATGAGTTCAAGTAGTACTAACTTCAAGTATAAAAGACAAAATTAATTAGTATGACCTGTTGGCATTTTATTTCAAACATAAAATCCAAGCATGCACATGTGAAATATATAATAGATTTCTCAACCAAGTAATTTAATACCATCTGGATTATGAGGCATTTAAACAACAAATAGGGAAAGGGGGTTAATGGAGGCCAGGGTGAAGCCTGAGAAGGAAGCCAGAGCAGGGCTCATGTTTCAGCTGGGAAGAAGTAATTGGTGGTATAATTTCCTCAGGGCTGAGGATCACCATTTAACTCCACAATTTCTTTCCTATTTCTGTACCTAAATTTGTCAAAGCTTTATCATTGCTTTTAGTCTGCCTGGGCTGCCATAACAAAACACCATAGCCTGGTTGGTTTCAATAACGACTACATTTTCTCAAGTTCTGGAGGCTGGAAAGTTCACGATCAAGGTGCTGGTTGATTTAGTTTCTGGTGAGAGCTCTCTTCCTGGCTTGTCAAAAGCCGCCCTCATGCTGTGTGCTCACATGGTGGAGAGAGAGAGACATTTCTTCTTATAAGGGCACTAATCCCATCATGAGGGCCCCACCCTTGTGACTCATTTAACCCTTATTACCTCCCAAAGGCCCCATCTCCAAATACCATCACATGGCGGGTGGATTAGGGCTTCAACATGGGGGCACACAAACATTCAGTTCCTGACAATGATGTTAGCTCAAATATCAAACATGTTAAAACTCAAGTGTCCCTTAGAGGATTAACCCTTCAATCAATTATTAGTCATTTTATACCCAAGTACCAAGAAGGATCTTAGAGTATGTTTTGATAGAAGAAGGGGCAGAGAAGTGAATAAGAAGGCACTGGTAGGATAGAGTAAGGGAAATCAATCATCAGCCCAGGAATGCTATTGCTAGAAATTAGGAAGCACGTCTGATCCAACTGGGTAAAGGCAAAGAGAAGAGCAGTTTTGTCTGTTGGATCTATGCACTTCTTGTGGAAAGGTAAAACATGGATGATTTTGACATCTATACTATCTGGTACTAAGGAAATTCAAGTTCTTGGTTCCCCAAAGACTAAAGTGTCATGCTCACTAGATACATATGGTTATTTAAACTTTAAATTAATTAAAATTAAATAAGATAAAAACTTCAGTTCCTCCAGTCACGCTAGCCATATTTCAAGTACTCAGTGACGTGTGGCTAATGGCTACTGCGTTGGACAGTGTGGAAAGGTCTGTAGACACTGCTGTTCTAGAGCCTTCTGAGGCCTGAATACAGCAGACCATCCTGCTGCTTGTTGTAGAAACACACAAATACACATGCCATAACAAGCCTTGGGGATTATGACTGCTTGATATGCCTGGCCTCCACTGGTGGAAACGGATGGCAGCAATAGGATCATTTGGGGGGCTTCTCTCTTGGCAATAATTGGTTACTTCTGTACTTTCTCCCCTTCTTAATTTGATATTAATTTATACTTTTTGTGACTCATAGAGAACATCTCTAGAAGACATGCAATGAACTTTGACACCAGTATCATTAAAAATCAGTTGCCACAAATGGCTTGTATTACTTATTTTTAATTCAAACATACTTATATATGCTTGTTCTGTTCATACATGTTGTTTTTTTATATACATATATATGTATATATACACAGACATATTCTGTTTCTTACTCTGGGTGGCAGGTACACGAATGCCCATTTTACTATTAATCTTTAAACTTAAGCATTTT
The DNA here is from genome assembly GCF_020826845.1 of Diceros bicornis minor. Classification (NCBI taxonomy): domain Eukaryota; kingdom Metazoa; phylum Chordata; class Mammalia; order Perissodactyla; family Rhinocerotidae; genus Diceros; species Diceros bicornis. The sequence continues at coordinate 85,625,870 of NC_080742.1, read as the reverse complement.
ATGTACACATCTACGTATATGTGTATGTACGTGTATATATGTGTATATATGTATATATATGTATACACATGAATACACATATATATATACACGCATATATATGTGTATGTATATAAAATACTTAGGTTTAGAGGTTAATAGTAAAATGGTCATTCGTGTACCTGCCACCCAGATTAAGAAACAGAACAAGTACCTCCCCTCACCCCTCTTCTACTAAGACAACCAGTATACTGATTTTCGTATGTGCCATTCTCTTGATAGATGTATATTTACCACCAATGTATGTATCCCTAAACCAGATACTGAGTGGTTTTGAAAAACTGAGTAGCAAGCCTAAACCTCCCTGTGTAAGGAAAAGATGACGCTTTCACTTTTAGATGAAGGCTCACAAGGGAGCTGAAAAGAGTCCCTGATCTTTGTTTGGCTCCAGCTTCCCTGAGAGTACACGTGAGCCCCTCCTAGGAGGATTTAATGGGCAGGGCAATGATTGAATTCTGGGAAGCATTTGACAGGGTGTTATGGTGGGTTCTAGCTATCAAGTGGAAATATGGTTAGAGGCTTTGAAATTTTCTGCTTCATCATGACCTAACTCTTGCTCTCAAGAACAGGATAAAGCAGAATACATCTGGGGCTGATATCGTGTTATTATATGTATAAGAAACTGCTTCAGACTTGCCTGGGCATTCTATTCTTGGGTTGAAAAATGACTCTACAAGGATCGTGAGAATATTAATAATGACAGCTCTCACCATACTTGTCTCTTGAGTCACAGGCCTCCAGTAGGTATTGTTTGGTAGCCCAATACAGCTGACATCTTGGAATCTTCTAGCCCCATCCCCTTGGAGGTTTCCTTTGCTTCTCTTCTTTGTTGGATTTCCCGTTTGTTGTATTCCAAGCATTCCTCATTCTTGTTGCAAACTCAACTTTTGTTGGGGCAAATACTGCAGTAGCTTGATAAAGAATGTGTCCTTTATTCAATCCTTGGACTTGTTTGACAGTTTGGATTATGTAGAAAAGTCTTAGAATTCTGAAGGCATTGTTTCATTGCCTCCTGGACTGTACAGTCCCCTTGGAGAAGTTTAGAACCGTTTGAATCCCTGATCCTTTGTATGTGATTTAGTTTTTCTTATCTGGAAACTTGTAGACTCCTCTTTTTGCACTCAATATTCTTAAATTTCAAAATAAAATGTCGTTTTATTGTTCTGTTGTTATTGTTATTGCTAGACACTTGTTGGGCCATTTCAGTTTGGAAACTAATGTTCCTCAGTTTTAGGAAATAGTTTTGATTTTTTTGTTTGTTTCCGGTAATTACTCCCTTCTATGTTCTCCGGTTTTTAGAATTCCTATTATTTGGAAGTTGAACCACCTGGACCAGTCTTCTATTTTTCTCAGCTTTTATCTCCTATTTTATGCCTCTTTTTATTTTTTTTCTCTACTTTTGTGGAGCTTTCCTCAACTTCATCTTCTAATCTTTCTAATGAGCTCTCAATTTCTTTTATCAAATTTTTATTTTCAAAGATTTCGTATTTTTTTCCTCTGAAAGATGCTCCTTCTCATTTTTCTTCTTTATATTTTTCATCTTTTAATATAATCATATATATGTTTTATGGATGGAATATTTTTCTTAATTCTGAGGATTCTCCAGAGAAGAGTCTTCTAATCTCTTTCCAAGAAGCTAAGGTTCTGGCTGCCAACTTTGGGGAGCCTAGTGAGAGAAGAAAGCTGGAGATCTCGGCATTCTGCAGATGGTCAGTCCCCACTTTCTGTTAGGTAACTGCCCCTGTTGAGAGTGAGTGGTGGAATCTAGTGATCTACCATCCAGTGCTCCTATTTTAGCTGCTCCTGATGCTGCCAGTTTTCGTCTTCTGAGGATTTTGCTGTGTAGATTGTGCTGGTTCTCATCCATTCCCATGTATCGTTTAGGGTTGGACTCCTACAGGGGCTCCTGATCAGTTACCAATTTTCCATCTGCTTCATCTGTTACTATTTTCTCCTTACCATTTCTCCTTTTTATTTTTTTTCTCATTTTATGTCTTTTAAAAATATATTTTCTGTAATTTAGTAGCATTTCTGGTGAGAGATAAGTATGTGTGTTAAGTCTGCCATCTTAATCTACAAACCAGCTTGTTCTTTATTGCTGAGTTAGAACTTGTAAATTCCATTTGATCCCTGCAATAAAAGTTCCATTATGTGGATTAAGTATTGGCTGACACTTATTGGAATCAAAGGCTCTAAGAAGAATCGTCAAGATCAGGGATAGTGATGCTAATGCTCAGGTGATGAGCACTTGCACTGCTCCCAGTTAAGATGAAGGGAACTTCAGTGAAGTTTGGCAGTTGGTTGTCAGTAGTGTGAAATTAAGGTGATAATTTTCGACAAGTTTCTGCTTTGTCTTCACCATGGGAAGCCCCAAATGGAAGTGTCAAATTACAATATTTTTGTACTATAGTTATTTTTCCCATCACAGGAAGAAAAGAAGTTAGTTTTAAGTAAACAGGAATATAATTTATGGAACTACTACCAGCTAATCCTTATAGTATTATGATAAATTAAAAGATAGATGATTAGGGTCTGGCCTGGTGGCATAGTTGTTGAGTTTGCATGCTCCACTTCTGCGGCCCCTGGTTTGCAGGTTCAGATCCTGGGCACGGACTTATGTACCACTTATCAAGCCATGCCGTGGCAGGCGTCCCATATATAAAGTAGAGGAAGACGGGCACCAATGTTAGCCCATGGCCAATCTTCCTCAGCAAAAAGAGGAGAATTGGCGACAGACATTAGCTCAGGGCTAATCTTCCTCACCAAAAAAAAAAAAAAAGATGATTAGATGTATGAATTATCTGGCTAAAGATGCTCAAAAGATAGTAAAGGGAGTGAGGGAGAACTATCATGATGTTGCGGTAATTCATTTTTAAATGTAGTGTTGCATTTCATCTTTACAAAATCCTAGAAGATGCCTATGCTAAAGACCGTAGTCTTCAATCCAAGGGTCAGAGGAATTAAGTACCTTGCAAGATTAAACAGTTAACTTGAATAATTCGTAAGACCAAAGTAGAGCTGGGATTTGAATCCAAGAGTGAATGACTGAATCCTTTCCACTGCACACTACTACCTTCATAGGATAAATTTGACCACTATTGTCAGTAATCATACTGTTAAATTGTGGTAGAGGATGCTTTTTATTCTTTTCTTTTTAGCCCAGTAAATGGCTACTATCAATCAAAAGCACTATTTTGCTTACTCAGCTTCTTGAGGAATATGCAAAGTTGCTGATTTTATACCCATAGTAGAAATGAATGACATATCTTTGAAAACTTTTTCCTAGCTATTCCTTCTTGATTCTAGGTCTGGAATATCCAATCTCTAATTATAGTTTAAAATATCTACTACCAAGTACATTCAGTTTACTACCAGACTAACTCCAAGCATTGATAATAGAAGGATATCACAAGTGTTGACGGATTCCTGCATTTCTATAACATATATCTTCTAATTTAAATAACTAGATAAATATTGATTAAATTTCATTTCTCTACATTTGCACATTTGAAACTAAGAGAAAATACTATTAAGCAAGATTCTAACATGGGCCCTCATCTTGATTATAGCTATATGCCATTTCTACAACCTTTGACTTACTTTCTAGGCCAAAATTCCAACTTTCTCTTATCATTCCTCAAGTATTAGAGATTCTTATTTTTCTCTTACCTCAGTACCTTATTTGGACCATCTATTTAGTAGTCTATCTGAGGATAATTACTTTAATCAGTGCTTTTAAGGATCTCCTTGTTGAATTTACCTTCCATTCTTTCAAAGATGCATGATCACCATACTGATTACTTTTTTGATTTTTCTGTTTATATTAAAAAAGAAGAGAAAAAGTATTTTTCCAGATTATACTTCCCCCAAACATGTGACTCTTACAGGGTTCCTCACCCCTTTGCTTACTGGTTCTCTAGCTTAGCTTCTGGAAGAACTGGCCAAGGCAAGCTCGAACCCAGCGCACGCTCTCTACTTCTCCGAACCCTTGCTGCTTTGCCTACCCTGGAAAGTTGACCTGGCCCTTAAAGACACACTTTCTTTTTCACACTTGAACAGACCCTAAGCCTGTCCTCCTTCCTCTTCTTACAAACTTTTATTGAATATCTACCATTTCTCTACCAGACATTGGAGGTGTGAAGGTAAACACGTCTTATTTCTTATGTGAGAGAGTCCATACTCACTCACAGGCTTACATAGTTCCACCAAATGATGGATGCTTTCAAACTTTATGTGTGCAGGACTTTGGGAACCTAAAGGATCGAGGAGGTGGTACTGATTTCCCTAGGGGAAACCAATGTAGGATATTGAGAAATATCCTAGATATTTGAGAAACAAGCTCGATTTCTTTTTCTCTAGATCACCCTTGCTTCTCTAACTAAAAGAGCTAACAGGGCTCCATATCCTTCACAGAGCCTAAAATCTACCCTCTGGGCAAGAATTAGTCACTCTCTCCTATAGTTTTCAAATGACTTACGTTTAGTATAGCCTATGTTACAGTTATTATTATTTTTTGTTTATATATATGCCTTCTCTACTACTTTGTGAGTTCTTCAAGATTTTTCCGTGCATTTGAAATGGATTTCATTTGCTGTATTATTAATTTTTAAGGCCTTAGCACTTTGCATTTATTGATGATTAGGCTTTAAAAATCAATTACATAAGCGAAAGATTTTCTTAAGTCTTTTATGAACACCACTGACAGATCATCTTCTTGCTGGTCTCTAGTTGGTTAATTCAAGGTTTTGAAGTTTTTTTGTTAAATATGGATTTAATAGTTTAACTGTACTTTTAAAATCAGAAATATGCCCATATATTTTTTGAATTTTGGGAAGGAGACTATTTTTCAGTATTTCAGGAATCTTATGGTTATATCTGAAGTAGGAGGTTCTATCCACTGAAGCCATTATGTGACGTTTGCCACCACCTCAATAGGATATTTAAGGCACATAACAGCTTCTCCTTATTATTTCCTGAAGCCCCGCTGCTACCACATTTGCACTGACCATCTTTAAAATCAGTTGGGTTTTTAAGCTATGAACCTTCTGGAAGCCTTTTTTTTTTTTTAAATATTTCATGCCTATTTAGTTCTGATATTGACCATATTGACCACCAGGTAGCAACAGTCCCTTGAGTAGTTGAGTCTCTTAAATAGGGAACTGTTGCAAACTGACAGATTAAGCCCTTTGCATTCAGGAGAGAGAGGGGTAAGTGTCCAGAATCATGATTTTTTTCTTTTTGATTCCTCTCTGGTACGTTGGCTCTTGCAAATCCAGGCGTAAATTATCTGCTGTCTATGAGCGGCTTCCTGGTCCTGCCAATCTACTGTTTCCATGACATTGTACTTAATATCGGGGCCACTGAGACAAAATGAAATGAAGGCCAGGTGGCAAGGGGCAACATGGATGGTACAAGAAAAGAGTATGACAACTGCAGAAATAAGGAGATTGAGATCATAAGCGAGGTGTAGGGAGAATTTTGGATATTGAAATATCCAAAAAAAACCCGAATAATATTTATGAGATTTTTTTAACTGTCAGAAACGCATTTATGCCAGTCTAGAAAAATCAAATATGTTATTTTAGACTTTTCTTTTTCCTTCACCCTTAGCCATCCCTCTGGGTATTCTAGTTGTGCGTGGAGACTGTGATTTGGAGACTTGCCGTATGTACATAGATCGCCTACAGGAGGTGAGTTTCTTTAGCCAATTATTTATTCTTCTCAGTTTTCCATGTTTGTAAACAATTACCAGATATATATTTGCTTCTGAAATGATGCGTTTGGGGAGGAAATGGAAATGTGGCTGCCTTATCTTTTCCGCATACGCCATGTCTTCTCCCCACCCCCACCACTCCTATTCTCACTCCTCAGGTGGTTGAAACGGGAAAGGATTGAGTGGGTTGACTACAGCCTGTAGTGTGATCCATCACTGTAGCTTGGAACTTTCCCTCTTCTTGCCAGACTACATACCTGCACTTTTTGAGCTGTGCAGAATTTCAAAGGGCACTGATAAATAATGAAGGAAAACAGAGAGTTGGACTTATTTAATGTTTTGTATCTGGCACAGACTTCTGTCAGAGATGGCTAGATTTTTTTAAAAATGTAACTCTACAGGAAAGAGGAATCTTCTATATTTCATAGGAATTTGTGTCAGAACACAAGGAATAATCTATTATTTTTTTTTTCTGAATATAGTCTTACCATAGAGAAAGAGAAAGAAGAGGTCTCATATATGACATTCTCATGAATTTGAACTGTGCCAGCAAAGCTAGAAGGCCCAAGCCCATCATCATGGTGATCATTGGTTGTTTTTGCAAAACTTTGAGGAGGATATTCACTGTCTTCATTCTACAAATGGCAAAAAAGCATAAATAGCCGCTTCTTTATCATTGTTTCTTGATGAAAGATGCACATTAGAATCACTTTTTTTGGATGTGGTTTAGACATTTGTATTTTTAAAGCTGTTGGGTAATTTTTGATAGATACCCCAAGATGAGCAACTCTCTTCCAGACAATACGTTATACATAAGTCAGTATCACAAATGAAGAAGAAAAATAGTGTTTAAAATCCCTTCGAGTTGTAGCCACTTAGCTTTGAACATTAGCTTCGACTTATCTTGGTGGAAATAAATTCAGGTAGGAGGCATAAAGCAATGTGAAAAATTAGTAATTTTTCTCTTCAGCATTGTTGAGGATAGAGATGGGATTGTGAATGCAAAAAATATTTTGAGATAGTTGCCAAATTTTGAATACTGATGTGGATGAGAGAAGAAAAGTCAACAAATTTTATGCTTGTAGCTTCATTTCCCTGTGTTTACCAAGGATAACTTGAACAGGTTAAGATTTGTGAACTTTTTAGCATGTGACTCAAGTCCAAATCAATATTCCTAGAACATATAGTATCTCATTTTTCAAAATAATGTTTGTATTTTATTGTGGAACCTTACTCAAAAAACCTGCAATAAAAAAGTGAATCATAATTGGTACCAAACCTTTATTTTTTTAAAAACACTTGGGTGACTTAAGATTTTGCAGTAGCAAAATACATGACTGATGAACTGACTTGGTTGAGAGCCAATCTATTGGCATGCTTGTCGCACCAATATTCAACTAAAAGTAGGATTCTTAAAAACAAAATGAGGACAGAGTGAACTCAGGAGAAGTTTTAAAACTAACTTGGGCACAGAGAGTAGGTTGGTAAAGCTCTGTGGGAAGCAGATATGAGGACAGTAGTACCCAGGATTGCTGACATCTGTAAGTTGAATCACTACACTCATTAACAAGGAAGCCTGCGGGACATGACAATGGTGACAAGTTAGTTATAAAACTTTATAAAGTGAGCCAGGCTCTCAGAATCGGCCAGTAAAACCTCATTAATTTGAAATCCGTTAATTTACACTTCGTGATAATGCAGAGGTGGCCAGTGATTTTCTCTTTACAGTTTATGAAAACCTGTGTTGCCAAGTAATTTATCGGTATAAACACATTTATCATGACAGTGTGTATTTGCTCTAAGATAAATTCTTTCTAGGTGCTTCAAGGGACTTGAGAAGCTTTTTTTACAAGCCAAAAGTTCAGGTGCAAATTAGATATGACCTGCCTCACTTCTTATAACACAGTTGTCTGTCTTTTACTTTTAGTCTTCTCTATCCTTGAAATTATATCATTCACTTCTAAACTCTATTTGGGATTTGTAAGTTTCAATTGCTAAATGGCCTTTCTTCTCTCAGTCCAACTTGGTATGTTTTTATTATTTTTGGCATTATCTTCTTTATTTAACCTTGATGAATTTGGGTGAGTTAGATACTTTCCAGATGAGTTTAATAATATTCAATTGGGAGTTCAGTTGACAGAGTTATGGAGGCAGCTTGTTTAAACTAATCCTAAGGTATGGATATATATTTTTTTATTTTTTTCCATTTTCTCATTAGGACCTGCAGTCAGTTTCTTCTGGCTCCCAGAGAGTTCATTACCAGGTAACACCTTGACTCTCCTTGTTTCTTACCTTCCTGCCAAAAGAAGTCTATCTTTCAATTAATGTCTCATTTGGATTAGAATCCACATCTTTCCTAGGGATAGAGTTCACTCTAAGAACGAAGTGTTGGCATTCTGATTCTTTTGCCTTTTGCTGGTTTTGGACAATCCTAGTCTAACACAAATTTGGACTATGGATTTTGTTTTAGATCATTTAGAAAAAATTATAAAATGAAGTGCTTTCAGTGACAAATACTGAAAAACTCAATTCAAACGCGCTTAACAGGGAAAGAATCTATTGGTTCACATCAGCAAAAAGTTCAGATCAAGGGGGGATTTTTATGTACCATTTGGCCATGGCTCATGTTTCATTTTTCTGCCAGTCTTTCTGCTCTGTTCTCCTCTTTCTGTCAATTTCACTTCTGGACTAGATGTTTTCCTGGCCCAAGAAGGCACCATTAGTAATCAGGGCTGTATGTTTCTCCTTCAGGTCCAGGAAAGGGAATCCCCTGCTCCCCACACCCATCAAGCAAACTTTCTAAAATGCAATCTGATTGGTCCCTCTTTTTGGACAGGATATAATAAATTCAACCCCTCTCTCTTGTGACCCACATCAAGTCCACAGGAGAACACTCAGATATCCTTTGCTATAGCAATCTTTGGGAGTGCAGTTTCTTCCCCACTTCCTCACCCTACTGTGCTGCACAGGCCTCTCCAGCCATTCTCTTATGAATTAGATTTCTCAGTGATTTGGGTACCAGTGCACAGTATCAGCCCAAACTATAAGGGGTACGTGCAAAGCTCTGAGTGCTTCCATTAAAGCCCTTTTCTCTGAGAGGCCCAGAGAAGTACCCTTCCCCACTGGGAGGATTGTGTAGGAGTCACAGCAAACAGACTCCCTCCAAATAAATCCTCCCCTAGACCCTTTTATACCTCCGTGTGGGGGAATGGTTTAAAGATGTCTAAATTTATAAACCCTGGCTTAGTACCTTACTTTAAGTTTTGGTGTCTGTTTTGCTACTCCCAACACTTCTAGTTTAAGATCTTTTTGCACAAAAACCAAAAAACAATTTAAAAAAAACCTATACCTTGTAGCCTATAGGTAGCTTTCTTCCTCTGCCAACAGATACCCTGTACCCTCAGCCAAAGCAGCGTAATTATCCTGGGGCTGAATGACAACAGTAGCCTTGATGTACTTATTTGTATGTTTATTTCTTAATCAAAATTCCCCACTATTCCAGTGTCCTTTCTTCCATCTAGCTGCAATAGAAAGGATGAGAATTCCCTTAGGGTATGTTTATATTGAAGAGATAAACTCTACTTCTGACAGTTTTTTTCCCAACAATTAAAAGGCAAATTTCCACTTTATTTTTTAGATAGAGCACAACACTCCTCACATCCATTATTTGCGTATTTACCTAGAGCCACTAGGTGTAATTTTATTTTTAAGAGTGTAGTGCTTTTGAAGGCTATTGCTGATCACTACTCTTTAAAAATTGGAGCTAGTGGCTATAAGACTTGGAGATTCTGTTGTTTAAAGGGTTTGTACTTTTTACTAATGGACATTTTGCAATTTCGTAATTTTATCAAAGTATTTCAGACATTTATTCTGAAGTGGTTTTATGAAATGAATACATTTCTTTATTATCCTGCCTTATTTGATGTAGTCATTTTGGCGTGAGAGTTTTGACATATGAATATTTTGTTCTGTTTTCTTTATGCTATGTTTGTACATATCCACAGAGATCAGGGGGTGGTTGAGACTAGAATATGATAAGGATGTTTGTTACATTTATTATTTAGTAATAGAAACATGCAGAAAGATTAATGATATTTATCTGACTGTATCAAAATCTTGCTGCATTTTTTGTTTACTTGCCATCAGGTGAAACTCTGGTGTCAAAACTGCTGCGTTATAAATGCCACTTGAGAAGATTTTGTGCGCTGACCAGAGAGGGTAACCAAGGCGGTGATCAAAGATGACTGTCAGGAGTGTGACTGCGCCCCACGCCCCTCCTTGCAGAATTATAAAAAGCAGAGGCCTTTGGGAATTAGGGAGGCTGGAATAGAAGAATCTGTGGAAGCCCAGGATCTGCTCATTACACAAGAAGCTTAACTAAGAGAGACCATGTGTGCATTAACATGGTCAGAGCATGGGGAGAGGGTGGTGAGGAAATTTCCTGGGCAGAGCGAAGGAGAGCTGGTTGAGGCCAAGGAGCTCTGGAGAGAGAAACGTCCATGTTTGGCTGGGATCTCAGGCAGATAGGAGGAGAAATGAGCTGGAGAGATGGTGAATGAAGAGTTCTGTTTTAGCCAAACTAATTTTGATATACCTATTCGATCCAAGAGGTTTTGGTGAGTAGAAAGTTGGATGTACGAATTTTAAAGCTTATTGAAAAATTCGGTCCTGGAGATGGAAATTTGAGAAATGGCTAGAAGGTAGCAAATGGATGGCACTTGAAACTATGAGGCTGGCGGAGATCACCCGGGGAGAGTTTAGACAACGAAGAGGGCTCAGTGTCATCTCTGTGTCTGTTGATTGGTCGAGAAGAGCACAAGTTGAAGAGAACCATCAGTCCAGAGGAGTCATGGACCCTGAGGCGAGCTGCAGGGCAGCTGGGAATCAGGGAGAAGGTGGTATCACAAAAGCCACCAGTGAAACGCATTTCCAAAAAGAAAGAAGTAATGGAATGTGTCAGTGCTCTTGAGAGGCTATGACGTAGGTTGATTTCCATATTTTTCTAAGGGTGCATGTAAAATATCTGGGATAGAGGTGCTCTCAGTTTTATGTAGAAAGTGACAAAACCAACTGGCAGGAAATTTAATACTAAATCTTTGTTTCCTAATGCAGAAACTGATGCTGTCAGAATGTGTAGTCTGCCTCGGTGGGAGTAGGGGGTGGTGTAGGAGAAAGACCTGTAAGAAACAGGGACTCATTAAATGCTTTTTAATGAACTTTCTTGTGTAGGAGATGGCACTGAATATGCTTGGAGAATGAACTGTGATAGAATGAATAAACACCAGTAAGTTTAAAAACTTGAGAAATTCCTGTCAGCTTACTAATTTGCAGTTGGGATTTTAACTGACTGTTTTCTAAGCCTAGAAAAAACTCAAGGGAAAACCAGCATTTAGAAAAGTGTACAAGAGCCCAAGACACCTTATTAGTGAGCCATATGGCAGTTCCTAGCCATATGAACATTTCATTGCTTTGATTTCTTCCTTTCCCAAATTCACAGTGCATTGCCAACAAAGCATTAAGGCTCAAAAATGACACCCTGTATTAGCCTAACAAGGCTTTATGGATTATACAAGAATGTGTTGGATATTTATAGCCTGCTGAAAATTCCTGCCTACACCATCTCTGAGGTCAAAATACAAAGGCCCATCCATCCTAATGGCATGTCATGTAGCCTGTAACTGATGAGTTAGGCAAGCAAAATGCATTGTGCTTGCAGATTCAGGATGTTCCTGAACTTGGCGGATAAATTAGAATTCATATAGGAATTGGCCTCTGCCTACCTATTTAATGTAGATGCTTCTTGAGGCCGCCTACTGTGACATAATTCCTTCTCTGCTCCCTCCCTGAACTTCATTGTATTCCTTCTTAACCTCAAGTCATAAGGTTACTAAGGAATAGAAGCAGATGCAACTATTCTAGTGATTCTCAACTGGGGGAGATTTTGCTCCTTATATGAAACTTGTGGCAATTTGGACATCTTTGTGTGTCATGACTAGGGGAGGTAGTGCTACTGAAGTCTATTGAGTAGAGGCTGGGGATACTGCTGAACATCTTACAGTGCAGAAGACAGTTCCCTGCAACAAAGAATTATCCAGCCCCAAATGTCAATAGTGAGGAGCTTGAGAAACCCTGAGTCATTCTGATGGCTCTCAGGACATGACTGGGGACCGCAGGCAGATGTAAGTCCTAGATGAGGAAAGTGGAAGGAGAGAGAGAGGAGCGGGAAGAGAAAAAGTAATAAAGGAAAATAGAGGTATCTCTGCATATGGTAGAGTATAATAAATAGAGAACCAGGAACAATTAGGGATTTTGTAGACACTCAGAGTCTCCCATTTTCAAGGGGTACTTATGTAGTTGGCATGCAGGAATGTGTTTCCATAATATTATAAGCTAATAGTTTGAGATTTTAATGAATATAATAGAATTCCATAGTAGTTGCAAAATGGGTTCATCCAGGTGATTCCTCTTCTTTAAGAATTAATTTACTTAGAAATGACACTAGAATGGTTGGAATATTTCAAAATAGATGTAACATTTTTGAAAAGTTCTTTCATCCTTTAGAGTAGTCAGATGTCTTTCACTTCCATAGGAAAAAACTCTTGGTCAGATCTGAGTCTATATCCATTTGTTCATCCTCTGACCTCTTTTTTCTTTCTTGCATGCCTGATCATCTTCTGGAGGATGGATCTGTGTTGTATTCCGTCTCTGTCTAGTTCTAGGGAAACAGCATTTGCCCACAAATATTTGATTAATTCTCCTTCTCTTCATACTGCTGTCTTTATTGAAACAAGTTTAAGGTTGAAACAAATTTAAGGGAGTCCTCCTGGGAATTAATTTATCTTGTCTTAGAGAAGGGCAGGGGTTAGCTAGGAACTTTGGAGAATGTTGTTCCTTTGGGCTAGGTCAAAGCTGTCAGAAATGGATGGAATGAGAAATTAAAGTAAGATTTGCCTGGGGCCAGATCTGTTTTCTGTTACAAGTGAAGGCATTACTGCTAACACAGACATGCACACACTCACATACACATACACACATATACACACGCACATACAGTTGTTGTTAATAGAGGACTTTCTCACAAAAAAAAAGGTCTTGAAAATGTTAGAATATCTCATTTCCATCATCTATCAAACCATCACTGTTTCTTCATCTTTCAAAGCTGATTTTGGAAATGGGCCTTCCATTTCTGTGTATTTCTGCTGTAGGAATTGTGGATGGTAAAGTAGGTTTGGGGGAAAAGAATTTTGAAAGATAAAAATAACAGTAGCAAGCCTATTAATTGGGATTATAGTTGAACAGAGATACATAAACACATATTTCTAATCATCCTCTGATAGATGTATTCACCAAGGATGAAGAGATATTGGTATGGAAAGAGAACTTGGTGATGGAAAGAGAGAAAAAATGAATTAACAGATGTGTTGGGCGGGGGAGATGTCAAGGCAGGCAGAAGAGAAATTTGGATGGGTAAACAAGAGAGAAATTTAAAAGTAAAGTGATTATTGACTGGACATTATTAAATGAAGCAGGGATTCCCAACCCGAAGAGACTTCTGTTTTGCCTCTGCTTTTCTTCCCTAAATTTTATGAAAGAAGTTTCATTCAGAGTGAAGATATAGTTAAATGCTAGGTGAATATTGCTTAATTGGATAACCTACTAGAGTGTGTAATGGGGCTGCTATCCTGTCATTAAATTAAATGTGCATCAGCTATGAGTAATTGAATGTAAATTAAGGGCAAGTTTGGCATATGCGTGCCAAATAGTGGTTCAGATAATTTCCTTATCAATTACATATAATTCATGCCAGTTGACTTTCAAAAATATATATATGAGAAATATCAGGTTTGCTTTTGTACATGTGGCTATATTTTTAGCATGAGAAATAGATTTTTCCATTAGCATATGTCAAAAGAGAAAATTCATATATCAGGGATTTTTGAAATGAGCAGTATTTGTTAATATTATTCATCTAAAGAGCATGCAATTTTAGAAGATTAATACATTTAAAATAGAAAGGAACATGGTATGTCCAAGGTTATATCATTCTGCCTACGTTATAGAGCAATGACAGTGGCATTCATCTGAATCATACCATTTATATGAAGAAAAATGACAGATCACAAAATGAGCTGCATTCTCACAATCACATTTCTTAAGTATCTACAGTCATATGGTTTGGAAAGGTGCATATTTTTGAGCTTGTTTTTGGTTCTATCAGAAATTAAGTCTGTATATTTATTATAATGTATAGCGTTCATAAAGGAAACATACTTCATTCATTTGACTGTCACTTGTTTAGTGACAAGGATGTTGCCATGTTCACTCTAGAGGGTCCTTGAAGCTAAGGCCTGCTCTTGGGGCCAGTACTTGACCTCCTGCTAGGGGCTGTTTTGTTTTTCTCACTTCCGCTATCCTGCTGAAGTCTGATTCATGGTCTGCCCTGCACTGCTGGTCACCCTCCGGCTTCCTCTGAATCCAGGATTCGTTAATGCCAGGGACACCCATTGTACCTGTGTGCCAAGCCCTCTGTGAGGACACAGTGAGGGTTTTACATGATGTGAGGTGTATCACCCACCATGTGTTAGCAATGAGAGATAGTTAAGATAAAATTATAGAAAATTCAATATTACCTCCGTACTACGTATTCTGATTCCCTTTTTTGAGTAGGAGAGAAAGAGGTATAGATAGACAAGAGGCAGGAATTACATGAATCCTGAGTATATAAGACCCTAATCACCTTTGTGGTCATCCTTAGTTAAGAACATCAGAGTATAAAGAAGCTTACAGACCACGGCTTTAAGTTATTGTGAATTCTTTTTTGACAATCTCTGTATACCTGCTCCATTTTTAATCCATTCAAATATGCATTTGTCTTTGATATTAAGGTCCCCAAGGTATTTCTCTTGACTTTCGTTAGCTACTTGTGTCATAAGTCTGCCAGGTTTTATAATCTTGGCTTCTCTTAGTCTTCCAGTTGTACACAGTTCTAGACTTCTGCTTGGTTTTTAACTCCCCACCCAAAGTAGACCTTAGGACAGCACCCTTCTGGTGCGCACCCTTTTGTACCTTTATCCACATCTATACAAAGTTACACACATGGACATACATGCACACATATACGAGGTTTTGTTAGTTTTAAAAAATAAAAATGGATTTACATTTTTTATGCACTCGTTATATAATTATACCACAATTTATTTTTAATAGTAATATACCATGGATATTATGTCTTGCTAATAAATGAAGCTCTACCTCAATCTTTTAAAACTGCTACTTTATTCCATGGTATATATTTAACCTTATCCCTGGATAGACATTTAGGTTAGATACAGTTTTTTTTGTAAATAATGTTGCATAAACATTATTGTGCAGATTTCCAAATAAAGTTGTAACAGAAATGATAACCATGTCACATGCTAAACAACCTATTAATATTGGCCATACTTGTATGAAGTTTAGAAGTACAATCATGTAACACATACAAGAAAATTAATTAACCTCTATACTCAGAATTTTCTTTACGTGAATGTAGTCAAAGTTCCTTGTCTCTGGATTGTTGTTCCCATTGATTACCATATTTCCATGGGATTCTTAAACAGCTGGGTACTTGGAGATGGAAAGTGGGCAGGCAATGTGACTGAAGAATTTGAAGGAGGAAAAATTCTGAATTACCAGGCAGTGAACCATCTGAGAAGAAATGGAAGATTAGTTTGACAGTCAACGAAAGCTGAAACTATGGAAAATCCTTGATTTTGCTTTTTTCATGTTTTCGCTGGAGCTGAGTCAAAAAACTTCTCTCCACCTTGACCTATACGAATCCCGCTCATCCTTCAAAACCGCAAATAATTCTAATTCCTCTAGAAGCCATAAAACATGGTAATAAGATCATGGGCTCTAAAGAAAAGAGGCCTGTATTTGAATTGCAATTCTGCTAAATAGCTGGATACTTCTGCGAGGTCACTTAATTCACAAAGCTGCAGTTCTTCATTTGTGGCTCATTTTTAGGTGCCAGAGGAGAGGTTCAGGAAGAATAGTAGGACAGATGGGAGGAGAGGTAGATATGGGCTAGATTATGCAGCCTTCTTAATGACAGAATGAGCATAAGAATATGGCTTAAAATCAACCTACTAAATGAGACTGTAGCCTAATATATATATATATTGTGTGTGCAAGAAAGATTAGCCCTGAGCTAACATCCATTGCCAAATCTCCTCTTTTTGCTGAGAAAGATTGGCCCTGGGCTAACATCCATGCCTATTTTGCTCTACTTGATATGGGACGCCCCATAGCATGGCTTGATAAGCGGTGCGTTGGTCCGTGCCCGGGATCCAAACCTGCAAACCCCTGGCCACTGAAGCAGAACACACAAACTTAACCACTACGCCACCGCGTCGGCCCCTGTAGCCTAATATTTTTACATGAACTCTGGCAGTGGCCAGGTAACTCTAAAATCAAGAGGGATGGTTTTGTGAATTCTGTAGTAATTTCTCCCATACTTATACTGCTGGGGGAAATTTCTCAAAATAGGGTACTCAGCAGATGAAATAACATAAAGAGAATGATAGTCTAAATTTTATTTAATATAGAACCACCAAGGAATGCAGAAATAGAGCTATGTTTATGGAAAATTCTCAGAGGTAAGAAAGGAGCATATTGTGAAAGGAGGAAAAGGAAGGAATGTTGACCTAAAGTCACCAAAATGTTATTCCCTGAGTAGTTAACAGCTTGTTGAGATTATTGTTTCATATCCTTCAATGCCAGACAGTGGAGATGAGTCAGGGCAGAAGCTGTAGGTGGAGGACTTAGAGTGGAATGGAGGAGAGCAAGAATCAATAGCGTTCTGCCTACTCGACATCATGACAGCTGGCCTCTGTGTAGCTGGAGTGTATGATTCAGGGTTGTGCCAATAGCACATCTTCGCTATACATCAGTGTTGGGACTATTTGAAAACTGCTGCCCCGGCCCAAATGTTGTTAGCCCCAGATTTCAAACTTGAAAGGAAAGGGCTTTCTTGAACATGAGCTGAACCTTCCATTTGCTTTCCCAACAATTGATGTCTTCTGCTATCTTCATTGCCATACTCTAATTCTTTGGGCAGCAACTCAAAATCCTTTCCCCGTAATCGGTGACTTTTGATAATAGGCAGGAAATAAATTAAAATCACAATTAAAATAGCCCTCTCTTGGGGAAAGAAGTTGAAATCTGATGAATCAGACAGATAGTAACTGCAAAAATGGAAGCAGGAAAGGAAACTGGAGAGCAGCCAGGCGGTTCACGGTGAGGTGGACACCCTCGGAAGATGTGGTCTGTGCTTAGTTCTTATTTGTGACCTTCCGATCTCATGCCTTGCATTTCATATGCTCTAATAAATACACATTGGAAAGATTGATAATTGTGTCACAGGAATAAGAATAATGTATAGCTGTGTGACAACTGACAATTCAGCTCAGCAAATGAAAAGGTAATTTCGGGGAAAGTAAGTAAATATCTAGGAAGCACAGTTATTATTGAATGGGGAATGGAGAGGGCAGTGAAATAAAGTGTTCTGAAAAATATTACTCTTGGTGATAGAAGACATCCAGGCTTGAAGACAATACCCTATATTTAAGGCAATTATGTAGCTTCTAATACTGTGAAAGAGGCACTGAATTGCTGATTAAGACAAACCCCACAAGCACCAAACCAACAATGGCATGACTTCAGCCTGTGTTTGCTGTCATTCTTTTTTGTGTCCGCTCATACAAATCTGTCCTGTTTCTTTTCTCTGAAACCCAGAATCTGAGCACAAATGCATTTATGGATAAAATAGTGTTATGCTGGTGTAGTGCCATCTAAATGATCTGGTCTGAAATGTGACCTCGGTCCTGTGAGCGCCTCCTGTAATTAAATGTCAGGATTGTTTCCGGTAAAATAATTTTGTCCCAGCTGCCCCAGCATTACACGTCTAGCATAACTATATCTGCATATCAACGTGTACCAGCCAATGGGTTAAGCATTTCACATCTTATTTCATTTATTCCTCAAAAGAATCCTTTGCAATAGATACTATGGTAGCCATTTTATAAATGAGGCCTCCAAGGCACAGGAAAGATAAGAAATTTGCCTACAATCTCACAGTTAGTAGGTAGTGGAGCCAGGATCGTCCTGTGCTCAAAGCCGGTGCTCTTGGCCTCAGAACCCCACCCCCTCTGGGCTTGCTGTTTCAAGGAGGCTGGATCTATACAACCTACGGCATTGTTGTCCTTCCCACTCATAGATCTGCCTTTCCTATGATATTGAAGTACTTCAGGGACGGAAGCATTTTTGTCATCTCAATGCGTAGTCTGATGACCTCATCCTACAAAAATTTCCATTTTGCAAAGCAGACTTTCTCACTAAAAGTAACTTTTTGCTCGGTTTTTAAACTCAAGTGAAATACAACCACCTTGATGCCCAGCAGATTTTCTGTCCCTGCCCTGCTCTTCACCTCCTATTCTCCCTCAGATCTTTGAGCTGTAGTCCCAGCACCCAGCTGTGTTTAGTAGCTGGATTTGTTTCTTGTTTCTTATTTTATAGATTTTTGGTATATTTTGTGGATATGTTTTACATTTTGTCAGTCTGCTGCATTGAGACATTTTAACACTGATTTCAGGAAAATCTCCAACTTTTAGGGTTCTAATGCAGGTGAGATCCTTTCATCTGCATCTGTGTGAACTAGATTAGATCCAAGCAGAAAATTTTGTTGAGACTTCACTGCTTTTGTATATCTTCGATACGTAAAATTTTTACGTAAGTAGTTTAATTGCATTGCATTATAAATCTTTCCCAGATTGGGTACATATAAATTACATTTTTCCTTTGGAATTCAAATGTCTTTTAACATAGGACCTCATTATATTAATAACTGTCCCCTTAAGACCTCACTTTTTTCTTTCTTTTTTTTTTTGTGAGGAAGATTAGCTCTGAGCTAACATCTGTTGCCAATCCTCCTCTTTTTGCTGAGGAAGATTGGCCGTGAGCTAACATCCGTGTCCATCTTCCTCTATTTTATGTGGGATGCCTGCAACAGCATGGCTTAATAAGCAGTGCATACTTCCGTGCCCAGGATCCGAACCTGTGAACCCCGGGCCGGGGAAGTGGAGTCTGCAAACCTAACCACTACACCACTGGGCCAGCCTCAAGAGCTCACTTTTTTAATGAACAAGGTTGAAAGAGCTTCAAAAAAGGAAGGAGAGGATGCAAACCCAGTTCAGGGAAGCTATTTCAGAGAAGTTAGGACTCTTCTTGGGCTTCTCTAACCACCTCATAAGGTTGCAGTTTAACTTTTAGGAAAGTATCTAATTACTTTTCAATAAAATTTTTTTTCATGAGATTCCTGTCTTTTTTTTGAGGAAGATTGGCCCTGCGCTAACATCTGTTGCCGATCATCATCATCTTCTTTTTTCTCCCCAAAGCCCCAGGACATAGTTGTATATCGTAGTTGTAGAGTTGTAGCTCTTCTATGTGGGCCGCCACCTCAGCATGGCTTAATAACCGGTGAGTAGGTCTGCGCCCAGGATCCAAACTGGCAAACCCCAGGCTGCCGAAGCAGAACGCATGACCTTAACTGCTATGCCACTGGGCTGGCCCCTCCTGTGTCTTAATTATTTAATTTTAATTATTAAAGCAATCCAATACTCAATATAAATACGTTTTCTCCTTGTCTGTTAAAAAAAAAAAACTTAAGTAGAAGAACTTAAGGTACTTTATATAAAGGGCTGGAAACAAACATTTGGGGGGAACAATGGATGGAAATAAGCAAAAAGTTCATTGAGTCCTTCTGTGTAGAAATTGGCCTGATTTCAGCCCACTACCAAGAGAATAGCCACAGGCTCAGAGAGCTTCGGTTGCTTGATACTACAGTCACCAGTAACTTTGAAATAATAATGCCCATTCTTGTAAGTCTGGATGTTGTTAAGGCATTTTACTGTTTAGAATCTTCTTATTTTGTTGAATTCCTTCTGACCTAAACTTTTGACTATTTAAATTAGCTTTTTAACCTTTTGGGGGATCTCAGATCACTTTGATAATCTATAGAAAGCAGGAGAAAATGCACATACACATAGACACACCAAATTTAGCATAAAATTTCAGGGAGTTCAAGGATTGTTGAACTTATTTGAAGACCCCTTTGAACCTATTTGAAGTGT
The DNA here is from genome assembly GCF_020826845.1 of Diceros bicornis minor. NCBI lineage: Eukaryota > Metazoa > Chordata > Mammalia > Perissodactyla > Rhinocerotidae > Diceros > Diceros bicornis. The sequence continues at coordinate 85,605,950 of NC_080742.1, read as the reverse complement.
TTTAAAGAGCTCTATGGCAAATTATGTTTTCACAGAGCAAACAACATTCTCTTTAAACAAAACTCGTTTAAGGAAATTGTGTTGTATCAAATGCTTTGTGGATCAAGGGTAGATTAAATGAACAGAAAATAAGCAAAATAAATGAATAAATAAAGTCAGGCACATGCATAAAACTCTCCAGATAGACAAACATTCGCACAAGGTATACAGTTATATCAACATTGCTTTACCAGCCTGTGGTAAGCTCCCCATGTGGCTGACTCAGTATATCCACCTGCATTATATTAAACTAGACTAAAAAAATCCAATATTCTCTAATTTGAATATTCTAGCAATAACATTATCAATTTTAGGTTTTTAAAATGATAAGTATTTCTGTATTCTTTCAGAGTCAATTTTTACCTAGGGAAATTCAGATATTTTTTGTGATGGTCTCTGTAGCACATTCAACATCAAAATTCAGAAAGTATACTTGGTGTCTCAGCCTCTTTATTTCTAGAGAAGACAGCCGTGTTTCTATTTAATATGTTTATTTATTAGCTCATAGTTGCCAGTAAATATTTGAAATCACTTTCAAATTTCTTGATATAAATCTTGATATAAATTACATTTCTCACCAAACTGAGACATGTTGATAGCTTTACAAGTTTTATAAAAGTATATTAAGAACCTTAAGTTCCTTTAAAACAAGATATCACGTGTGTCAAAATATACTTCTCAAAATGTTAAACATAATTCTCGTATAAATTGGTACTGAGCATATGTCAAGATTTCATTTAGTGCAACCAGCAGGCTGGCAAAGCCAGTTCAAAAAAGAGGAATGTGTATTTATCCTGTATCCATTGCTGTATCAATTCTATATCTATAAATATAAATTTTGGTGCCAGTCGTGAGTGAGACCATTTTTTTCCCTATCAGTTATTTAATTTGTAGAACCCATTCATATTAAAAGCTCCATATACCCAAGATTTCTAATAATGGATCCTTTTTGTCCTGCTAATTTTAGGCTGATGGTTCTACAACTTGAGCATACACCAGACTCACCTGAAAGATTGCTGGGTCCACCCCTACGGTTTCTGTAGACCTCGAGTGGCACCTGGGAATTTGTATTTCTAACAAGTTCCCAGCTGATGCTACTCTTCCTAGGTTCATAGTTTGAGAACCACTGATTTAAGCAGAGGCTTTGCCTGAGGATCTAGTGAGGCAGATTAAACCCCCAAAGAAGTCAATGCAAACTCTGAATGATTTTCTTATTACTTCTCCCATGTTATTCCCATTTCCTTCTCCTCTCCCCTTCTGTATACACAAGGTCATCCACACCCAGCTGCACCCCAAGGGTGCTCCCTATATTGGAACACCTTAAATCCCTAACAAGGGTCAAATTCCCAGTGTCTTCCCCACAGAGACCTGGCCTCCCTCCTCACTTGTCCCATTTCTGTAAGTGATTTCAATTTCACCATGAGCCAGGGCTAGAATGCTCCAAATCATGTGTTATAAACTAGAATGTGCTTTTTATTATTTTTTTTAAATTTTCATCTCTTAATAGGGGAAATTTTTATACCTATTGGAGAACCCAAATGTAAATAACAGCCAGCTGCCACTAGTTTCTCAGCTTCACAAAGGGAAAGAAATTCCCCAAAGGAAGTAAATGTCCCAAGTTATATAATTTATGAATGTTTAATGGAATAATTGAAAACCTTCTGGAAATTTTATGTGGGAGTTGTTTTAAAGTGCTATGTGAAGTAATTCGTTTCAAAGCAGAGTCTTTGTTTCTGTTTCTAGTAAAAAATGTGATTTGGTCTCTCACCAGTGCTTTGTTTAGGAAAGGATGCTCACTCTTAGAAATAGATGATATGGCAGAATGTGGAGTGAGGGACGCCCCTCAGGTCATTCAAATGGAGCCGTGAAGATGTGTGTGTCTCTTTCCAGGACCATGAAACCTCCTTCCCCAGGGCACTCTCAGCTCAGAGGCTCTCCCCTCGGTGGTGCTTTCTAGATGGTGAGTGTTTCTGTATTTCTTGGAGGGCTGGGGGTTGGGGAAGCAACAGGGCAAGACATTGGTTGATAGAGTGACTCTAGTTTTCCAAAAGATTGTTCAGAAACCCTTCACATGGCTCCACGTGATTGGTATTTGCATCTCAAACGATGTGGACTTGCTGATGTTGCCACACAATTTCCTGAAGTCATTTTCCTCAAAGCAAGTTGATTAAGTTTGGCTGAACTTCTCAGCATCAAATTGCTCAAGCTGACCTCTGCCTTTCAGTTCCCCCCTTTCCCTAACACGTGTTGAGTGCCTATCTTAAATTTAGGCCGGTAGATGGATTCAATAAGCATGGGATGGGTACTAATTTGTATGTTGTTTGCATGTTATGGAACTTTCATATTATTTTCATTAAACCATCATTTCAGTAAGATGTATAAATTTTTATAAAAAGGTAGAAATTTTCAATTGCATTCAATTCTGCTTTGCTGAGCATGACATATTGAATGCGTAATATGTCAGTTATTTTTTGATTCGGTAATGAGTCCATTTTTCATGTCCATCTCTCACTCCCTAGATGCTGTCTAGTCCTACTTTTCTATCCAATTACTCATATTACAGTACATTCCTGTTTCTATGCCACCAGTATATCTGCTACCCAATATCTCTTTTGTCTATGTGGATACCCAGTTTTCAGTGTAGATCTTTCTTTTGTTTATCTGTGTATGCATCTGAGAGGATATAAATGTGGAATTGAGTATGACAGGATGTGTGAGTGTGAACAGTGTTGTGAAGGTGAGCGCTTGTATCTATATGAGATCTAATTCACATAAATCGTGACATCAGTTTTCATTAATGGCTTGTCAACTGCCTCTGAAGATACTTTACACGACTTTTCCTCCAGCTGCTTTATTCCCTAGTAATGAGAAGCACATTCATTTGTTTCTCCTGAATCTAAGAGGAACAACTTACATTTAAGAAAATTATGACAATTTATATGACTTGTTCTATATACAGTCTATTCTATATACAGTCTCAGATAAAATTACAACTGTGGATAATGATCTTAACCCAGATATTAGGTTTACTCTATAAATAGTTTCATTAAAAACCTTTAAAAGGTGGTTGCAGTCAGAGTTAAAAAGAACAAAGCAGTGTAAGTCCTCAGGCAGATTTTACTCTCCTGTTGCTTTTAGAGGGCAGGGACCATGATTGTCTTGTTTCTTAGCTCATTTCCCTTTGGAGAGAAGCTACTCATTAAATATTTATGATTTTCGAATGATTATTTGCATTTTGAGTTTTTCCCTCTAGTACTATGTACTTTGTAGAAAATCTATTTATAATATTTGGACTCTGTTAGATAGATTAGAGTGAGGAAGAACATAATTCTTTTGAATATTAAGACTAATCAGAATAATTTCTACAAACCCATTGTTTGCAGTTAAGATTTTTTTTCTTAAACCATAGATGCAGCCCAATCCCTTTTAGAAATGCTTAAATAATTTTTTTTTTTTTTTTTCTGCTTTGGCTTTCTTCAGACATGGCTTAGGGACTCAGTTTTAAAGTAAAATAATTCCTTTAAGACCAAATGTGGTCCCTGGCTCTGCATCTTCAAGCTCTTTTCCAAAATGAGAGTCACTTGCTCAGCAAGTCTGGCTAACAACAGGTTTTTCCTAGCTTTACTTACTTAACAAATACGTTTTGAGTCCCAGCTCTGTTTAAGGTCTTGTGCTAATATCTGGAGACATACAAGAATAAATGAAACACAGACCTTTAAACAGGCAGATATCTTAGTCTCATAGTTATTTGTGAAGATAGTTTCTATGAGAAGTGTAAACAAAATATACTTGTGCGTAGAGGTAGGAGCAACGAATTCTGGCTGGGATAGGGAGAATGAGACTGAGGAAGGTTTCACAGAGGAGGTGGCGTTTGAGTTGGTCCTTAAAAGACAAATAAGATTTAGATATGCAGATAGAATGGGGAAGTGCTCTCTAAGCAGTGGGATAGCAGGCAGAGGTATGGAAGTCCTGAGTTTTTCTCAATAGAATTAGGGACTGGCCAGTAGTCCACATGACTGCAATTGAAGGGTTTTGATTGACGTTGTAGGAGAGAAGGTTGTAAATTTGGTGCCAGATTACAGGACACTCTGAATGCCATATACATTTTTTTTTTCCCTAGCAACTTCTGCTGATCGCTTTTATCGAATAGACAGATCTCAGGTAAGTTTTCTTGAGCTTACTTGTGAAAGTGAAAAATTCCCGAGTAAATATACTTTATTGGTAGCTAATCTTACAATATTTTCTAACAAAAACACTGAAACATGTACAGATTTTGGAGTGGTATTCGTAGCCTAAGCACATGAAGCTTTTAATTTGTCTTCATGTGTTTTGTGATCTGTGGACTCGAGATGATGTGGCTTGACCTTGCAAATGAGTACAGAAAAAAGGCTGTAAATATTATTACCAGCCTGCACTCCAAATTTTCATTCACACTGCTACTTCTACTGCTTCCTCGCCAAATATTATGCCTTTTTAAGTTCATTTTTGGCTAGCAAGTTTGAGTCCTCAAGTGTATATCTCGGTCAGTCACTTCATTTCAATTCATCACTTTCCAGGGTTCAGTAATGAGAGAAAAAGATGCTCATGTCCAATGATAACAAGTGCTCCCACAGTCCAAATTCTCCAGGAAAAAAAGAAAAAAGATACAGTATGGAATCCAGTGATACAACCAGCTGTTAACCATGCCATCTAGCTTTGACCAGATCCCGGGGGTGGAAGTCCAAGTTATCATACACTCATGCTGGACCAAATTGCATGTGGGGGTGTCACTTCTTTGGTAGTATTTGGGAAGAAGAAGAAGCAAGACCAGCTCTGGTTATACCCAACCGGATTCTGGTCAACTAGGAATCCCAAACCAAGAGGGGTTCAACTCTCCCCCTCACAGCCTCTTGCTACGGTGTTGTTTCAGGGAGGGATGTCCACTAGTCAGGCCTCTGACATACACTGTGGTCACTTAACGTCACAGAATTTTATTTTTCCTCAAGACCAAGAGTGCTTTGTTTTGTTTTTCTTCAGATGATGGATTTGAGTATCCTGTCAGTCATCAGACACACTTCTTTCTCTTCCTTAGGAACATTTGCACTTTGTGATGGAGATTTCCCAAGATGAGATTTTTATTCTGGACCCAGATCTGGCGTTGTCACAGCAGGCAGGGACCCCTCCAGGAATGCCTGATCTGGTGGTAGAGCAAGCCTCGGGGTGAGTGTGCTTCTGCTTTGGTGGTGTGCTGGAGAGGCTGGCCGCAGGGTGACATCCATGTCTGGTTTGGCTTTGGACTTGACATTCTAATTATATCAAACTATTTTAAATACAGATTTCCTTGTTGTGTTTCTTTAGAGTGTAGTATAGCTGGTTCCATTAAAAGTCTGTCTTACGAATGGCGGTGTAGAATTACTCTTCCCCACCCAGATTTGTATCACGTCTGAGCTTTCTTTACCCATCACACCCACACTTCCTACCAAATTAGAAAGCTCTGGTATTTGCATTTGTGCATATACATCTGTATTGCCTGTGTTATCCAAATAAAATTTGACGCAGGTGGTTTGACAATTATTTTTCTCTTCCTTTCTCTTCTCCTTCTTCCTCCTCTTCTCCTCTTGCCCCTCTTCTTCTTTTTCTTTTTTTTGCTATATCCAGGCAGCCTGAGACATATACATTGTATAATAATAACTATGACATATCAAGCACTTATTATGAGCCACATACTGTGCTAAAGTCCTTTCTGTATCCCTACTACCATTTGGTAGTGACTTTATCATGTTAAGTGCTCTTTGTTTATTTCCTCGTCTGTAAAATGGAAATAATAATACCTACTCATAGAATTGTTTGAAGATTAAATGAATTAAAACATGTAAAATATTAAGAATAGTTCTTGGCATTTGGTAGATGCTCATTAAATTATGTTATTGAAATCATCATCATCTTTTCAGAATGACCCTGCATATTTGGTACTATTATAATCCTAAATCCATAGATAACAAAATTGAGGCTTAGAGAGTTTTGTAACTTTCCCAGTATTGCACAGAAAATAAATGGAAACATAGAGATTCAGTCCCAGGTTTTCTGATGCTGGAACCCGGGCATTTAACCACTACATTGAACCACTAAAATATTATTAATATTTCTAGGTTATTTCAACAATTCAAAAAATATTTATTTAGAGAAATTTTTATGTGCCAAGTACTAGTATGTGCACGTGGGAAACAACAGTGCAAAAATAAAAACAAACAAGAATCTCTGCCCTTGTGAAGTCTAATGAACATCAGTGGTTTACTGGTATATGGAGACTAAATAGTTAAAATAAGGATTTCCCTGGAAAGCACACACATGCACTCAAACAGTATATGCAAATTGTGTACACATACTTAAACAATATAAACAGACATATTCACTGGACATGACCCTTATAACTGTTTACCCCTCTTCACTAATTCATTTGACCATTGCTGCTATTTCTGAGTATCTTCCACGCTGCCAGGGCCAGCTGATATCCATGGCATGTATCAAATCTATGGGGGAGTCAAGAGAAGACAGAAGTAGCAGGATGGAACAGCTACGTAGCTGTGTGTAGGAAGCCAGAGCTAGTGGTAGCAGATGGTCCTGGCATGAGAGGAAAGCCGACAGGCACAAAGGACGGCCTGATGTAACCCTGGCAATCCCAGGAGGGGTTGGAGAAGGCCAGCTTCGCAGACCATATACTAGAAATCGAGCCTGTCAGTTGCAGGGAGAGCAAGTGACATCTGTGTCCTACTCCAGAAGCTGTGCGTGCTAGAGTCTAGGCATCCTCTCACCCCACCCGATCTGGGCTCCAGTCCTTGATCTGATGAAGAGTGAACCCATTCTGCCAAGCTTGCCCTGGGCTTTGCCCTCTCACTCATTCTTCCATGTCAAATAATGGTCAAAAGAATGACTTTTTCCTGGGTTAGAGCTCTATTAGCTCTAGCTCAAGAAATAGAGTAGCCCGAACATTCACTCAATGTTGAATCAGTCCCTTTCTTATTTCTTATCAGTTGCCTTCTCTGGAAATAGGAACAGGGAAGCAGTGAAAGAGGATGGACTTTGTTATTTTCTAATCTGCATTTCTACATCAGGCTCCATTACTTCTTACTTATGTCATATATAAAATTACCTCATCTTCAAATTCAGTTTTCTCCTCTGTAAAGAGGGCAGAATCATACAAACAGTTTATGATGGTTGAGAAAATGAAATGAAATAATAAATGTGGAGTACCTAGTAAATACCCAATAAAGATTCATTTTCCTTCTCACATTTAGAGACAAGAATCATCTTTAGAAAGAGTAGAATAAGTCCGGTGGCTGACTTTGAATGCTTAAATGTCTGATGCCCTTCTTTCTCCCAGAATGTCAGACTGGTGGAATCCTGCCCTGCGGAAACGCATGCTGAGTGATAGCGGGCTGGGAATGATAACTCCGCATTATGAGGACTCAGACATGAAAGATCTTAGCCACTCCCGTGTGCTACAGTAAGAGCTCTCTCTCTCTGTTCTTTTCCTGAGCGCCACTGTGATTGCTGGGAGAGGACTGCATGGGGTCCTCACCAGTGGTAGGGCTTCTCTTTTCAGTGGTGCTCAAGCTGTCTCAAGCTGTGTCACCCTGCGGTTTGCCATTTTATTCACCTTGCTCATTTTTATCCACCCCAAGCTCCTGATGGAGCTTCACTTTCCATTTCTCTTGCTCCTGAGCCACACTGAGACCCTGTGTGTGGATCTGTAAATACTTTCAACCTCATCAGTGTGTGCTTTACCAGAAACCAGTGTTTTCCAGATGTCCCAGTGTTTGCCACATCGTGAAGACATGCGTGAGAGTGATCTTGAATAGTTTGGAAGTGACATATAGTTTTTCGTTTGTGGGAACATTTTGACTTGCTGTTATAGCTCTCTTTCATTTGTCTCCAGTCCTGAGCCTGTGGATGTATGCTGTATGTAATATTGCCAAGTGGTTTTGTTGCCTAAAGTGGAGTGTTGCTCGTGTATGGTTTCAGTCTCTCTGGGTAAACAATGCAGCATGTGTTCATAGATCAGAATAGTAGATCTGATCATGGTCAGAAAGTAGGATGAATGTTGGAGGTTTACAGCAGTGTTAGTACATTTGTGTCCGGTGAATCTTCCCTCCTGTCATTGCTCATTGCAGGAGCAGGTTCTAGGGCAGTCTGTGGTCATGGACACACTCATTTTTACCTACTGTCTGACTTCAGGCGAGTCACCCGTCTCAGAGGTTATACAAGTTCATTGCAATTCATGAAATTAGGCTGATTTCCAGTCCTATCCAAGGTGCTAATCCAATAGGGACAATGGCTTGTAACCATGCGTTCTTACCACTTTTACAAAATAACAAGATTACTAAGATTCTGAGAAGCCTAGGGTTAACTGAAGAGGCAAGACAATGCATTGTTTCTAAAGGAAGACCGGAAACAATTTCAGAATGACAAAGGGGAGAAAAATGAGAAATCTGAAGCTAATTATTTCATTGGTAAAGGTTCTCCTCAGACACCCCAAGGGCAAAAGGCGACTTCATTTTAATTGCTTCTCTGTACTACTTCCTATTTTGTTGTGTGAAGAGTGGAAAAGAAAAAGTGAATTACTGTGGATTTTCCTTTTTAATTAAACCATGTTGTTAGTTTCTGATAGCATTTTGATTGCTTACAATCCAGAGTGTTTTTCCATTTCTTTTTTATATGGAATTGAGGCTTGTGAACCAGGGTGAGTCAGCGGTCCATTGATGGCTAAAAAAGTGACCATCTAGCTGTGGGCAGATTTATTTGAAAATTAGAGTTTTAATTAGCCGCAGAAATAGAAATGAAGCCTAGACAAACCAGATGCGTGTTTTAGTTGTCCTTGTATACAGGCTATTCAAGAAGTAGAGGATGGTTTCAATCTGGTTTCCTCTGCTCTGTTTTTTCTATATGTAGTATATTAATGTAGATGTCCTCATATGTGGAGTGATTTTTTCTAAGATGGTAAATATTCTTCCCGAGAATCACAAATAAACGTACCACTTTATATAATAGCCAAATTCTTAAAACCCTATATCAAAATCAACTCTGACTTTTTATTGGGGTTATATTATCCTTTCAGGGATTTCTGTTAATTCTTGATTGATCTTCCATTGGCATCTATCAGTTTTCCTGGTCATTTATATTACCTTAGGTCTTAAATGCGCTAAAGCAGCTGACTCTTTTTAAAAAGTTTTTCTGCCAAATCACTTGGAAAACAAACAGAGTAACATTCAAGCGTTCACCTCTAGCCTTTGTGTCTTTCCAGCTGAATCTCCAGACATCTCAGAACAGAGACAAGTTGTCCCTACTGGCTCTGTCTGAATCCTTGACTCAAAGAATACACGAGCATAATAAAATGGTTGTTGTAAATCACTTTAAAAAGTAAATACTTTGCCTTACCCCAAGTTGTCTATTAATTCTTTAAAAAAATTTTATTGTGTCAGTAATTCCTTAGGAAGAACATCTCTTTATTTCCTTCAGAGATCATCTCTGATACAAATAGGTCTAATTGCAGTTATGGAATAATGTAATTATATAACATATTATATAAATATGTAATATATAATAATGTCAGTAATAGCTAGTATTGGTAGAATACCTCCTACTTGCTTTGTACCTTAGTTAAACTATCTTTAATTCTTTCAACAACTTTTTAAAACTCACTATTGCTTAACCAGTGAGTAAACTAAAGACTCAGAGTTCAAAATAGTCATCTTAGATCACCTGAGATAAGAAGTGTCGGAACTGTGGTTTGAATGAGGTTGGCTTGACTTCTGAATCCATGATTTTTTCACCATGCTACACTGTCTTCCCAAAGGGCCAGTGCAAAGGCAGGGTTCCCAGAGCCTCACTTCCCTGGAAAGATTTACTTGAGTTTCTATTTTTTTTTAACATTTGTAAAGTGAAAAATTATACAGTATAGGGAGATGAAGTATGCACATTATTTATATATGACTACAAATTTATCCAAAAGTAAATATAGTTGAGAATTAATTTTAAAGCAGTTTTTTTGCATTTAAAAAGAAATTGAAATAAAAAATGAGATAAACTTTTATTTAAAAATTATTAAATATATAGTAAATATGCCCCAATCTAAAAAAGTACAAAAATTATATGAAAGATGTTCATGTGCCAACCACCCTGATATATCATGTTATGTTTTACATTACTGTTTACATTAGGTCTTTCTTTCAATCCATAAACAAACAGAGTATCATTAAAATATAAAATTTTAGGGGTTTTTTTTTGGTTTTGTATTATATTATCTTTTTACTTTTCATCACCTGTATCAATGCATACACTTTTGTAACTTGCCATTTCATTCAACATCATATTTAAAAAATTCATTCATATCAATACGTGTAGATTTTAAATAATTATATTTGATGTAGAATATTACAATATAAATATGTGATGATTTTTTCATTTTTTTAAATATTATATGATTTTAAAAAATGCAGTGAGCATCCTACTACATGTATCCTTCTGTGTTGCAGGGTGTGTATATGCAATTTCCCCTTTACTTGATATTGGAAAATTTACCTTCCCCTTAGGAATATTTAAGAATCAGTGTGTGAAAAGGGCCTCAAGAATTGTTGTAATATTCTAGGTATGATTGGCATCTGTTGCTTTCAGCTTTAATGCCCCAGTCGACTTGGAGATAGGAAAAGTTCAATTTTAACCTCCTGTTCACAGTATTAAATAACCCACTATATAAAAAAATCAAAAGAGAAATTTTAAATTCTTAGAACTGAAAATACACTCTATCGGAATTTGCGAGACTCTGCTGAAGTGGATTTCACAGAACAATTTATGACTCTGAATTCATTTATCAAGGGAAAAAGCGATTGCATACAAATAAAGAATTCAATGTGATAAAGTGGAAAAAGAATCCCAGAGTAGAGAACAAAGAAACAAGAAAGAAGAAAAATAATAAAGACAGAAATCAACGACAAGGAGAATAAAACAAAATGGATGATTAACCAAGAATAAAATTTTAAAAAATGATTCTTTACAAAGGTAAGTAAGAGAGACAAAGTTCTGAGAAGACTGATTTAAAAAATAAATAAAGGGCTGGCCAGGTGGCGCAGCGGTCAAGTGCGCATGCTCCGCTTCCGCAGCCCAGGGTTTGCAGGTTCGGATCCTGGCACGCACCAACGCACCGCTTGTCAAACCATGCTGTGGCAGCGTCCCATATAAAGTAGAGGAAGATGGGCATGGATGTTAGCTCCGGGCTAGTCTTCCTCATAAATAAATAAATGAATGGATTAATAAATATGAGACAGTGGAAAGATGGCAACTACAATGCTTTCCCTAGCTCCTTCTTCCTCCCTGGCACCCAGTGTGCACCTGCTTGGGTCGACCTTCTCCTCTCCAAATCTAAGTGACCAGCTCCCCTTGGGTCTTTGCAGGGTTTTCTCATAGTTTTAACTTTAGTTTCTAAGATCCATCAACCTCACTCCACACAGGGAGAGTGACCTGGAATAAACAGAATAACTTAGATTTCCATTATTACTGGAACTGGTTGCATTTATAATTCCATTTAGAAACATTATAAGTTTTTTAGAAAGATATATATAGGGGCCGGCCCCATGGCTTGGCGGTTGAGTGCACGCGCTCCACTGCTGGCGGCCCGGGTTCGGATCCTGGGCGCACACTGACGCACCGCTTCTCCGGCCGTGCTGTGGCCGCGTCCCACACACAGCAACTAGAAGGATGTGCAACTATGGCATACAACCATCTACTGGGACTTTGGGGAGAAAAAAGGGAAAAAAAGGAGGAGGATTGGCAATAGATGTTAGCTCAGGGCCGGTCTTCCTCAGCAAAAAGAGGAGGATTGGCATGGATGTTAGCTCAGGGCTGATCTTCCTCACAAAAAAAAGAAAGATATGTATATATATATTCCGCTTATACACAGGCCCTCTAGGAGAGACTATAATGCCAAAGAAGGATGAAACACATATAGGGTCTTCAAAACTTATGAACATAGTAAAAAACAATCTTTAACAACTGATTGTGAAATAAATTTGTAAGAAATGGTTGACTCATATTATTACTGTTAGGATCATAATAAATTTGTCTTTAAGTTCAAAAAATATTTTCATTGTCTAAGAAAGTTCTACATAAAATAACATGATTCTGGAAAGACGTTTGCCCTTATCGTTAATTGTACCACCACGAGTAATGATAACACTCTATATCATTTTTGCAGAAGATTCATAAGGAAGGAATTAACTAAAATTTCAGCAGACAGACTCTGAGTCATAAGAAAGACTTTTCCCATCTTTGGGATCTGTGAGATAAGAAAATAGGCACTGAATGAAAACTCTAGTATATTCTTTCCAAATTGTCTTGGAAAAAAGGACACACTTGCCTGTGAATCAGATGGGCTAAAGGAAAGCAAGTCAAGAGACTGGGAGGGGCTGGCCCCGGGGCTTAGCGGTTGAGTGCATGCGCTCCGCTGCTGGTGGCCCGGGTTCAGATCCCAGGCGCGCACCGGAGCACCACTTGTCTGGCCATGCTGAGGCCGCGTCCCACATACAGCAACTAGAAGGACGTACAACTGTGACATACAACTGTCTACTGGGGCTTTGGGGAAAAAAAGGAGGAGGATTGGCAATAGATGTTAGCTCAGAGCCGGTCTTCCTCAGCAAAAAAAGGAGGGTTAGCATGGATGTTAGCTCAGGACTGATCTTCCTCATAAAAAAAAAAAAAAGAGACTGGGAGGTATTTTTTAGTTATAAGAATAATCTTTTCTAGTTCTTGTATTTTATGGTTTATGCAAAACCCCCAAAATTGACTGAAAGAGATGCACTTTTTCTTAGTATCTCCGAGTCCTAAGCCTGAAAGAGCTAAGATGAAGGTCACACAGGTTAAAATAGAATATCTTGCCACCAGTGTAAGGTGCTGGGGAGACAGTGTAGTGAGCCACCCGAGAGCAGATATTCAAGCCAGACATCTGTGTCTAGGCAAGTATCTGTTACCTGATCAGCTAAGGGGGCTCATGGATTTTTATGATCGGCAGGGCATTTCTGCCTCTAACAAGAGATAGTGTTATCAAAACTTGAACTGTAATATATCTAGTCTGATTTATGATTTCATTGGGATTCTAAGAACAGGTTGAGCCATTCAGTCAGTCCTTCATTTATTGAGCAAATAAATATTGAGCACCTTCTAGGTAGGAGCAATTTATATACCTAGGCACTGAAGATGTAAAACTAAATAAGAAATAATTATTGTTTTGAAGGGCTTATATTCAAAGGGGACATATCACATAAACCAATCATTCTAGTTCTCTCTGATAAGTGCTATAATGGATATATGCATAGAGTGTTCTGGAATTAAGAAGAAATAGAATTTGCTACTTCCTCTAGATTTCATGCTTTTATTTTTATATGAAAAATATGAGTATTTAAGGAGTTAATGAAAAGGTTAGCCTCAAAGGAAAAAAAAAAGACTTTTTAAGGGCTTTGGGCTTATTTTCTTCAGCTTTTGCACATGAGCAGATAAGTATTTGCTTCTTGTCGTTATATAACCAGAAATGCCCCCTCAAATAATTCGATGTACTCAATAATAGTTGAGCATCACTTTATCTGATGTGTGTTTAAGGAAGTTTGTACAGCTGACAAGCTATTTAGAGATATCCAAAACACCAAATAATACTTTAAACTGAAGAATTGGCCTTTTTAGTGTAGTCCACAATTCTGAACCACCATATGAAGAAGATAGCCCTGAAATCTTCACCCTTCCAAAAACTTTAGAAGTTCTGGGCTGAACCTAGGAGTAATAGCTTCATTCCCCTCTGGTCTTCAGCTATTTCCTTTACTCAATTTCTTCTTGGAACATTAGGTGATGGCCTGACCCTAATAAAAAGGATAACTGTGCTTATTGTCAAGGCTCTAGGTTGTCAACAGGAAGACAGACTATTGGGCAATGGTTTTGGTTGTGGAAATATCCTTTGAGCATCACAATCAGATAAGAGGGAAAAAATTAATCTTCTTAGTGGGATGCAGGTTTTACTGAAATATATCTTAGAGATGAAATCAGTGCTGACAGGATAGAGACAGTCCCTTGCATCTGTTTCACTAAGATAGTTGGGTCCCATCCCCACTTACCTTTGACTGGTCTAAATCTTGCCCTCTCTAGCTAATCACTCAAGCTGGAAAAACTGCAGTTTAGCTGACATGTATCTCCCTTTCTTCTTCTTTTTCTCCCTGTCTTACCTCCAGTTGTTATCCTCTCTGTTTAGCCAAGCACATGGTAATACTCGGTCCCTTTGTGTCTGCAAAATTATTAACAAGATATTTTGCTGTGTTCTTTTCATAATTGCTCCCCCAACAGTTACGCATATGGGGGCCTTAAACCTTTTGTCAGAAATGGAATTACATTTCCATTTTCAAGTTTGGTTAATGGCAGAGCCAGAATAGAATTCCTTACGCACCAGATCTTATTTTGACCAACATTGAAAAAAAAATTCGCTAAGGTAAACATGCTCTAATATTAAACATCTGTTTTATTTAAAATGATGCCAAGAATTCTGCCCTTTTATTTTCATGAGTTTCAAGTTTTGCCAATGATTACAGCATGAGGAAATATTATTACTGTTAAGTGGCTCTCTTTTTTCATTTGTCAAAGATGGCGGCCTGACCTACTCACCCTTAGGAATATTGTGAATGAGAGGGAAAGTTGATTGGATCCTTCTTTAAAGCACGGGAGTTCCTTGGATGGACAAACTGTGTATTGCTCCCTCTGTATCCACAGCCTTTTGCACCATACCTAGTATAGCAGGCATTCAATAAGGCAGGCTTGTTTGGTGAATGGATGGATGTTGGATATTAGAGAAAAGGTGCTCTATCAAACCAAAATAGATATGTCTATTTGTAGGACTATGGTAAACCCAGTTCTAATCATGTAACAATTGTGAAAAAATGATACATAGAATGTTAAACATTTTTGTTAGGCTGTGGAATCCATTTATATATTTCAAATTTTAATATGGATCTGTTTGCTCTAGGGAATTCATTTAGTAAAATAATAAAGATGGCTTGGATCCCTGACTCAGAGAGGTGTTGCACTATTGATGAGCACAGTGGTTTAATTCTTGAAGAGGTTTTGGATATTCTTTAGATGGAGGGGAAGAAACTTGGCACATGGGAAACCATAAACCATAAAAATTTTATGGATGGAACAGAATTCTGGGATTTCCAGCCAAAGGAGACAAGGCAAAGCCAGAGTATGGGGACAGTATGTGCAGAACAGTGCTTTTCTTGAGTTTCCTAACAGGCAGGGAGCAGTGGAAAGGGCCTCTTAGGGAATTATCAGAGTCTTTAAAAACAAAACAAAGATTTCTCTTTTCTTCCAACAGCACACTCTCGCTTAGGGCATTAAGGAAAGCTAGTAGGAAGATGACAGAGTCTTTTGTGACAAAAACACTTAAGCACCATTCTAAAACTGTGAAGGTGATAACTCCATCTGCCTCTGTGCTCGGAAGTTAGAGTGAGTCTTGTTCAGCCGATATAGGAATGGGAATTTTTCTTGTTTTCAGTGGCTATGCTAGAAGTGGGGACTTGGGTGCACAGGGGATCCCCTCATTCTTCTATCTTGTGTCCCCATGTCATATGCTGGTGGTGGGGTCACTGTGCAGTCCATTTTTGCAAATGGTCCTCTCTTCCCTGAACCAGTCACTGGATCTTCCTTAAGGGCTTGATGTTGAAATCTCGTCAGTCTGGTAAATAGAGTAGGGATAAAGGGAATGGGATAAAAGCTAAAAAAGAAGTTGGCGTAAATGTAGGGGATGTTAGTCCTACAAAATGATGGCACATCTCTTCTTGAGGGCCCAGTTTTTCTAAGCATTGGGATTAAAATTAAGTCAAGAGCGGTAAGAATCATCTTCCACAGCATGCTGATGTTGATGCAAATAATCAGTAATCAATCTATAAATCAAAACTGGGGTGAGTTTATTATATGAGCCAATCTCAGGACTGCATAGCCCAGGAGAATGTCTTCAAGGAAAGAAGCAGTCCGAAGATGCAAGGTATACAGCATGGTTATGTATGACAGGATATATCTCTTTTTACTGCGGTCACAAGATGTTTTGCTAGCACAGCAGGTCAGTGGTCACAAGATGTACACAGTAGGTCAGTATGACCCTTAGTTTCTGGGAAGAAATGTTTGTCTTTAAAGAAATGTTGATGTGGGAGGGAGGCAACATCCCTATCTTTAAAGGCATCATTCTTGGCTTTGGAACATTGTAAATGTTTAAAGCAGATGTACAAGGCCTGCTGGACAGGCCACATCAGGCCTTTCTGGAAAACAAGGTCAAACCAAATTAGTTTTAAACCAAATAGCTTCCTTATATACCCCAATATATTAACTTTTCTTATTGCTTTTCATTTATTCATCACTGGAAAAGAGCGTTCTAACAGGAAGTGGGCCCAGTTTCCGAGGATGAACAATGATTTTTCCTTCCTTTCTGAAAGGGGGCAAATATCCCGAGTTGTCTTCTGTCATGTCATTCTTCGTCACAGGATCCCACCCTGTGGTGTCCATGTTCCTCGGGACACATACGGTGTCACTGGGCTTCCATAGCAGGTTTCGGCATCAGGAGGGAAGGTGGGAGGCAACTTCTCTTCCCCACAGATTGTCTGTCACTTTATAAGGGTGCCTGTCAGGATCTGAGCTAAATATTTGTTTTTAATTCTAACAATCAGGGAAGAGAGAAGAGGCCATAATTTCTCCTGAATATGACTTTGGTACATCCACCTGTGACATGAAGTATTTCTGCATATAAGTCCTCTCTTCTGACCACTGATCCTGGGACTAACCCTTCAAAGGGGCCCTCAACCCCTCTCGTTCCTCTGAACGTCACCGAGGAATCAGCTCACTACTGGCTTGCCACTTTCCCTCCTGCCCACCTCCGCAGAGGGGGGCAGAGCCCTCAGGGCACACAGGTGAGGAAGTGCTGGGGAGAGCAGGTGGTCCTAGTGAGCCTCTGTGTCCTGCCCCTCTGCTCCTCATCCCATCTGACCTACTTCTTCAGAAGTCAGTTTTTTCAGTGTTCAAAGGTCTGTTTCAAGATTTCAGCTGCCTCCTGACAACATTCTCTTGTCTCTGACCACTCACCTCCAAAATAACCTGTCCATCCTTTTACTTCTTCTTCAAACCCCCACCAAAACTCTTGTTTTCTCAGTGCATCTGCCTTAGATGAGTAGTTTAAGTTGATTTAAAGTATGAATGATAGTTTTGAAATCCTTCCAAAAATGTTTGCCTGCGAATCTCAGGTTGGAGGGCTATTGACCGTTAATCACTCAGTGTGCTCAGGTGTGGGCTCAGGGATGGGAAGAGGATGCCTTTATTGCCGTCAGAAATGGAGAGAGGTGTTGGATAGAGTGTGGAACTTCTCTCAAGAACCTCCGGGAACCCCTGAGCCCACAACCCTGAGGGCACTGGGACAGGAAATATCTCTACAACATGGAGAAACTGTTTACTAGGAACTCAAGGAGACAAGGACCACATTTTCCCCTTTCCTAACTTTTCTGGCTCTTGTACTAATCACCAAGCATGAGAACAACTACAGCAACAATCATTGCTTTACAGTTTTCTCCAATGCTCTGTGTGATGTTCGTCTCACTCCACAACCCCCTTAGAATCTCCTTCAAAGTGGGATGAAATGTTATCAGTTCAGTATCTCCCACGACTCCTGGAATGGAGTTAAGCACATAGCAGGGCTCAATGTTCAGACATTGAATTATTTGAATTATTTTCAAAGAGTCTGTGGAGCCCATTTTTACTTCTTGTTCTCAATATTACTATGATTTATGTGGATTAATTTATCATTTTCTTGTAGAGCTCCTTTGCTGGTTTTGGTGCTTTATAATTTAGTGCTTAGAGACTGCCCTGTTCTTACACACAAAAGAGTTGGGAGGAGACAGACAATTTTCCAATTCTGTTTCCCATGCCAGTGTGTTGAACAGGAATACCTTCTTCTGAGAAGTGGGTGAGTGGGAGGAGATGTTGATAGGAGAACTTCTGGAATCTGCTACATTTATGTTCTGGAGAAGTGCCAAAGCATTTCCAACTCCACTTATTTTTTTTTTTCCCTCCATTTTCTAAAACTAGATTCAGAAGTCCTTATTTGGTTTCATAAAAATAATTAGCTGTGGGTAGGCCCTGGCTCAGTTGCCATGCCCACAAGGTAGATATTGCATATCCTGAATCGTGCGTATGTGAGATGGCCTTTTGTAGAAGTTTCTTGTGTTAACACTAAATGTGGCACTCGTGTGATCTGCCTTCACGATCCAGAGCTTCATGTTTCAATTTATGCTTAACAAAAAAAGCCCACGTTTACAGAACTCCAGATGGATTGTGTCTCCACAGGCGTTGTTGGCCAAGGCTCCCACAGGCGCCGGGATAAAGCTCTTTCTAAAAGGTCCTCCCTACTGCTGCCCCCTACCGGCTCTCTGCAGGTGCATCTCTTTTGGTTGGATTTTAGAATAACATGCCTTTTCTATTCCGTTACTCTTTTTAGAAATTAGGCAAGCAACTGTATTGCAAAGACTGATTTCTAATGTGAAGCATAACATCTTTTATATCTCCATGACTGTACTGTACCTAATATATAATTTTTTTCATGTCTTTGAAATGCTTCCCAGGAATGTTCATATTTTAGATAATAAAGAATGTGACGGTCAAGTTTTCATACTGAATGAACTTGTTCAGTATTAGTTTTTTCAACGCCATCTCTATTTCTTCTCTATGTCCACCGCCCACTTTTGTCCGTTTCTCCTCATCTCTACCTACCAATTTCAAAGAAACTCCTTTCCTCTCATTTGGTTGCAGTTCTTAGAGTTGAACAGTAGGTGGCAGTAAAATTTCAAGCTCAAAGGACATGTAGGGGCTTCCTCCTCAGCAAGCTGATTCAGGAGGGTCTACGGGAGAAATTGAATCGGACATGCTAGTGGGAAAACTGGTGTTTTCAAAACGCCAAATATAACTAAACACCGGAACTTATTTAAAAAACACAAAAGATATTTCAAGTACAGCTCATGTGGTGATCTTCGGGTATGTATTTGGGTAGGAGAATCTTAAAGAATAGCAAATTATGAGTGTGAAGGGAATTAGAGAAAATTTACGTCAAACGAAGAACTCACCAAACAGCCTTATTATTTGAGTTTTGGGACTTATTTCCTTACCTCCACAGAAATGCTCATCTCTCCTTCCTTCGATTTTGCTCTTTCTACACCCTTTCCTCTGTTGCTGGTGAATGCTACCTTTGAGGCTATTTGGCATTCCCTCAAGGGGTCTGTGACCACTTGAATAGAGAGTGTGTTTGTCTTTGTCTCCTTTCAATGCCACTTTGTGTGGTTGCTGTAACTTTCATCTCTCTCCCTCTCATTCTCGCCTGCTGTCTTGTACTGTATGTTCTTTGTTCATTGTCTTAATAGCAATATTCATAATTAGAGGGAGGAAAAGCAGACAAAGGGAAGATTGAATCATTGATGGAGATTCTCAGTGCCAAGGGATTTCTGGTTCTATTTTACCTAGTTAGAGATGCTTTGGGGCTAGAGTAATGGTGGTTAAGATGTTACCTAGATCTATGATCTCACTGTTTCTCCATCAAGCCGTCAAAATGATCTCATAAGCTGGACGTAGCAATCCTCTTGGCAATGCACATCCTTGAGGGAAGCTCGAAGGAGAAAAGCTATTGCCCAGAGATGATCATCTACTGCTTTCAAATCACAGTAAATCATCCGTTGGCTTACTTGATTAAAAAAAAAATTCTTTGTCTATCAGCACTTTCAGGAAATAAATTTGTGTAGCATCATCACTTCAAGGTAAAACAGAAGAAAAATAGAGATGGGGTTTCTGCAGCAGTGGTGTGGACTCTTGACATGTGCCTGGAGGACTGTCCAGCTGGGAAATCAGTTTCCATTTGGACCACTTCTCAGGAGTTTGTTAGCAGATAACTAGCAATAATGGTTCAGGCAGGGAACGGAGTCCAGCCTGGGGAAACTGGCTTAGGACTGAATGTTCCTGATGTTCTTCAGCAGGAATAAGAACATTATCACATGATGGGAGGCTGTTTTACAAAAAGATTGGATTCCACCAAAGTGTGAGAAGGATGGATGAGATAGGCCCAGAGAACTCTCAGGGCTGTGGTAAAGAGAGGGGAAAAAAAAGTTGAATGATAAAAGAAAGAGGGCAAGAACATTCAGAGTTGATATAAAGCTAGAAACCAGAGGCTTCTCTTTTTCTTCCTGAGTAGGATGGATGATCGCCCCATGCTTATAGGAAGCGCTGTTTTTGCTGTAATCCTCATCCCCAAAACTGGAGGGTTAAGGTGAAAGGCAGGCCTAAAAAGGAAAATTGATAAAGTACAAGTGGAGGAAAGAGTTGCTTTCAGTGTGTGTGTTTCTTTGTTCCCCAGTGAGGACTTCACAGCCAAGGAGCGGTTTATTTATTTGTAGTGTGCTGAGTGGAGCGTAGAGGCAGCACAGCTTCTAGCTCACCCCTGCCTTCCTCCTTCGTTTTCTGTTATAATTTTATGATGGTAACCACGAAATGAAGGTGCCCTGGCTCCTCCAGCCAGGCTGTGAGTATGAATATCTCAGAGCTCCCCTTCCCATCCACAGTTTTAGAGAGATACTTCGTTGCTGAGTATTTTCGGAATATGAATCTCGGCACTTGTGCCTATGTAGACTCAGCTCTTACATCTGTCCTGCATGTTTATTCCAAGCTCACCTCTATGTGATGACCCATCCCTTGGCCAACTCCCCACCAGGTGATGGTTTAGAAATGTTAAGTAGATGGTATATGTGTTGGGGACACTGGGAAGGGAGATTGACATTCATTTGTGGATGATTCTCTCCAAAAAGCAATAGACTCATGTAGGATGGGTCCCCAGTATTCATCTAATCTATCTTTAAGAAAGATTCTATCTAAAATGGATGGTCTATTGACCTCCTATCTATCTCCAAGGAAGGAAATGATGTAGACAATCAAACGTAGGACCAACTAGGAAAGTCATGGATGCTATTGAATTAAAGCTATGAGATGAAAAGAAAAGCAATGTATTATATATAGGCTTCAAAAAAAGAAAAAAACAGAGGATAGTTTCATTTAAATAAAAAAACAATTGTCTTAGGATGGGCTTGTAGGGTTAGAGCATTTCACGGAGGTTGCCAAGAAAATGCGTGTATCTAAAAATGTATTGCAAAATCTTACACCGCATTGTAAAGGCTGAAATAGTCATGATGCCCATCATCTCAGTTCTAGATTTATTGATTAAAAACAATAAAAGTCAGAAGAAGTGCAGTACTCCTTAAAGATTTTTTTTACCTTCATAAATATAATATTCTTTTGCTCTTATGGATATATTACTACTTTGCTGTAGAAAACTGGGCACCTTTTCCAGTGTCCCTAAGCATGGTAATTGATCTTCTTGAAAGATTAGAGGCCTTGAAGGGAAACTTGCTGATGAAAGGCAATCTAAATAACTATCTTTGAGTTTCTTAGAGATTCCTTGTATCTTAATGACTGATGACAGGGTCTAGATGCTGTGCTGTCCAATATAGTAGCCACTAGCCAATGTAAGCTTTATGTCTCATTCCCTCAGATTCTTGATATCTGCAGACATTAATCTTATAAAATTATTCATTCTGAGCTGTTATAGCTATATTTAAGTGGATGATTTCATGCTTTCAGACTTTTCCTTGGAAACACCCCTATTCAAGAGGAGAACACACTCACCCTCTTATGGGCCTTGGAGGCATTGCCTGAAGCTGACTGCCTGAAACACAGATTTTTTTTTTACGTTTATTGCTTTATTTTAAGAATTCAAGTGACTTTTGCCTTTGGATCCGTAATATGACTGTGCCGGTTTCAATATAAAAATAATATTTTAATTTTTATCAGTTAAATTACATATCCCCCATCTTATAATAGTGTCTTGTTTTCCTGGGGCTTCCTTTATTTTCAAGTTCCTGTTATACCATAGTTTGAGAAGCATTGCCTTCATTTCAAAGGGGGGAATATTCTACTGAGCAGGGTTAACGTTGAGAAGGGGACTTTTACTAGCAATATTCAAATCGAAATTCACAGAAAAGTAAATCAAAGTGAAAAAAAGCTAAACAGACTTCCACAAAGCAGATACTTGAATGGATGACTAAATAATGGATTATTTCTTAATATTATTTTTAATTATTCCTCTCGTCTTAATTTTCTGTTCCTAGTGGAGTGGTGACACAGCGGAAAAAGCCCTCAAGCTTTTTCTATAACTTACTAGTTCAGAGACTCTTGGCAAATCTTTGCTTTTTCCTCTGCCTTCATCTTATAACTATTTCTTGATCATCGTATTTCTTTAAGTTTCTCTTCACAGAGGCTCTATTTCCATCCCTTCCTCCCTTTAGATCTTCCTTCCTCCCTTCCTTCCCTTTTTCTGTTTCTAAATTTCGTGGAGATCTGTTTGGTTTTTTATGTGCTTCGTGCCATCGTCTTTTTAGCATGTTCCCAGCCTACGTTTTGTGTGTCAGCAGATCCTTGACCTGCTCTCTTCTTGGGGTATTTTGTTTGTTCATCTCTCATATTTGCATTGGGTGAGTCCTTTTTGGAACCCCTAGTTTGGGATGAATAATTAGGGATAGTGGGTTAGTGTGTTTCTGGAAGCTTGACTTTGGGTCTGTTGTCTTCAAACTCTTTCCTAGCAGCACTCTCCTCCGGGGTTGAGTCTCCTTCTGACAGCAGGACACCTGGCTCAGCGTGGAGAGCTTTGTGTCGTAGTTCTGTGGTGCATGATGTAGCTCCTGTATCTTAAGTTGACTAAGACTGAAACACTCTCTCTCTGTCTGCCTGAAAGTTGGTCCAGTTTTCACTTTACTTGGTAGCTCTTCTTCATCTGTGATGATTCCCGTTTGTGGGCATCTTCTAGTTTAGTCAAAGATGATGTTTTCTTTTCTGTTTCTCATTCTCTCTGTTATTTTCCATGAATTTCAAAAATAATTGAAGAGCAGAGAAATTAATGTGGAAGTTTTGTGGTAATAGTCTTGAACTTGTCTTCTGCCTTTATTCTTGCTCCTTTATAATGTACACTCCACAGCCTGCCCGTTCAAAAGCCCAAATGAGAATGTGTGACTTCTCTGCCTCAGAACCTTGCTCCGTTTAGCTTAGAAGGTAATTGACAAGCCCTTGAAATGGTCCCTGCCTCTTATGTCTGTAGTCCTAACTTTCATTACTCCTTTACATTTTAGCCACACTGGGTTACTTGTATATCTGATAACATATTATGAAATTTTATATCTGTACTCTTTTTTCATGTGCCTCATGCTTCTACCTGGAATTATTCTCCTTACTTTCTTATCTAATAAACTTCTACTTATCCTTCAGAGCCCAGTCAGATGGTTCTTGCTTTCTGAAGCCTTCTTTCACTCTTTTGGAACAGAATTGGTCTCCCTCTCTTCTATGCTTCCTCTTTACTTCATATATATTATGATCATTACATTTTTTCACTAAATTATAATCATTTATTTACTTATTTTTCTCCTCCATGGGATTATATGTTCCCTGAAATTGATATCTTGTTCACCTTTGTGTCCCCATCACCAGACACAGGGCCTGGTACTTAATAGGGTCTCAAGTAATAATTATTATTCAACACAATGCAAAGATTCAAACTTGAATGATAATTATTCAGATTTAATAAAACAACAGAAAGATTTTCAAATGCAGGACTTAAGTTTTCGTTTTTGTTGTTTTACTTTGCTGAATCTGAATGAAATGTAAATAAAAGTGTAAAAAAATACTAAAACAGCAAAATCAAATATAAATATTCTATAGACTGTAATAAAATACTGGTGATGAGGAAAGAAGTGAGGAGGAGAACTCTAAATCCCGGAGTTATTTGAGTGCTAGTAATAATTTACTGGCAGACGAGAGCAGATGCTATCTCCGAGATGGAGTATGTATGGAGGAGAATAAACAGTCTGGGACAAAACCGCAAGTCATTCAGGTGCAGTGGGAGGAATAAGCAGTGAGCTTTCATGCATTCCTCAGTTGTCAGGTTGAGGAAGATTATCTGTTCCTGGGATTCAACATCTCTGTTTTAAAAATAAATACTTATATTGCTGATTTCACGATATTTCTTCTCTCCTAAGTTCTGTAAAACTTTTTATGCCCATTTCCAGCAATAATGGATGGTGTGCATGTCTCAGTAGTGTAATTTAGTGACTCGTTACCCTGAAAGGTGAAATACTGAGTGAGGATTGAAATACTCCATATGTCTTAAAATTCCACAAATCCAGGCATGTGGGAGACATTCCACACAGAAACTCAACGTGGCTAATCCTTAGAAAACACTCTGAAATCGATAGTTCTTCCCCACTGCTTGGACATATCGCAGATTGCATTCCCTAGGGACTTTAACGGAGCCATCTGGAATTTTTCAGATTTAATATTAGTGCTTTGCTTTCATAGAAAGGCAGCAAACCCCAGCTTCACAAGCCCTCTACCTGAGACATTCAGTCGTCCATTGGCATGGATTTTTCTTTGTTCCTATAGCTCTATGAGAAATTAATTGCAGACAATCCAAGACGTGTTTTTGCTTACTTCCCATCAGAAAACACTGGGGGTGGAGATGTTTCCTTGTTGCTGACTCTTTTTTATGCCTTAGGCAGCGTAAGAAATTATCTCCTCTTATTTCAAATATACGTTTCTCTTTAGACTCACCTTCCAATCCCATGTCACCTATATTCAATACCTGCTCCCCCTTTGTTTTTCCTAATCGTTTAAGCAGATTGTCGGTGTTTCTTTGCTGGGTGCATTGGATGTCTTTTGGCTCTGAGAGTGCCCACATCTGGAGCTTCAGGCTCATTCCCTAGGTCCTTCCCACACAGCTGGCCTAGGAGCCAGCAAACTTGTCTTGAAGTTGGTTTGAAGGTGACATGGTGACTTTTGAGGAATTCCAGAACGTTTCTGAGTCTGAACACTAGTGTGGTGGTGCTGAAATTAATTCAATTCAATACATTTTAATCAGGGGCCCACTCTGTTCTAAGTAGGACATGGCCCTGGTTTCCAAGGAGCTCAGAACCTAGTGGGGAGGACTGGTATGGGACAGGATGGAATAAGGGAACTCGAAGGAGAGGATCCACTAGCACCTGGGGAACCCAAGTGGCGTTTCTCAAGCAGCCAACTCTACAGTGATGACTTAGTAGTGTGTTAGGTTCCCTCTCACTGCTTTCTGTGTCCATCTCCCAGATGCCCATTTTCTCTCTGCCAAATCTTGGGACCCTCTGTAGTTTTCACATGCAAAAGTTTACTTGAAGTGACCCATAAGGTTGAAATGATTTCACATTTTGCCACTAGTGGAAGTTCAAGGCTCTCTCACTGTTACTACTGTGTCCTGATACTTTACTGTTTGCTCACATAGTGGACAAAAATATTACTGATCAGTAGATAAAGTAAAGCGGTAGCTAAAATTTTCCTTCAACCACTATGCATCCACTGAATAATTCTTGCCCCAACATTTGTCATCACGTCTTATAAATATTAGTTATATTAATGAGTAGCTTTATTACCAAATTCTTGCATTTGCGTTTGGTTACCTGCCTGCTCCAAACTCCAGCAGGCTGATCGTTTAGAGGAGAGGACTCCTTCCAAGTGGTTTCTTGCCTTTCCCTTCAAAATTCTGACACCTCTGAATATGGTACTATGCATCTCTTTCTTCCAAGAAAAGGATGAGTTGGTAGTCAAGACTGTATATTTCAAGGTGGAGGGAGAATTCATCCAGAAGTTTGTATCTGTATTGCTCAAAGTAACTCAATTAGTTGTCAGCTGAGGAAGAACAAAAGGTTTTTATTGTGAAAGAGCATGGTAGGAGAAGGGGAAAAGATGCCAAAAGAAGCAATAAGCAGTAGAGGAAGACAGAGATGCTCCATTGGTATCTTACTACCATAGCTAGAGCGGATCCCCAAATGATATGCAAAACTCATTGATTTGTAAAAGTTCTGTGGGACCCCAGTGATCATGCTCTTGCTTCATCTTGATTCTCACAGGTTTAGAGACATAAGGCCAGCAGGTAGAGGGTCTATATCATGCTCACTCAAACGTTACATTCCACAAAAAGTGGAAACAAAAAACAATAATGATAAGGGTACATGCCATTTTTTTTACTTCTGTCTCAATTTTTACTGTTCAAGTAGATTTCTTTTTACCTACAGATGCTCAATCTAGTGCTTATTTATGTCCTTAGCATTTTCTCTGGAAGCCTGGCCTTGGGCACTTAGTGACATCACAGGATTTCATTCATTACCACATTTCTATGAGTTTTCTCTCTGTGTGTGATAAATCCAGACTTAATTAAGTTTGTTGCAGTCCTGTGACACCATGCAGTAGACTGGCATTTTAGCAACATCTACCACTCAACCAATCCAGGTAAGCTTTGGGAGTTATTGATTAGAATATACCATGCAAACAACACATTAATTACACCATCGACTATATTGAATTTCTATTTAACTGAATTTGGGGGGTATAATTTCTATGAGATTATTCTTGATCACTGTTGTACTTATAATTATCAGATCACTTACAAAAGATTTATCATGCTTATTATTTTATTTTAGGTCACCAGTCTCTTCAGAAGATCACGGTAAGAATCTGTCTTACTTATACTAATTCAGGATTTTAAAGTTGAGCTCAACTAAAAGTTGACTCCTTGAATTTCGCTGTGAGAGGGAAGAAGTATTTAAGACAATGTCCCTAAAATATTTACCTTGTATTTTTTTAGTGTGAAATGTCAAGCATTTTTAAAAACTTAATTCATCCTAGCTAAATTTGATATCTCGTATTATCTTCAAATCCGTTACAACCATTTTGGTTGACAGGTATTGCGAAGCTTAATGTATTCTGCCTAATTTCTGTCCCACCAGATACTTTTTGTGACTTTGGGCCAGCCCTGTAACTTCTCTGAATCACAGATTTTTCATCTTTAAAAATGGGAATTTCTAGTAGATAGTCCCAAAAATCCCTTCCAGACTGGACATTGGGATTTGCAGAGGGTGTTATGAGTCTGAGATGAAGCTAATTGATAGTGGTATGAGTTGTTATCCAGCTCCAGGGAGTTATTTGCATTTTAAGAGACAACTATTTCATTTAAAGGCTAAGATGTATAGTTTTGTCACATCTAACCTTTGGAGTTGTCTATTTATTCAATCAGTCATTCTAAAATGTTCGTTAAGTGTCTACAGTGAGTCAGTTATGCTATATAATCATGTTATACAAATATGCCGTATGGGGCTATATGCAGAGACAATGTGGGGTGTGAAACGGAATTTTCCCTCGAGGAGCTTTATGAGTCTAGTGGGGAGGGGATGTGGAGTGACGCATGCTTACTTCAGTACAAAGCAGAGTGTGATTAGTCTTATAAAAGAGGGATAAACCAGGACTCCAGGAGTACTACTGGCATTCCTCTTCATGCAGTCCCTGATTTAGCTAAGGGTACTGTTATTCGTTCAGCCAGCCATCTAAAAAGCTGTGAAAGCTGTTTTAAGCTTCCCTCTTCATCCCCTTGCTTCCTCTTGGTCACTAAATCCTATCAGCTCTGTTTTTTATACTTCTTTTGTCTCCATCTCTTTTCTTTCCCCATTGCTTTAGTTTAAGGCCTCTCCATGTCTTACTTGGATCTTTTAAAATTGCCTTTTAACTGGTATCCATACCTCTAGATTTCCTCCCTCAGTTCACTGTATACCTAGATAGCACCAAACTGATTGTTCTATAGTAAAATTCTACTCCCATTGTCCCTAGGATAGAATCCTTTCAATCGACCAAATTGTATTCAGCTTTCCAATATTATATTTTAACATGGAATAGAAAGTCCTAAATGCTGGAATCTTTGTCTTCCTCTACTGCTTATTGCTTCTTTTGGCATCTTTTCCCCTTCTCTTACCGTGCTCTGTGCTCTGGCCATGAGGCGCTACATCCAGTTTCTGGAACTTGCCAGTTTATCATGTGTCCTTGCTGCTGTTGTCCATACTGTTCTTTCTGACAGGAAGTTACTCCTCCCTTTTGCCATATAGACAGTTTATACTTAGTATTTGAGACCTTGTTAATCATCTCATCCTCCAGGAGAGCTTCCTGACTCGTTATCACTACATCAAATATTTTTCTTCATTCTAGAATTTAAGACACAAATTTGATGCTTGATTTGCCTGTCTGCCCTGCTGGGCTGTGAGTTCTTTGATACAGATCCCCCAAAACAGAAACATGCAAAAGATGTTTATTAAATGAATGAAAGAAGGACATGGAAAGGGAGTTTTAGGCAGGCCTCCTCTGCTGCCATATCACGAGATCTGTCCCAATATTGAAATGAAGTTGTATCATGTTCTATGAAGAATCATAGGGCAAACTATGTTTAGACCCATTAATTCAGAATTAGGCAATCAACCACCTACTGATGACTTTTTGTTGTATGCTAGTTTGCTCGTTGGTGTTGGTATGACTAGGTTTTTATTGCATATTTAGAAGTCCTTGGGCTTCCAGTTTCAAATGTTAGCTAGAAACTTGTGTTTGGTTTTTATTTTGAACTAGGGTTCCTCTTAATGAACTTTGTTTGCTTTTGCTTTCCTATCAATAAGAACTTCACCTCCATTTCAAAAAAAAAAAAAAAATGAGTGGGTCTTCTGAATTACAATTCTGTAGTCCACTAGGAATTCTTAAAAGATTATGAGCTATCAGTGAGCATATATCGATGTCATTAGAAGTCCTAAAAGGTAACTTGCTCAGTATTAACAGCACTTCAGAATTGATTAAGAACTGGTATATGTGATTAGTTGAAGAAACATTATCCAAATTAAAAGGCTTTTATATTTTCGTGGCTTCAAAAATTTATTACATGTCCATGCCTCTTAGTTTGATTCTGCAACTTCCAAAATTATTCAAATATGTAATGTAAAATTATAATGCTAATTTATCTAATCTTATCTAATTTTTCATCATCTTCTAGCCCGTGTATCCTTGGAAAAACATTCTTATCCTTTTCCTTATCACCAAGATTTTCTACCTAACATTCAAAATATGTTTTCTTTTGTTTTTACATTTTTAAGTGTTCATATTTACTGTAGTTAGCATAAAACCTCTTGAATATTATATCATCAAGCTTACATTTGTACACTATAATGACATGCAACATACTTGGAAGAGCGGTAAGATGTAGCATTTTTGCTTTCTCAAACTTATGAGTAGAAAAATTGAGGCACACTGGGCAAATGGATTGTGCTATTGGAATATAAAGCTCTGTGCCTACCCATTTTCTATGTCGTTTGTTTTCCAGCAATGATCCAACATCTCTAATAACTGGTCATTTCCGCTTTCTCCAGAAGAGACTTCATTCTGGAGAAAATCTAATTTTCCAAAGTTCGATAACCCTGGCATTCTCTATTTGCACAGGTTACCCTTTCATGGAAAGTGTGCTTGACTATCATGTCTTTGTCACTTACCCTGTCTTAGTTTCAGTTTCCTTATCTGTAAAATGGGGCTAATCACATCTACCCTACCTCAAGGGATGGTTGTGAGGTCAGATGGGAAATCATCTGTGAAATCACTTTCCAGTTTGTTAAAAGTACCCCAAACATAATGCTATTACCATCCAGGCAGTGGAGGAGGCAGTGTGGGTTTACGAGGGATGTTGGCTCAGCGTGGCATACTGCCTTTGAAAAATTAAAAGATGTGCAGAAAAGGGTAGAGGGAGAAGGGTTCCTTTCAACATTATCATTAAATATTAAATTTTCATTGAAAACGTTTTTATATCTGGGCGAGGAAGAGTAAAATGTTTAATACACAATTTAGTTTTTAGTGCCAAAGTTAAAGGTTCAGTTCATGATTAGATGTGTGTTCATATAGAATTGGCAATACAAGGCATAAATAAAATGTAGAATGTTTCTATTTATATAAAAGAGTATCAGAGTCATTAAAAATAAAGGCCAAAGTTTACTGAGCACTTATTATGTGGAGACACTGTGCCAAAGTGTTTCGGCTACATTATTTCATTTCATCTTTCACAAAGAACACTACCAAGTAGATGTATTATCCTCATTTTATAGTTGGGGAAACAAGCTCCAAGTACTTAAATAACTCGCTGAAGCTCACGCAGATAGTAAGTGCTAGAGTTAATTTTTAAACCCAATTCTAACACCCAGCTCTTTTTCTTTTATCCACTGTGTCCCCAGAAAACAAAAGAAATGATTGTCAGCATTAAGGTAAATGATAGAATTATAGAGAAAACATTTTTTTCCTTCTAACAAGAATTTATTTACTACCGCATAAATAATTTCTTTTTAATGACAAAACAAAACAGAACAAAAATAACAACTTCTCCCTCCTGCTGGGAATGATTTGTCCCTGTAGAAAAAAGTAAATACCAATGTCACATTCTCTCATAATTAGTTAACTGAGTGAAACCGAAGCTTCAGGGAAACCTGCCATGCTAAATCCCAGTGGAAACATTACATTTTAATGTTACATCTGGAAGCTGGAGTCCTACTCCTTGTCAGGAGATAAGCTTGGCAGTGATTGATTGTCCTGTCCTATGAGTTTTCTCTGCGTTTAGTGCCAATCACTTCATCATTTAAATTGCTCCAGGGGCCACCTCCTGTGCCTGGGCATCTTCGCCTGCTCCAGGCTCTCAGACTCTGTTCTGTCACCTTAGCCTGCTTATTTTACAGCCTTCTCAGAATGCCTCTCTGCTGCCACTCGCCACCTGTGCCAGGGCCCTGGCAGAGGGTCATCTTCCAGCTAATGTCTGTCCACTTACAAAGTAAAAGACATTACTTGACTCTCTTGAAAGGAAGTGCCAACAATCTGATTGATTCCCCTGGAATGTCTGAAGCAGGCACCCTTTCCATCCTACCTCCCCGACCTGTTGGCAGTCATGGCTCTCATCTTATATGGTAGCTTTTTTGTTGCAACAGTAACAGTGGCCAAAGATGAGAGTAGGGGGTATCTGGAAATAAAATTGTAACAACCACGATCATTAGTGTAAGTGCCCAAGGATGAGTCCACTGTCAGGTTTGGAGGCAATTTTACTTGGCAGTATGTTGTGCAAAGAAACACGTTTTGGTGAGGCCTAGAGCTCTTTAAAGCATCGACAGCTATCTCTTGGACCGAATACCATAGATTCATTTTTCTCTCTAGTATAAATATATATAGTTTTACTGAAATAGAAAATATTTGTAAAAATGTATAAAATGTATCGGCTCTGTTTAAATAATAACGAAAAGGAACTACTGTGTATCCTGCTGCTAGTCTAAGAAATAAAACATTTGTAGTTATCTGGAAGCTTCGTGTTTGCCTTTCTGATTGCATTCTCTTCCTTCTCCTATAGAGGTAACTACTATTTGGTTTTTTTGTTAAGAATTTCCTTGTTTCTTTTTATCATTTTACTACATATATGCACATTCCACATATGAACGTGTGTGTGTGTGTATATATATATATTCCACATATTGTGTGTATGTATAATTTTGCTTATTTTGAACTTTCATAAATTGAGTCATGTTGTAAACTCTTTGGTAACTTGCTTCTTTTGTTCAAAATAATGTTTTTATGATTCATCCTTGTCGATGAGTACCATATTCATTTTTAATTTTTCATGTTATATAGTAGTCTATTGTATGAATACATAACAATTTATATATCCAGATTCTGCTGATGAATGTTTATGTGGACTACAGGGGTTTTTTTACTATTGCAAACCATATCATTATGGACATTATTTTTCATAACTCCTCCTGGTGTCCATGTGCCAGAATTTCTCGAGGGTTTAAGCCTGGGGATGGCATCATTAAGTGGTAGGTTATACACATATTTAACTTATCACATAATAACCAACTGTTTTCCAAAATGATCATTCTGATTTACACTCCCAACTGCAGTAGATACAAGTTCCCATTGATGCACACCCTTGCCAGTACTTGTTATTAACTGATTAAAAGTTTTTAGCCAGTTTGGTGGAGTATCAAATGGTATCTTGTGATTTTAATTTCCATTAAATGTTTACACAGGAAATTGAGCATTTTTCATATATTTATAGGCCATTTCTGTTTACTCTATTTCTTTTGCCCATTTTTTCTCACTGAGTTGTCTTTTTCTTAATGAGTCATAAACATTTTTGTGTATTCTAGGTAAAAATATTTTGTTGACTATATGTGTTGCAGATTTTCTCCAGTTTGTGGTTTACCTTTTCTAACTTTTTTGAGGAATCGATATTCTTTAATGTAATCAAATATTAATATTTTCTCTATGGTTTATACCTTTGGTGTGTTCTTTAAAGAAATCCTTTCATAGCATAATCCTAAGGACATTGTCCCATGATCTCTTGTACAGTTTTTATACTGTTGCTCCTTCATATAAATTTTAGAATCAGCTTATCAACTTTTGTGTTGTGATTTTCATGGCAATTGCGTGAATCTATGTCAGTATAAAGAGAATTCATATTTTTATGATAATGAGTCTTCCATCTCAAACCATATCTCTTAATATTTAATTGGCTTTTTTAAGACTAATTGGACTTTTTAAATGCCTGTCAATGGAGTTTTATAACTTTCTTCATGAGAGGTTTGGCCATCTTTTTTTTTTTTTTTTTTTGTGAGGTAGATCAGCCATGCTAATCCTCCTCTTTTTGCTGAGGAAGACCGGCTCTGAGCTAACATCTATTGCCAATCCTCCTCCTTTTTCTCCCCAAAGCCCCAGTAGATAGTTGTATGTCATAGTTGCACATCCTTCTAGCTGCTGTATGTGGGATGCGGCCTCAGCATGGCCTGGAGAAACAGTGCGTCAGTGCGTGCCTGGAATCCGAACCCGGGCCACCAGTAGCAGAGCTCGAGCACTTAACCGCTAAGCCATGGGGCCGACCCCATCTTTTGTTAAATATATCCTTAGGTACTTTACATTTTTTTAGTGATATTTTATGTTATAGTTTTAAAATTTTCTAAATGGTCATTGTTGGCTATTAAAATGACTTTTAGAATCTTGTCTATTTCTGTAATATCTTGGGAGATCCCATCAATAAAATTGTCTCAGACTGGCATTTCCTTTGTGGGAAAAATTTCAATCACAGATTCATATTCTTTAATGTTTGTAGGGCTAGTCAGATTTTCTATTTCTTCTTGAATAAGTATTGGTTACTATTTTTTAAGGAATTCATCCATTTTATTAACGGTTTTTTCATTTTGGGGCATAAATTTTTTATAATATCTTCTTGTTATCTGTGAGATCTGAGGTTACCTCTGCCTTTTCAGTTTTAATATTATTTGTGTCTGCTTCTCTCTTGTGAGTGTGTCTATCCTTTCTCTCTCTCGCCAGAGCCGTGGAGCCCTGTTTATATTATTGGTTTTTCAAGAAACTATTTTGTAGCTTCATTGGTCCTTGTATTATATATTTGTTTTCTGTTTCATATCTTTATAATTTCCTTCCTTCTAATCATTTGGCTTATTTTATTCTTTTTTTACTTTTTTTCTAACACAGACATTTAAGTACAAACAGTCCCTCAGTGCTTTCTCTTCTCCACATGTCTCCTTATGGAATTCTGTTTAGATGTATATTAGATGTTTTCATGCTGTCTTATATGTCTTACCCTCCCTTTCATGTTTTATATCTCTTTGTTTCTCTGGAGTGCATCTTGGATAATTTCTTCAAAGTTGTTTTCTTGTTCATTTTTACTGAATTTTATTCATGTATTTTAGGATTATTCTATGTGAGCTGCTCGTTTCCTTGGCCTTGATGCATGAGGATTGTTTAAGTTCTTCAGAGAGGTTTTTCAGTCACCACCCAGAACTACCAGTCACTATTAGTATAAATTAATTCTCCATTTGTGAGTTTGTATGTGTGTGTGCTTGTTTCTTGTTTAGAATAAACAGGAAACACAGAGACGTTGATTCAGAGTGCGTGGTTTTCAGTTGATGGCAGTAACTTCACCTAAGAATTTTCTTTGTTTTTGTCTTTAGTTCCACACAGCACCAGGTTTTCTTGCTGAGTCCTTTGTAGGCTTGATTTCTTATTCATTTTTACATGGATTTAGCACTTTGGGGGCACACTTTTATGTGGGAGTCTTTTTGGGCAAGTTCCAGGCTTTATCTTCTGTCTCCTGTGCCTCACACACAAGGCACATCGAAGAGTGGCTCCAAGTCCTTGGGGTTTGGTAGAAACCTGCAGGATGTCAGGTAGTTTTGGCACCTGTTCATCTGCTATTGTCGCTGAATTTTTAGTGGATCTATGGGTTCCTTACTGTCTTTCTTAACAGTGGGGATTGTGTGTGTGTGTGTGTGTGTGTGTGTATGATGAGGTTTGTTTTAAAGGTTTTTTTATTTTTGTTGTAAAATAAAACATAACATATAGCTTAGCATATTAGTAACGTTAACACCCTTATACCTATCACCAAGGCCAAAAATAGAATTCCCTCCATATGTCTCCATCCTAATTGCATTCCCGCCAGGCCTCTAAAAGTAACCGCATTACTCTAAAAGTAATGAGCTTAAGTTCGTGAATTCCGCTTCACGGGCCGGGATTTGTAGGTTTGGATCCTGGGCGCAGATCTACACGCAGCTCATCAAGCCATGCTGAGGTGGGGTCCCACATAGAAGAACTAGAGCTGTACAACTATGATATACAACTATGTACTGGGGCTTTGGGGAGAAAAAAGGAAAAAAAAAAAAATAGAGGATGGTTGGTAACAAATGTTAGTGCAGGGCCAATCTTCCTCAAAAAAAAAAAAAGTAACCACTATCCTGACTTTTACAGTAATTTTTTTGCATAGCTATAAAATTTTATCGCTCAAGTGTGCTATTCTATATACTATAGTTTAATCTGGCCCAGTTTTTAAAGTATGGTATGTCTTTTAAGTCTCTTTTAAATACAGGTTCCCCATCGACCCCTTCCTTTTATTGAGAATTTATTGTTGAAGCACCCAGGCCATTTGAACTGCAGAATTTCACAGACTGGACTTTGCTGAGTGTACACTAATGGCACAGTTCACATGTTCCTCTGCTTTCTGTGTTTCGCACTAATTAACAACTGGATCCAGAGCTTGATCAAACTCTGGTCTGATCTGTTGCAAGTCCATTGGTGGTGGTATGTTCTTTCATTGGGTGCAAGTGGTGTCTGGATTTCACTGTTTTTTTTTTGATGTCCAGTACCTATATTTATTACTTGGGGGTTATAAAATAGTGATATTCTAATTCTATCATTGGGATTTTTCTAATTCTATCATTTTATAAAGAGGTACTTCATTTCTTCTACTGTTTGATTACTCAGTGACACAGTTCCACACAGAAAAGCAGAATGAATGTATGAGTCTGTCCTTTTATTTATCTGGTTATCAAGATAATTAACTGGTTCCTCATCACCTTAAAATATGAGCAATTTTTAAAAATATCTTCATGAGTTAATGATTTTAACATGTTTAGTGGACTTCAGTGCATTACAATTCTTATTCTTGTGGAAGTTTAAATTGTTCTATCTTTGCCTGAAGGGAGCACCTTCAGGTTGGCTCCTAAGACCTTTGACATTGCCCTCATATTCATAGATAAATTCCTTGATTCTTGGCGTGGGAAGATGTTTCAAGCACATCTGTATTTCTTGCCCTGGACATCATTTCTCTAAAACCTCTTAGTTTCTTTAAATGAGAAATAGTATTTCAAGACCACAATCTGGGCGCTATGTGCTACCATGTTGGTCGTTGTTTCTGAGCCTTTTTGGTGATCAGAAGTGAGATAGTTTTATACAGATTAAGGATGTATATATACACATACACATATTCATCTTTAATCTTTTGTTTTATCCCACTTTTAACATACAATATTCTCAGTATATTACCGCATGCAATTATGATTCCTGAAAGCATTAAAATATATTTCCTTGTATTTTTGTTGATTTATATCTTGATATTAAGATCACCTAGCCACTGCATACTATAATTTCTCCCTTTTAACATTCCTTTTTGACTTAGTTGCGAAAGTAGCTAGTTAATCTCATCATCAGTCATTATGCTGAAGTTTCTCTAGTTCTTTTGGTTGTCTGAACCTTATTATCTAGTAGATTCCTTAGGAAAATCTATGAGAACAGTATTTTCTGAGTTCTTTCATGTAACAGTGGTTTGTCTGGGCCCTTTACCCTTGAGAATTAGTTGTGCTGCATACAAAATCATCAGGTCACGTGTTTGCTCCTCGATATTGTAAATGTTCCATTTTCTCCTAGCATAAGTATTGCTGTTAAAGTCTAATGATATCGTTCTCCTTATGAAAGTGACATTTTTTGTGTAGATAGCAAAGGACATTTTATTTTCCTTTAATGTCCGTACTTTTATGAAAATGTGCCTTGGTGTAGATCACTTTGAGACATTACTGTTCTCAGATGTATAATATATTTAAATATATAGTTTTAATTTTTTAAAGAAAATTTCAGAACAGTTTTCTTGAATTAAATGTTTGTATTTGTTTTATTGTTTTGCTCTGGTTTTTTTCTTAGGAACTCAATTTATATGTTTATGCTTTTACCTATCTTCAACATTTGCCATTTTCTCTCACATTCCTTTTATCTCTTTTCTTGTTTCTTTTTGATTTTTAAGTTTCCTTATTTGTATCTTCTACTTTTCTTAAAGCTTTCTTTGTTGAATTTATTTGTTCTTGTGTTCCTTCTAGTTTAGTCTTAATTTGCAAAATGATCTTTTTCTATTATTTCTAGTTCTCTGTTGAATTATATCACCTAATTTCTGAATTATTCTAATTCTGATTCATGCTATTTCTTTATATCATGTATCGCTTTATTAATGTCTTTAAAATCCCTTGAAGTAGTATGTTACTTTTTTTTTTTAGCAAGTCTTTGTGGTACACTTTCATTGTCTGTAGGAATGTTATTCTGTTCCTTATTCTCTTTTTCTAAAATAACTATATGAGATTTTACCTCATTATCTTTGTTTTGCTATTTTTATATAAAATTAATTTATCTGAGTTTTAGGAAGAAAAATATTTCAGTTAGCTATTCTAGCATCAGAGAGCTCTTTCTTCTCTTGGTTTTGTGTACCGTTAAGAATCTGGTAGCTTTTTTCTCAGACTTCCTGACTTTGACTCCTATTCTCACTTTTATCCAGACCTCGTTCCTTCTGTTGTCTCTGTTCTGCACAATGTGTGTTCCACTCAGAGAAGTTTACTCTCTGTTTGGGTCCAGTCTTAAAGGGGAGTCCTAGATGGTCAGTTTCAAGAGTTCACAGGGGCTACGATGCTCTGGGTACCCTTAGTTCTTACTGGCGCCCTTGCACTCATGTGCCGTGGGAATGGGAAAACCTTCTGACAGTTTCTGTAGCTGGTCTCATATTGATTGACCTACTGTACTTTTCAGGAAACACCTCTTGGCTGTTTTGAAGCTTTTCCATTCTTAGGTCCATCAGCTGCCCCACTGCTTCCCTATGCCTTCCTCTGCAGACACTGATAGAATGCGGGTCTTTTGGTTACTGGTCGCTTCTCTCCAGCCACTTGCAATTTTGAGGTTTATAAGGATAACTTGTTATCTTGTTTTGTTTTAAATTTTGACCATATGTTTTTGTTTTTTCTACCTAGTTTCTTTGTTTCTCTCTATGTGGAGATTCAGGAATATTCAAGAAGTCTACTGCATTTATTACCACCATCTTCCCATATTTCCTGATTTTTTTTTTTAATCCAGCATTTTAGTTTAAATTTTTAGGAAAGTTCAGTGTATCTCATTCCCCTTACTATCAAAAACAGAAACTTGGAGGCTGGCCCAGTGGTGTAGTGGTTAAGTTTGTGCACTCCGCTTCAGTGGCCCAGGGTTCGCAGGTTTGGATTCCGGGCACGGACCTACGCACTGCTTATCAAGCCATGCTGTGGCAGGTGTCCCATATATAAAGTGGAAGAAGATGGGCATGGATGTTAGCTCAGGGCCAATCTTCCACAGCTAAAAGAGGAAGATTGGCGACAGATGTTAGCTCAAGGTTAATCTTGCTCGCCAAAAAAAAAAAAAGAGAAACTTATATTCATTTTTATCCAAATAAAAGTTAAACATCTTGAGAGTTATATTTTTTAAAAAATTCTGTGATACCTTCTGAAATTGAAAAATTAAAGAATAATTGAGTTTTGAAAATAAAGTTGAAGGGATTAATGATTTGGGTCCTTGTGTTTTAGCAAAATAATTTCTATTACTCCTTTTAAATTATTTGGCATAATATACTCTTATGTGTACTTAAAACGAAAAAGATATCAGCATTTATCAAAACTTTATAAGTGCCAGGCAGTGTCCTGAGATATGTTCTGTTGAGGCTTAAAGTGATTAAATAGCTTCTTTAAGGTGACACCCAACTAGTAATATATACTTAACCAACTACTCTAAATGTTTTACATATATTTAATCTTTACAACAGTCATAGTACTACTGTTATTCCCATTTTATAGATGAGGAGACCAAGGCACAAACCTATTAGCTGACTTGTCCAAGGTCACATGCAGAGCTAGGAAGGGTTAGAACTCAGATTCAAACTCAGGTAATCTAGATCCAGATCCTATTCTTAGCCACCCCTCATACTGTCTCTCAATAGCATTGCTGAGATTTGAGCTCATGTCATAGGAAATCATGATTGTTTTTGTTGAATAGAGACTTCATAATTATCGGGTGGGGATTGATTCTTAAAGATGAAGATTTTGGTTTTGTTTTTTTTTCATGTCAGTGAGCAGTACCCTTGACACAGAAGAACAATTCAAAGACATATTTTTGATCCAATTCTCCTTCACCTATACTTCCATAATCAAGGAAACAGAGATCTAATTTCCTGTCAATAGCACGCGTTCTTAAAAAGGTAGAATTCTTGAAAGAAAGCTGTTTCCTTGAGGAAATATCACAGTGGGAAGATAATTATTATGACCAGAATAGTGCAGTGGATTAAGAAAGTTAGAAGTTCTCCCCTTTTATTATCTATAAACCATTTATCAGTAGGATGCAATGCATAAACCTGGCCGATGATACAGATATAAACATGTGCAGATCTTTAAATGCTAGAAAGAGCTTTCAGAATTGGCCATCACAATATGCTACTTTGCAATGACTTTGGGCTTAGCTAATGCAAAGTTGCTAGAGTGTTCTTTTTTGCCCTATATTCCGTTTCTGACTATGGAATCTCCCATTGGCTTTTTAATTAGATTCAAACATTTTAGTGCTCACTTTTGAGGCTCTTCATCACCCTGGTTTAGCTCATGTTGCTTTAGTGAATTATTTCTGCTCCCTGCTTGTGGGCGCCTCTCCAGATCCCAGCTCCCTTGTATTCACTCAGCCATATGGTTTATATCAGCTCCTACCATCTCTCTGGCAGATCACCTTCATTGTCCTTCGTTCGAGTCCCTCCTCAGTGCTCATTAATCCCTGTGTCTTGGAACCACCTCCATAGATTATAAGGACAAACAATGAATTTTCCTTACAACTCAAATGCCCATGATTTCTCCTTCTCTATTCACTTACTGGTTTTTTGAGTGTATTCCAAATTTTTTTCCCTATGGGTGGTGTTGCCCTTATTATTTAGCTATAAACCCAGGAATAGAGATGTTGCCCCATTCTAGGCTGTGCACTGGCACAGAATCGATTCTCTCTGTACGAGTCTCACTGTTGGGTTTGCTGCAGTGTGTGGTGTTGGCAAACAGAAACTTTCAATATGCGTCTTTGAATTCCATTGTAGCCTCATTAACATTGTTCCCTGTTGTAGAAGATAGGTTAGTACTGGTCCTTTTCCAAAGAAACTCAGTTACTAATGTGCTGAAAAGATGGCCTTTTATGGTGGTCTCACTGGGGGCTCCCCGAAGACTGTGTGAAAGGAAAGGAATAAATGACAGCATGCTTTTCCTTGGCTAGTCTTCTTTCACATTTGCTAGAAAAACAGGCCATCACTGCTGATTAAAAAACAAAATAGAACAGGCAAACAAAACAAAACAACCCCCCCTGGGCTTTCCAAAATCAGGTTATGTTACTTTGTATGTGTCCTGACCCCACCATTCTCTCTCATTATAAATCTCACTATTGATTGTAACCATATAATCCTTTGATCTTTTTGGTTTCTTTGGAATGCTTTGTTGGTGATAATTATCTAATTATCTTTTGAAGCCTTATTATAAATGTGTGTGTGGGGGCGTGCTCTGTTCTAAGATTACCTACAACTTTCCTTTAGACTGCCTTTGACCTCAAAGAATATTTAAGTTAAAGTATTTAAACATTGCAAAATAAGAAAGTAACAGAAAAAAGGAGAGAGTTAGAAAGGGAGAAAGGCTAGCCTCCTGGTTTGCTTTTAATTGGATGGGTGGGCAGAGGCAGTCAAATAAGATGATGTGTCATGGATCCTCTGGCAACAGTGAAGCTATTGTAGATTTCATTCCTACAGATAAGTCACTATAGTGTTTAAAAAGGGACTAGGAAATGCCTGACTTGGTTCCTATGTAGACATCTATGACAACAGAAATGAAGAATCAAATTGTGCTTACTTTTTAAAGTTTACTGTGTTTATTTAAGATTTTTACTGTATGAAATGGTATGATCTGGGTTATATTAATGACCACGTAACCAAGGGGCTAGGTGGGTACACTGAAGTTATTGTTGTGCAATCCTTATATGAGGATAATTATTCTCCATTTGTCTGTTTTCCACTTGACTAGAAACCCTAATATTCAATGAAACCTTCTTCCCCAGTGTGCTTCACCTAAGGTTTATTTTTTATTTCTGTGGCTTCTTCTTGCAAAGAACTGGGTAGGCACTGGTGACTGGTTCCCTGAATCGTGGTCTTAGCCTAAGCGTCTCTTATCATGATTACCAGTTGCAAAATATTATACTGTATTGTTACCTGTTCAGTTGGTTCTTAGAAGGTTTAGTCATGGATTTGTTATTTCAACCTGTATGTTTCAGTGTCTTGGAAGCATTTTTTCTCTGTAGAGTTTTGTTTTCCCAGGCTGTCTATTATAGCTACTTAGGCCTGTACTGTCCTGGATAGAGCTGAGAAAATATTCATTAGTCCAGCTCTTTTACAAAATAATGAAGTCAACTAAAATGCATCCTCTTTTTGCCAGCCTTCTAAGTAAATCCTCATTTTCTGGGTCCATTTTGGGTGTCCAAAATTTTAGGGTGTGACTTTCTTAGCTTCATACAACATCCCTTCATAACTCCACATAACACGTATGAGCAGTACTTTACTACAGCGTTTCCTTCCCCCAGCATTGCAACTTTGTTTTCTGTATCTTCCCTCATCAGAGCCAGGAAAGTGTGGGGCATGGGGACAACTAAAACTGCATCCCTCTGGCCTGACCAGGGAAGTGTTGGGAAGATAGTACCTCATGTCACCACCTAAAGACACCATAGTACTGTTTGACAGTCTATACAGCCAAATAAGGGAGGCAGTGTAGTACCCTGCTAGAAAGAACAGCCTCTCTGGTCAGTGTTGCACCCACTGGGTTTACGTTCCAGCTTCTCTACATGTTAGCGATGTAGCCTCGACCTAATGACTTAACCTCATAAGCCTCAGTTTTTTCATCCTTAAAATGGGGATGATGACAATAATAGTATATATCTAGTAGATTTATCATGAGGATTAAATTAGGTCATACAGGTAAAACATTTAGCTCTATGTCTAGCATATAGTTTACTTGCAACTATTAACACAAGAAAGGGACAGAGCAGAACCGTACACATGCAGGAGAGAGCAAGAGAAACCAGCAATGTCAAATGACCAAAACGGGAATCTGTTTTCCTATAAATAGACCTGATATATCCTATTTGCATGGACTTATGGAATTATTCAAACTTAGTATTTTCTAAGTTTCCTGGAACTAAACACTTCCTTCATGTTACAGCCTAATGGGAGATATCATCCTGGGACTGGTCCCTTGAGCATGGAGGTAGGGTCGGGCAATGACAAGAGCCTTGATCTTGGAGTGGGAAGAACCAGACGCTCCCCTGGCTCTGCTCTTCCCAGGCTGGGTCATCTTGGGCAGGTCACATCCCTCAGGCCTTGGTCTCTTCATCAGGTGGGCTGAGCTGGCAGACAGCTAAGGCCTCTTCTGCTCTAGACTCAGGCCTCTGAGCCAGAAAAGACTATTGAGCAATGAAACATGAGGAAAAAC
Source organism: Diceros bicornis minor (assembly GCF_020826845.1). Lineage (NCBI taxonomy): Eukaryota > Metazoa > Chordata > Mammalia > Perissodactyla > Rhinocerotidae > Diceros > Diceros bicornis. The sequence continues at coordinate 85,563,759 of NC_080742.1, read as the reverse complement.
AAAAAATGTCATTTTCTGTTTTGGAAAGGTATTTTGGAGACACCTGTGCCCTGCTGTCCATGGGGCGTGTGTGTGGATTCCTGCAGATGTGTGTCACTCCATCATTTCTACTTGCGATGACAAAAGTGCCACTATTTCCACACCTCACCATGTTCCCACTTTCTGAAAAGAAAGAAAATCAACTTCGCAAGTGTATAGATGCTGCAGGCCACTTTCACACTGGTAGCTTTCTTTAACAAGGTAACAAAATACATTACTATTTAATTATGCAACTTCCAGCTTTTCTCCTGACAAAGCAGAGCCCCACTGCTTATTGAAAAAGGGATTTGTAATCAGCCGGAATCCACTCAATTTTGCTCAGTCTGGTGACGTTTCCACCCCCTCTTTCACCCTAGCAAGTGAAGGCAATTATTTCAGCCGTTGCAAAAACAAATTAGAGTGGTGTTTTACAAGACAGCAAAACAGTCATTTGAACCATCCTGTTCGTGTAGCTGTTTCTCTGACCGTGCGCCTCTCTGGTCCTCCTATCTTCCCTGACTAACTCTGCATGGCCCACTTAAAGACATTCTTCTTCAGGCATCTGATTTACCAGTGATCTGTCCTTTCATCCATGTATTTAAGCTCCTTTTAACTTTGAGGAAGAGGGTAATCGTCTTGGCCAAGGATATATTCTGAAAATGGAGTTGCTGAATGATTTTCATTGACATTGAAAAGAAAAGTCTTTGGCCTCACATTACTCTTGGAGTCTTGGAAGGTGTTCCACCAGAGTCTCCTTTTTTACTCTATTTCTGACTCATCTCTCTCTACCCCCACTTCAGACATCCCACTTTATTAAATGAAACTGCTTATCACCTCTTCCTCCATGCCAGCCGGTCTTCTCTCTAGAAAACTCTCCTCCGTCTTTTCTGCCGATGTAAATCTTCCTTTTTTGCATAATTTCTTACAGCTTCTCTAAGAAGTCATTCCATACATCACTCTATTTCTTTAGTAATCAGGGCCTATGTTTGGATGTGTACGTACACACCTATTACTTTATACATACTCTCACTTTCTTAAGAGTATATGAATTCCTAAGAAGAATTTTATTTCTCTTCACAGCAACTGGACAGTAAAATCTCCTCTGTGATAAATATCATTAAGGATTTACTCATACACTGAAGCCTGTTCTATTCTGCATCTTTTGAGCAAACTTCAGAACTAACCATTTGCTTTGTAATTCTTGCTTCTAAGGCATGATATTGCTTAGTCAACTTAACATAATGTTGACGTGACAGTTAAGACTTATTTTTCATTTCTCTGAAATAAAATGCTTAATTTTTCTATGCTTCCAAATAATATCTGTTGTATGCTAATGTGGGGAAGATTCAAAATTAGTGTTTCATTATAACTTAATTGCAAATACAAGTTATCTTGTCTATCTTTACACTTATAAGTTAGAGCAGGCTCTAGAAATTTTATTTTATTTTTTAAATTGTATAATTTGGCTATATGTGCATTTTGCTGATATATGTCCCTGAAAATGACTTTTGTTATATTAACTCCTCTTAGCCTTTACTTTTGTTCCAGTGAGGAATGTTTTGACTAAATCTATTCTTCTCAGTTAAAAGGACGTTCATGTTGCAGAGTGGTCGGTGTGCTGCTAGGCAATGATAAGGTACTTAATCTGCATCCCGATGACCAGATGACCCCTAAACCTATCATCTTTTTGAGTTCTAGAACACATTCATTTGTACTTGGATTCTGGCCTTGAACACCATTTCCCATGCAGTCTTGATGTTTGGTTAAAACCAATAACCATCCATTACTTTCAGTTCGTGTCAGATCTGCTTACAGCTATCACTGAATGAGATATGAGTACACTTTTTCAACCTAAGTTCCTTTTAGAAGTGCTGAAGGACACTGCTAAAATACATCAAATGAATTCAAGGAGACCGATCACAGGACGAATGTGGCCTGACCGTGAGGGAGGGGATGAAGGCAAACCCCTGACCCTCTCACTAAGATCCTCGGTGACAGTCAGGAGGAGCTAAGGCCAGCAGCAGCTCCTCTCCTGCTTGGCAGTTTCCGCTCATCTGTGAGGCTAACAAGGACCTTATTTGTTAGTGCTTCCATTTCCCTTACCTCCTCAGCATTATAGCTTTATCATCCAAAAGCCAGGGAAGCAAAATAAACAAAGTTAGTCAATCTAAATTAAATTCTCTCAACATTTTGGGGATGAAGCACTTTTGGAGAATACTAGAATTTTTTTTAGTCTCTTACATTGCTAAAGCAGTTTACATGTACCAGACATTTTAATATGTATTACTTTATTCAAATGTTAAGAAGGAGAAAGAGTGTTATTGTATACTCTAACTATTTTGGGTTTGTGAATTTAGTAAGGTGTAATCAGATTAAAACTCTTTATAAATATGAAAAATCCTCCCTGTTGGTAGAAGCTTAATATTTATTGAACAAAAATAGTTGATGGGATTCTGTAACATTGATGCTAAAAATGAATTTATATTTTTCTAGTTTTAAGGGAATAGTGGGATATTACTATAGAAGGTGGTACTATATAAAAAAACGTGTTGACCTACTATAGCCAAAGATGATACTCTTACTATATCATCACTACAGAAAACACTCATTTTGAGTTATGTAGATTCTCAAGAAGATATATTCAAGAACCCCTCTGATCCCCCTGTGACTGTTGGCATGTGTTTTACACAACTGGTTGAAAGTTACGTACTGTGACTGAGGAAGAGAGTGAACCCAATTGGCCCCTTAACCTATGAACTTGTCTTCACTAACCCAATGCTCAAAGAAAATTAACCCATGAAATTTGTTTTAACACTGATCCAAGGCTTACTACTAATGTTCTAGGAAGTAACGTGCATTATTGCTTAGTATAGGGCTCTGATATGACCCATAATGTAAACATTTCTGCTCTGTTGAGATACTCGCAATGCTGTTTCACTGCATGTAATAAGCACTATTAGATACCAAAGAGATTTGAAAATATTTTCAACTCCAGAATTGACTTCCAGGTGCATCAGGGGCCAGTAAAGTGGGCTTTCTTCCGCTCCCTGGAATATGTTCCTTGATCCAGAGGTCAAAGAGTATTGAAATGATAGCCAGTTGAATCACCAGGCCACAAGTGTCAACCAAGTATTTATTAAATACTTCATGTATTTCCTGTACTATAGAGTTTTCAGTGGAAGGTAGAATGTGGATAAAACAAAGAAAAAAAATAAAAACATGGTCCTTGTGCTTGTGGCTTAATTGTAGAGATGGGACTTAAACATGAGGCAACCAGAGAACTATTTCACAACAACAGATAAACAAATGGGATGTTTGGGGGAGACATCTGGTCCCTGCACTGTTTATAGCTAATTCCAGTGGTGAATAAGAGAAGTGGAGCTGACTGCATCAGAAGGAGCACATCCTGGGCCTCTGGCAGCAAGGTGGAGGTTTTCTGCCAGGAGGGAACACTGGATGGGGACTGTTTGTTTTTTCTCCAAACAGGAAGCCTCTTCCATGCTAATAGTAGCTTCAAAAGGATTGCTGCAGCAGATGGAAAGAACTCACATACATTCATGCATTCAATTAGCAGGGACTAATTGAATTTGAGGATTAATTCTGTCATTAGAAACAAAACCTATTTATGTCTCCCGTCTATGGTTACACACTGTAAGAGGGATTTGGCACAGGTGGCGCTTGAGTATTAGACCACTGTAGCATTTAATGGCTTTTAGATGCTGCTGATGGATTAATCCGAATGATGATGAGATGATAAGATACTAAGATATGTGAGATGTGTGCTCTGCACCCTCCACTGCCTATTTCTGCAATGGAGGAGAAGCTGTAGGCAGAGTGTGAGGGATTTGGACTAGAGTTCAGTGAGTGATTGCGCACTCCTCTTTTTCCTCTTCCAACAAAACGTTCTCTCACATCTGATTATTAAAGAGAGATTCTGTACAGAGCTCACTATAGGTAGAATTCCTAATTCAGTTCAACAAACAATTGTTGTCTGCCTGGTTTTCTACTTGCCTTTCTTTTTCCTGCTCCAAAAAGCTGGTCTTTCAGATAAGCAGTTCTCAGCCTTTTTTATTTTTCTGCTGAGATACTCAGGACAGAAAACAGATGGCATTGTATGCAAAATACACTCCCATAGGTGCCACAGGTGACAAAGGCTGTTGTTCATAGCCGTTTCCAAGCCCTAAGTGAGAGTCAACCCCCACCCTCTGACTCAAAGCACATCACAATGCAAGTGGAGGATGTGACAGATTGTACTTTCCCCAAACAGCTACAGCATTGTCTCCCATCCCACCATATTCTTCTTGCAATATGATTTTGACACTCTTTCCATTGAGATATGGGGTCTGTGTCCTCTCTCCTTGGGTGTGGGCAAACTTAAGACTACAGCAGAAGTGACACTCTGATTTCCAAAGCAAGGACTTCCACTGGGCTCTCTTGGGATGGTTGCTTTTGAAACCCTGCCACCATTTTAGGAGGAAGCCTGAGCAGCCCGTGGAATCCCACACAAGAGGAACCAAAGCTCCCAGCTGAAGCCAGCCCCTGGTCACCAGTCATGTGTGATCATCCTGAAAGTGGATCTCAGCTGCCAGTGAAGCTGCCCCAACTGATGCCAGCTGGAGCAGAGACAAACGGTTTTTGCTGAACCTGGCCCACATTGCAGATTTTTGAACAAAATAAATAATTGTTGTGCTTTAAGCCACTATGTTTTGGAATGGTTAGCTATGTAGTAATATAGAAGTGATACAGATTTGTGTGTAATTATAAGAATAATCTTGAATATATCCTAATATATTATTAAAAATCCTCAGTATTCTAGCTATTATTGTTAACAAATGCCTTGGCACATATCTTATTATCAATTGTCAAAACCTCCTCTGGGCCTAGATTAAAATGCAGAGATCTTTAGAAATATCAAATTCTTCCTTTCTCTCACCTCATCTTGGACTTGTTCAGTATGACTATGTAAAATAATATTAATTACAGTCGTTTTCATGAGCTGCTTCTCATTTATGCCTAATTAGCATAATTTATGCTGGTTATCCATACCATTAAATGTGTGTTAGATTACCTTTGCTATGTTTGACGATTATACTAAATTCCATTTTGGGGAGCTAAGCATTCGCAATTTGTTGCTCATGTACCATGGCTGGCTGCTCACAAAGTAGAAAAATTGGACAGAATGTTTCTGACAAGGAAAACACAGGAAAAACCATGCAGAAATGTGTATCTCAGAGAATGTGCTCTTGGGTAGTCAACAGTGCAGGCTTTCTGGCCCTCTCTGGTACAATAAGTAACTCTGAATAAAGACAAAGTATGATGACTCCAGTCAGGATCAGATCAAGGGAATTGTGACATAACATTTGCCATGAGCGTGCTCATTATTCAGTGTCTCCTTTGGCATAAAAAGAGTTGGCACTTAAAGCCATACATTGGCTTGACTCCATTTTCTATGTGCCGCATTCATGGAACTTTTATTTGGCTTATTTGTTTTAATTTTTGCCCACCCTGCTCCAAGTTAAAGGCATATAGCATGGTGGAAAGAACTCTGACCTACGGGTCAGAAACAATAAAATAAAAGAAACAAAGAAAACAATAAACAATAGTCCCTCTGTCTCTCAGCTGGATTGCTACTATCTGTGTGACCTTGGAAAAGTCCATTCGCTTCTCAAGCCTCAGTTTCCTCATCTATGAAGTGAGAAGGTTAGGCTAAGGCAAAATACAGCTCTGGAATGTGGAATATGACTATTTCTGAAGGGATAGTCTTAGATTGGGATTCTTGCTTTGCAGATGAAACTATGAGGAGTAAAAAGTATGCAGAACTTGGCAAAGCCAGATATGTATTTATGATTCTCAATGAATCAACTAATTTTTTCCCCTACGTCTCCACAAGCCATTCTTTGTTCAGTAGTTTTTGTTTTTACTTTTATTTTTTTTTTCTTTCACAATTTTTAAAAAAAGATTTAAATGACCGCTATCATTAGCAGCTAACAAACAATTTGGCAATAGAATTTTAATTTAAGAACTGAAAAATTACTGAATATGGATGATTAAACTTTTTTAATAGACATAAGTGCTCAGAGTTGTGACACTATTTTGTATATAATAATGTAGTTGTTTTAGTTGACTTATTGAGAATTACAAACATATATGTGGCTTTGCCAAGTTCTGTATACTTGTTATTCTTAATTTTTTATTTTTTTTTTGCTGAGGAAGATTCACCCTGAGCTGACATCTGTGCCATCTTCCTCTATTTTGTACGTGGGTCACCACCAAGAGCATGGCTGCTGACGAGTGGTGTAGGTCCACACCCGGGAACCAAACCCGGGCTGCCAAAGTGGAGCATGTCAAACTTAACCGCTAAGCCACAGGACCAGCCTCCTATTCTTAACTATTTTTATCTGCAAAGCAAGAATCACAACTGAAACTATCCCTTCAAAAGTAGTTGTATACCAAATTCTAGAGCTGTAATTATCCTTAGTCTAACTCTCATTTCATAGATGAGAAATGGTTCTTTTTCAGTGTAATGGGGTTAAAAACATCAGTATTCCATGATATTCTACACAGAAGACCATAATGGTCAGAGTCTCTGTTTCTTGAGCTTATTTGCAAGACAGAGTCACAAAAGAACTGATTTAATCTTCATTTTCCTAATGAGAGAACTAAAGCTTTGTAAAGTAACTTGCCCAAGGTTACAGCTAGTTAGTGGTGCTCACAGGACTTAGACTCAGGCAGTCTGATTCTGGACTCAATTACAATATATCCCTTCCTAATTTGGACTTCTTGCCAAAACGTCAGCTCCCTGAGAGGATGGAATTTGTTTTGTATGGTTACATCTCTGCAACCTTGAACAGGGCCTGGAATGGCAGGAGCAGGTGGGCCAGCCAGTGGCCCATGGACCGTTTTCTCCCTTTCCTAATTCCAGGTGATAGGAGCCATCTTTTCCTTCATGTGCGGATGTCTGAGGACATCTGAGGACGTCTGGACTCTTGGGAATCCAGGCCTAAGAAAGAGAGACTGTGGGAAAGAAGGCAGTGACTCCTTCCTGGCCTTCCTGACTTCTCAGTTCCAGCTTTTTGTCTCGGGATGTTTACTGGATAGCGATTTATTGAAAGGCCTAGCACTGAAGGAAAGATAAACCATTTCATGTGAACTAATGATTCAGCTTCTAACCTCTAAAAATGGCAAACCTCTCAGTTCTCTACCCTCTTACTTTCCTGTCTAACTACATAAGTTTGTGATTTAATTGTCCAGGAAACTTAGTATTAATCTAGCCAGTGACCTTTATGTCCATTGACAGTTTGACTTCCCTTGCTTCTTTGAATTTGGGAGCATTGTTTCCTCAGTATGAAGGAGTTTTGGAAAACGCAAGAAGGCAAGCTGAGAGCTTAAGAAATAATAAAGAATAATACTGTAATCATAACAACTCATTATTTGTTTTTAAGCTTGATCTTTCAGAATGTTATTACTTAGAGTTGAATACTAATGGATTCAGGCTCTCTCTGCAGAGGAAACATTAAACAGTGTTCATAGGGAAGGACATTAATCAGGAGAGAGAAGTGGGCCTTGTGCCTAATAATTTTGCATAACAGCTACCCTTGGGTGTGTTGCTTGACTTGAAAATAAATATTCATGCTTTCCACCTCCAGTACAATTGGAAATTATTTGTGCTTATGATTCTATTACAGGATCTTCTACCTGTTCATGAGGACTGTAAACTAGGAGGCTGTTAGAAACCACCAAACATAGATAAAAATGCTTGTGGAATGAGTCTGAGGTAGAAATTGAAAGCCGCTATAATATGGGCAATCTGGAGAAAATGAGCCGAGAGCAGGTCATAACTCTGTTTCCAGGAGGGGAGGGAAGAATCAAACTGGCATGCTTAAGGACGTTTATATGCTCCTCTTGTTTACTTTTAACTCTTCGATAGCTTCTCATTACCTGCAGGATAAAATCCAAGTGTCTTATCTTGACGCAAGAGGTGTCCACTGAAGTGGTCCGTGTGGAACTCTGTAGTGTGTTACTGAGGCTACCCTCCACCTCAGAATCGATGATATAGAGCTCTTTGCAGGTCCCTCAGACAACAGGACTCTTCCATGTCTTTGCTCATATCCTCCCTTCATCTTGTAAAGGTTTTCCTAGTCTTCTTTGCTAATTAAATCCACTTATCATGGAGGAGTCAGCTTAAACCTCACCTCCTACAAGAAGGCTTCTTTGAACTCCACAGCTAGCCAATATGTTTTTTTCCCGGTCTCTCATTTAATCATTCATTCATGCATTTATTTTTAGTTGTCCTTAAATAGGCTTTGTCCTGGGGAATTTTTTCATCGTCTTGATTTATTGCTTACATGCACCAAATTTTATTACACAAGTGCTTTCAATTAATGAATTCATTTTTCTGTTCTCTCTCCTTGATGCTTTTTCTATTTCTCTCTTTTTTTTTTCCTTTGAATTTCTGGGAAATGTTTCAATATGATCTTGAAAACATAGGTTCTATATTGTTTTGAACTTCTGTATGTGTTTAAGACTTTCATTAGCTGCCCCCTCGGGCAATTTCCCTAATTTTATTCCTTTCCTAATGTGGATATTCTACCTCAGTCAAGAGAACATCCTGTATTACGAAAGTCCAAACTGATTGTTTTCCCAGACCTGTGATTGCTAATATTTTCTCCTGCCTCTCCCTCCCGTCCTCTGAGGTAAGGTTGACATCTTGGGATTTAGCGCCATGCCGTTGGCTCCTTCATCCATGCCCCTCATCTGATGGGTGCTATGTTAACAGAGAGTTGTCTATTGGACTTCACACACCAATTTTACCTTTATGGCTGGGCTCCTGCTGAAGTGTCCATATGTCTTTTTCATGTATTTATGTACAGTCACAAAAGTACTGAAAACTACCCCTTCTGTTAATAGAACATCTATTTATCAAGCACTTTTTTGGTTTCATCCTCATTTCAGAGAGGTGAGCAGGGCAGCTGTTCATCTTATTTTACAAATAAGAACATTGGCTCAAAAAGATTGAATAACTTCTTAAATTTATGTGTCTAGTAAATTACAGAGATTAGAATTAGACTCTGGGCCAGCCCCTGTGGCCTAGTGGTTAAGTTCAGCATGCTCCGCTTTGGCAGCCCAGGTTTGGTCCTGGGTGCGGACCTACACCACTCCTCTGTCAGTGGCCATGCTGTGGCAGCGGCTCACATACAAAAAGAGGAAGATTGGCAACAGATGTTAGCTCAGGATGAATCTTCCTCAGCAAAAAAAAAAAAAAAAAAAAAGAATTAGACTCCAATCCCATTCCTTTTCACACTGTAAATCTGATAACCTATAAAGACTTTTCTTCCATTTTCTGTAGTCCTCACGGAGCCTAGTAGAGCTCTGCGTGGTCAGTTCACAGAGGGCACTGGACAGAGACTTGGACTGGACACAGGGACCTGCATTATGGTGATGATTGGGCCACTACTGTCTGTGCCCCAAGAGAGTGACTTTACTCTAAACCCCAGTGTCCCCATCTATAATATGAAGAATGAGACACGTGTTTTCCTAGGTTCTTTTGACACATAACATTTTATTACTTCCCTTTCTGTTATTTTTATCTCTCTCCTCTTCTCATTTCTCTTCTTTTTTTGCTTTCTTTTCAATCAGTTCAACAACTAATTATTGTGCATTGACAATGTGCCAAGCCTTGGGTGAGGAGCCATAGGGAGACGAAAAGAGTATACTGCTCACAGCTTCTTAAGGAAAGGAAACAGTCTTCCCTCTCTTTCCTGTTCACCTTTTTTCTCCATTCGTTTCTTCTTCCTGCATCTTTCTTCCTCTCCTGCTCAAGCGGCCCTCCTCATTTCCACAGATTTCAAGGCCTCTACTTTGTCAGAGGGAAGGCACTTAGCCCTGGGCCGGTGAACGAGTTTAACATGCCTGTGGTCCTTTGCGTCTGGTCACCCAGGACTCGTAAATGCTCAGTATAAAAGCTTTGAGGGCTTTGCTCGGTGACAGCCAGGGGCTCCAGGTACTTTGATGCATGAGACTGCGTTTTTGGATAACTGTATATGAGACACTACTCAAACAGGAAGAATAAAATGACACTTTGAAAAATAAATTTAGATTATTTTCTTCCAAATGTTTGTGACATTAAAGCCTTAATATAATCTTCTTTTTGAATAGTTTTAGATTCCAGGGGTTTATTTTTCTAATGGGACAATTTATACTCTAAGGCAAATGTTCCCTTTAGGAATCATAATTGCATTAGACACTCGTATAGCCTTTTCCCCTTTTATCAGTCATATTTTCTCATTCTTCTACACCCTACATGACATGCACATGCACTTCTATTTTCTTTCTCTAAGGCTACCTATTCTTACAATTAGTTTAGGTTACCTAAGACTTTTAGAGTTCCTTCCATAAAAGTCACCAATGAATTAGATGCTAAACACATGGTTATTTTCTTAAGAATATAATTAAAATATACTTGTATCCTCTTTACTGTCTCTGGTCCTCTTCCTTTCCATAGCAGTGGGTATTTATTTATCCTTACAAAGCACACAAACAAAATTACTGGTGATTTCTTGAACTCCAAGAGGATAAAGTAGAAGAAACTGGCAAGAAAGGAGCAAGAACAACCATAATTAGGCATCTACTCTATATTAGTGCATGAGTTAGGAACATTTATATGATTTAATTAATCCTTTCAACAATCATATAGATGTAGACTTGCTGTTTTACAGATGTGGAAACTGAAGCTCAGAGAGGTTGAATGATTTGCCCAGTGTTCCACAGCTTGCGTCAGAGCTAAGATTTGAACCCAATCTGTGTGACTCCAAATTTCTTGTTCACTTTGCTGTACCAGGGCTAGAGGGGGCTCAGGAAGGCTCTAGAATGATGAATGGGATGGGCGCCTGGGTAGGGCAGGGCTGAAGAGGAGGCCTTAGAGTGTTTACCATGATTCAGCCTTTGGCATGATTCTCCTTCCCCGGTTCCTGCCCCGTGTGTAGACTATTTCTTCAAAATATGGATCCAGCCCTTTGTAATATTTGAATGAGACTGTCTTCTACTAATGGGACATCTCTCTTTTGTCTTTCACAGCAATTTTGCAGGCAGTAATAGCTGGTGATCTTATGAAGGTAAGATATCTTCCTACCAAAACTTTTGGTGATTCTTTAAGAGCTTTAAATCAACATCATTTCTCACCAAATTTTCATGATCCCGTATATCATTTATCATCTCCCTGCCTGTGCTGGCTGAGTAGAAAGAGGAAGGATGCTCTTTTGAGAATTGAGCAGAGAGGTTGAGAGGAGTCTTTACAGCATCTCCACATTTCCTAACAGCAAAGAGTTTGTGCAAGGGCACCATGCTATTGGCCTTGACTGGTTAAAATGGACTACATGTTTTCAGGATGTAGTGCTTACAGTGCCCAGAGTTCCTGCTCTCTACAAGCTGATATTTGAAAAGTTCAAAGATTTCCTTTCAGACAGGTCTTGAAGTGAATGCATCTGTAAGGATTACCTGGACAACATCCAGATGTGCATTCTCTAGGCCAGACCCTACATCTTGCAACATCATTACATTTTGGTACTTTGGAGATCACAGTTAACCAAAGAAGATAATCCATCTGATCCACCTTGAGCAGTTTAATTCGTGCTTATATTTTCTGGTGAACTTAGTTCAGAGGGAAGGAAGTGGTCGCTGCCTCTAGGGTGACTGAAGTCAGACTGCCTGGGTTCAGATCTTGGCTCTGCCATTCACTATATGTATGACTTGTATAATTATTTAATTCTCTCTGTGCCTCAGTTTCTTCATCTGTAAAATGGAATGATAATATTGCCTCTCTCCTTGGTTTGTTGTGAGCATTGAATGTAGTAATACATGTAAAGGTCTTGAGACTGTTCCCATTACATATAAGGGGCTCTCAAGTGTTAGCTATTCGTTACTATCATTATGGTTTTAGTCTGTGTGTTTTTAATAGCTAAACATAGTGGAGATATACGTATTTGTTATAAAGTATAATATAGTCCATGAGTATTCTAAAAGCTATATCTGGTCCCATATCATTTTCAGGCATCGGGACTTTTGACTGCCTCTATATCCCCATATAGCCCACACTGGCATTGATCTGCTCTATAATGTTGGCAACTGGCTAGGGGCAGAGGCTGTGTCTTACTCATCAGTCTATGTAGTGTGGTGCCATTGCAGATCGAGAAACAAAAAGACTTAAAGCTGAGAAGCACGACCTTGTGCACAACTTCTTTTGAAGAATATCTGTTGAATAAACTGAGGAACCTCTGTGCCACATTTTCAACAGGTTATTGGTAGAAAATAAATGGAGAGAAGGTTGCAGAAATCTTGATAAACTGCCATCTTTAGACTCACAATCCTGGAAATGGCGGCTGTGCCACTGTCAGGATCACAGTGTTACTAGGAATTGTTACCCACCAGAGAACAGTGCTCTCTGAGTACTACACCTGTGAGTTCAATGCCATTTCCCAGCAGTTGATTAAACTGATACTATCCGATCTCCCTGCAAGGCCTTACTCTAGATTCTGTGGGAAATAAAGACATGAGTAAGACCTCATCCCTGCCCTTGCAGACCTTCTAAGCCAGAAAACGTTGCAAACTACCGTGCATTTGAAACCTTTTCATTTTATTTTGTATATGCTTTAAGTCTAGGAAACAGGTTTTCCAGGTCCTGAGTATATTATCACACTTTTTTTGTACTTAATATAGAATTATTTGAGATATGGGAAATTGCTATATCCAGCCAGTTATCTTATTATATGCTCTGTTATAATTATTTCCTAAGTGGCTAAGAATGACTTAGCACCTTATTTACTGAGAGATGAAATATAGGGGCTTCAGTTTTTCTTTTTCACGCTTTTTCTTCCTTTTCCTTCTCGAGTATTTTTCTTCCCTTTTTCTTTCTTCTTCTCCATCTTCTTTCATTTCTCTCTTCCGTGTAGAAAGCACAATAAATATTAAGTATTAAACTGGTCGTGTGTGTGTGTGGCTGAGAGGGAGGGAGAGAGAGGGAGCAAGAGAGCGTGAGAGAGCACACGAGCCAGTGAGCAGAGAACAGAAGACCCAGGAGCCACCCCAGTGTGAGGGCTGTCGTGAGTAGCTCCTGCACATCTGGGCTGCATAAGATGCCCAAGGACTCACTTCACGTTCATAGTGTCTAAAAACCTCATGGACAGGCAGAGTCAAGGCAGCTGATGGCTTGGGTCTGTGTGGCTCTGTTGAGTCCCAATCCTTTGTGGATCTGCCCACAAAGAAAGGGAGTATCATCGTAAGACAGTACAGTTGAACAGAACAGGAATCTCTTAGATTTTTGTGGAAAACCATTAGCTTCTTCCTCCTGTCCTATTGCCTGACAGTTTAGGGATAAAAGTCCCCATGTGTTCCTTACTTCCATTTAATGGCTCCTTTTTGATCGATTTCCTAGGAAGACTTCCATGACTCTTTCCCTCCTCTGCTTTATGCTTCCTAGTGCCCTACAGTAACCTCATTATGTTCCTCTCCATTACTGTGTAATTCTTTACACATCTGTCTCCCCCATGGACTGTGAGGTCTTTGAGGCCAGAGACCGAACTGTATTCATCTTTGTTTCCCTGGCATCTGGCACATGGCAGTTCCATGGTTGCATCTGAATGAAAGCATGAGCTATGAGTTTACTCTTTGACCCTAGGAGATATTTGACTTTTTTAATAATGTGCCATCTAACTTCTTGGTGGTAGACACATTCCTTTTGCTTATCACCTGCTAGGTTATTTGATTCTTATTTGTCCTAGAACTACTTTTTAGAAGCTCCACAAAGGCTATTCTTGTTCTGATATACTGAAGTTAGGAGAACAGGGACCCATTTACACTTTCTGTAATGTTCAATATTTCATGAACTTAGACCATATCCTCATTTAGCCACCTTAATCTCAGGCTGCAAAATTTTTTCCAGTCTATTCTCATATTTTGGTATTTTAGGTTTCCACCATCTCTGAATCCTTTTGGTTCTCATCTTCTAGATCATCTCTGGCCTTGTTGGGTGTGTGTTGGATGATTACCAGAAGGCGTGCAGGCTGGGCTGCAGATCTGGCTGAAGAAGGGAGCCGTACGCGTGTGCGTGTGTATGCTGTATCTCATGCAGGAAAGTGGGAAGCAGCTTCTATATTTGATAGCGAGGTTCATTAGAGATTAAAGAAACACTGAAGGACAGGAAAGGAGCTTAGCTACCAGACTAAGCTCTTCCTGCCTGTGGCCTTAACTATTCTTTCACTCAAGAGAATGCTGAGCCATCATCAAGAAGCTTTGTTCTCTTCTCTACCCTTTACTCCCTTGGGACAGAGACCAGTGCCCAGAAAAGAAAAGGGGAAGACAAAAAACAGAAAAGAAACGAGTAATTCAGGGTGTTTCAGTTTCCTTAGGCTGTTCAGTACCCACATACCCTCTCTGGAGTTAGGTGAGACTCTGGCCATCTATTTGAGTGATAGCAATCCAGGATTGTTACTTCATCTCTGACTTTTCTCTGTGTCCTCTGAGGCTGGAAACATTTGTGGTTTGCTACATTTCTCTTATTTTATCACCGGTTAGCTGTTTTCCTTGTTCCAGACTCTGCCTGAGTATCTTTTCATATGTCTCTTTTTCAGCTAATAGAAAGCTATAAAAACGGAGGCAGCCTGCTAATTCAGGGACCAGACCACTGTTCACTCCTTCACTACGCAGCTAAAACCGGTAACGGGGAGATTGTGAAGTACATCCTTGACCATGGTGAGTAGGCACAGTAAGCAAAGGATCGCTTATCCATGAAATAGATCACATTTTGTAAGTTGATTTTCATCCAGGCTATCTTCAGAGTGGTGGAAATGCTCTCCAGCTTAGAGACTGACTCTCCCTGCTTATTTGAGGCGGCTGAGATTGCAGACCACTGATACATATGAATCACCTTAACCAAGCAATTAATAGAAATGATTTTTATATCAAGGTCTTTGTAGGGTATTTTTGGGTTGATTAGTTAAAAAATAAAAGACAAAAACAAATGCAGCCTGGCATAATGAGAGCTTCATTGTTTCGGGAAGAGCTTTTATGTTTTGGGAAGTTAACTGATTGGGACCAGATACCTAATCCATTCATAGCTGATCATTCAGGATTAATGAGCATATTTTTTTCCTTCTTTCTAGTTTCTTAGTTTTTTTCTGTTTGAATGTCATTCATCTTTTCAACTCAAGTCACACTTTATTCCTTTTGAAAACATCTGGTAACTCTTGTGTCCTATGTGGCAAGCCGTGCTCATCCCCTAGTCAGCTTCCAAACTGGATGTCTAATTTGGTGTTAGATCATTTGTTGGAAGTAGCATGTACTTGAGCATCTTCCTCTAATAGCCCTTGAGAGGCGTAAACACACGTGATGAATACCAAATCTTGACCATTACTTTCAGCTTCCCATGCTTACTATAGTGTTTCTAGAGTAAAGAAGAGGAGTAAAGGGGAAAAAATCTGCCTGGCTTGGCTGTTTTTGAAGGAAGAGTGAAATAGTCTGTAGCTCTGCTGGGTATAAGTAGACAGAGATCCGGGAAGAGGTCCTGTGAGCCCTAGCAGTGAGCCTGTGGCCTACTGGCTTTGCATCCACATTCAGGCTGTAAACAGTAAGCATATTAGAAGGCATTCACATTCCTTTTTGCTCTTCTTTTTAGTCAATTCAGCAAACATGTCTTATTCCATTCATTCATTCAATCATTCCACAAATATTTGTGGAGTGCCTATCAAGAACTACCTGTTATAGACCAGCACACACACACAAATAAAATACAGTCACTGTTTTCAAGCAGTTGAAGGCTGAAGAAAAAATATAATCATATGCATAATTAAATTTAAAATAGTTCTATATAGATGTCTTAGGTCCTATTGTAAAGCCACAAATAGATAACACAACTACCGTTTATCAAGCACGTTATATGCCAGATCTTATACGAAACACATCTTATCATTTAATCTTTATAAGGACCTTGTGAGGTAGGTATTAGACTGTCAGTCCCGTTAGACTCACCTTGCTTTCTCTTCAATGTCTTCTCACCATGAAGAGTTTGCTTGAACCTTTGGCCTGGATTATGGTGGAAAGAGTGGTTTAGGAAAAGGAAAGGGTCTTAAAGTAGGATGGTGGTCATTAGAGGATTTCTTTCCCACTTGTAGACTGGGTTGGATAATCCCAAACTTGTCTGCCCTGGAAAGCCTAGGTAGGTAAGCTGTATTCTTAGTGCTATGTCTGGGGTGTGCACCATTCCATCTCCTACTCCCCTGACCATTCTACCCCTTGCAATTAAAGCATTCCTCTTTGGGCAAGACTTGGAAAAACAATGATGGCATAATTTCTGCTTGCTGCCTCCACCCATCACTCCCCCCACCAAAAAAAATCGTAGGTGTTAGAGGCAGAACCAAATGTGAGAACCCAGCCCCATAGATTATGCATAAAGTCACAAAGCTTCTATGGTTATTTTTCTCTTAATAAGAAAGATCTCAGGATTTCTACTGCACAAAGTTCAGGTGAGCTTTAGATATATACTGTCACTTTATTTGCCTTTAGCTCAGGTTTAAAGTACTCCTAGTTGCTATCTTCGTCATCATTCTCAATCCTTTCTTTCTAGTTTGCCCTTCACCCAGTGCGATTGAATGCTTGCTTGCATGCCTTAGGCTGTTCAGTACCCGCACACACACTCCGGAGTCAAGTGAGACATTGGCCATCTCTTTGAGTAATGACACGATCCAGGAATCCTCTCTCCTTCCCTCTCTCTTTACCTTTCCTGAAGAACTAGGTTTCCCCCCAGTTCTAGATGCTCTCTGTATCAGTTATCAGTTGGTGTCCCACTTGGTCTCCCTCATGAGGCTGCTGTGAGCTGCAGTTTTGACTGAGTCTGTATTTAAGATGGCCTATCTCACGTGTTTGGGACTCTCAGCTGGGCTGGCTGGAATGGCCGGAACACCTGAGCCTTTCTCTACACCTGGTTTTGCATCCCAGGCTTCTTCACAGCATGATGGTCCTAGGATTCCAGAAAGCTGAGAATGGAAGCTTCTCGACATCCTGGGGCCAGGGTGGAAAGTTTTATATCATCTCGGTGGCATTCGGTTAGCTAAAACAAGTCACAGAGCCAGCCCCAACTCAAGGGATGGGAAAGTAGACCCCACTGCTTCATGGAAGGAGCTGCAGATAATGTGGGCCCGTATCAATCTGCCACCCTCCCTTACTCTCCATTGTTTTCAATTAAAAATAATAACCCTACCTTCTCAATATCCTGCACTGCTGACTCACCTGGAATCCCCTGGAGCTCTGCTCCCGTATTTTCCTTTGGTTCTGACTCCTAAGGTTGCTTAGCAACAACAATTCTTTGACTTTGCAAGTTCTTTAACAGTAACAATTTTCCCCCTTTTTAGTGTAAGTATGTCCCATGCAATATTTGGGATATACTTATACTAAAAAGAAAACCAAACCCCTCTCCTCAGTTGAGCCTCTCCAGGAGCATGAGTGATGAGGCGTGAGATGATATTACTCTAACACTGTCAATTTTCACTTCCCCCATGACTTCTTTTTCCAGTCACTTAAATAATAGGGCCTCTAAAAGCCCCTGTAACCCAAGCTCACAGGACTTGTTGTTTCTTTTTTTTGTTTTGTTTTTTTGAGGAAGATCAGCCCTGAGCTAACATCCGTGCTAATCCTCCTCCTTTTGCTGAGGAAGACCAGCTCTGAGCTAACGTCTATTGCCAATCCTCCTCCTTTTTTTCCCCAAAGCCCCAGTAGATAGTTGTATGTCATAGTTTCACGTCCTTCTAGTTGCTGTATGTGGGGCATGGCCTCAGCATGGCCAGAGAAGCGGTGCATCGGTGTGCGCCCGGGATCCGAACCCGGGCCGCCAGTAGCGGAGCACGCGCACTTAACCGCTAAGCCACGGGGCTGGCCCGGACTTGTTGTTTCTAACCCCAACTATAGGTCAGTACACACATACTTTGCCTGGCATGAAGTCCAGCTGGCACATTAGTCTCTTAGTGCTTTGACCAAAGCCAATACTAAACTAGTTTCTCTTCAATCCCCAGTGTCTTTTGCAAAGAGTGAATCACACAATACAGCGCTCTCTGTGAAAACTGAAGGACGCAAAGGAATTTGTGAATTTCTTGGGGGGAGGGTGCTTATTTCTCCAGTTTTTTGGTTAGCTTTTGCAAATTAGTTGGCTTAATACTTATGTTAATGAGAAAAAACTTGAAATTCCTGTAATCACCTCCATTTCACTCACAGGCAAACAGTTCTTGTGGTCACAGGAGGCATCCTATACCCTCCCTGCCTCAGCGGTATCTCCAGTATGGCCGAGTAGATACTCGAGAAGAAAGGCTGTGGAGATAGTGAAGCACAATCCATCTCTTCTGCTTGAAAATAAAATCTTATGCTCTAAAGTCCAAAGATCGCTGTGTTGTTGATGGATGGCAATTTTTAACCTTTTAGTACTATAGTCAAATAATGGAAACTAAATTGCAGTTGATTTTTATTGAAATTAGTATTTATCAACCTAATAGGCATTGTCAATTTCATTCTTAACATTGATCTCATTATTTCTATTTATTCAGGAATAGGGATGTAAAATCTTTTGACTTAGTCACCCTAATTCACTAGGATCCTTAAGAGCGAAGCACTTCAGCTCAACCATTTTTATTGTTGTTTGTTTGTTTTAACATCTTTAGTTGCTGATACAATGTATATTAACCTGTGCATTTGGGATTGAAAATTATTTTTGCAGAACCATTCGTCATTTTTAAATTATAGAAACCACTTTAAATTATAGTCTTCTTGAAGTCAGGGTCAAGTACACAGAAAACATGACCCTTTCTCTACTCTCTACTCTCCTTAATGTGATCTCTGCTCAGTGAAATAGTCTCTCCTAGTTTAATAATGATGATGACTCTGGAATTCCCCTGGTCTGACAAGGAAAATAGCCTTTCCCAAGAGGCCTCAGTGAGGCTGAGATTTTAGGATGTGTACCAGACTATGGCATTATATTTATAAATTAGCATCAGATTTGCAGTAGATAGTTCTCATCAGTTTGAATGCATGTAAATGAAAACAAAATAATGAAAAATTTACACTGTGCCAAAGATCGAGAGGGACATTCCTTCCCTTCTGGAATGCTGCAGATCTCTTTTAATTTTTATTTTTTTTTAATTTGGTTTAAGTCTTTCCTGTGGCTTCATATGATATAAATGCTAAAAACTGTTCATAGACCTGACTGCAAAAATGCTTTTAATGACAAGGATTCTGAGAAATCAGTGTGCCCTTTTCAAAGTGTATGACTGAAATTGTATGTGGCTTGTTTGCTTCCTGTGTCCTTACTTAAGCATGAGCCACCCCCCACCCCTGCCCCTTACCTTCTTCTTTATTGGTTATTTATGGGGAGCAGTGGGGTCGGCAATCAGGAGGACTCCCCCTGAACGGGCGTCGTGAGAGATTAGTTATTCTCCTAGACGCCACATTCAGCAATGTATTTCTCTTCTAAGGGCTCTTTTAAAACCAGGCTAAGGGGCTGGGGGGCGTGAGATGTGTAGTGTGTTCTGACAAGCCACAGGAGGCTTGAATTTTTTTCACCCTGCATCATCTTTGGGACTTTTTCTCTCAAATACACAACATGCTGCTCTCCTTTATGAAAAACTGGAATTCGGGTATTTGGAGTTTTGAAAAGAGAATGGAGGAGGAAGAGAGCTAACAACTCCACAGGGACAGGGTGGAGAGAGAGGGATGCGGAGGGATTCCGACTGAGATCCCCCCAGTGGTTCCTGCTTTTCAGCTCCTTTCAACCATATTTTTTACCCACTCCCTCCTCCCTCATTTACCCCTCCAAGAGACTTTTGTGTTGTTTTGGTCTTTTACCCCTCTGCACATTTTGCTCTTTTGTTTTTATTCTCCCCACTCCTACTCCTTTGCCCCCTACCGTGTTTCCTGATAGAAATCTCACTCATGCATTTCCTTTTTGATTTCAATGGCTTATTTTGTCTACCCTCTTTTTCTGCCTTCAGTCTTTCTTTTCTTTTTTCTTACCCCCCCTTTTTCTGCCTCTGGTCCCCGAGAGAAACGACCACCATCCCGCTGGGACAGGATGACTGTGCTGTGCGAGTTCCCAGTGCCAGCTCTCCCCACATCTGTGCAGCTTTTGTCCTGGGGCAGAGGAGGATTTGGAATGGTCTGCTGGCAGCGTCAGGGAGACTAATGGGAAATGAGGTCCAGAGAGAGAGAGGCCATGGGGAGGTGGAAGGAATAGCAAAGGGGATTTGGATGCCTTGGTGTGGGAAGCAAATTAAAGTATGTGTGTGACAAAAGACACATCATATATAATACAAGTACAATATTGATGCTAACGTTGCACCGGCAAGAACTAGGGTGTCCAATGGAAGAGGCTGAGGAGTGAGGCTGGGCAGCAAAGCTGCCATTTGGAAGGCTTGACTACAGACCACGTGTTCACTTTCTCATGCCGGGAGATTTGTGGAGTTTTGCTTCCTTTCGTATTCCCTGACCTTCACCTGAATACTCATGTGTATAGTCCCTTAGTTTTCAGACCATTTCCCATATAATACAGTCTTTTGAATCCATGTTCTATTTATGGATCTTTCTCAGAAAAAAATCTGATGTTGGCTGGGATCCATCTTGATTTTAAAATCTGTAATTCATTAAAAAAATTTAATTCTGTCCCATGCACTTTTGAGAAAAAGTTATAGTAATAATCACCGCTAACCTTTATTGTTCTAAATGCTTTATATGTATTAACACGTTTCACTCTTACAAGAACCCTACACAGTACGTTCTCTTATCTCTATTTGACAGGTGGTAAAAACTGAAGCAGAGTGAAGTTAGGTGACTTACCAAAACTCATACATAATATAAGATATGGTCTCTGTCCTCCATGTTCCTAAAACCCAGCAAGGGAAATGAAACATGGATAAACATCCACAATGCAGGGTAGTTCGATGTGAGTGTTGTATGCGGGGTTCCAGTGACAGCGGGTGCAGGACTGTGGAAGGCAGCGATCGTCTTCCTCTGAAAATTTCGTGGAGAAATTTGCACCAATGTCCCTTCAGTAGGGATTTAACAGTTGTTTTCTGGTGCACGTCAGCTGCAGGATGGACTGCAGACATTGTAGTAACCCCTGGGTGGGACAGAGAGCCAAGACTTCCTTTTATATTCAGGGAATAATTGTGAGTTCACTGCTGGCAATTTAATGGTATTCCTTAGGGCAGATGGCGTGGTATCCACAATCAGAACATAAGTGTACGTAAAATATAAAATAAGCCCAAATGTTCACCCTTGATATATATTGAAAGAATTCCATCATCTTTATTTTTTCTCTCTTTCTCCTGTTCTCTCCCTTATTAGTGAGACTCAAATTAACTTTCCAAAAATCATAGATGCTATTTTTTTATACATTTTTATTTCAAGAGAATTTTTGTGGTCTCTGTTAATTATTTTTGTTTCTCTTGCCAACCCCACCCCCCCCCCCACCCCAAAGAAAAAATCTTACGCGAATGCTACTAAACCACACAGGGTACTATTAAACAGTACGATGTACTATTAACAGTAGCTCCCAATAGGTCACTGAAGGTGCAAATAGGGAGGGAAACTACAGCCTTGTAGGCTGCCCTTGGTGCTGACTCCTCTCCTTGTTTCCTCCTCTGCAACCCCTTTCTTACTAGCGCTGTGCAAACGCAGTTAATTTAAAGCAGGTTAAAAAAATTATTAGAAAATGTTCCTGTACTATTAAAAATAGCTCCCTCCTCCTATCCGTAAGCAGCCGGCCACCGCCCTTCCCTCTTCATTGGCTGTTTGCCTGCCAGTGTTCAAAATGTTCTGCTGTTTTGTGATTCTATGTGTCAATGGGAGGATAAGGAAAGTTTGGGTTAAAAGTCCATCATTCCAGAGCCACTCCCGAAACCTTTACCTGGAGTTTCTTTAGATGTTAATGAAGAGAACAGTGTCTGGTTTTAGTATCAGCAGCTCTTTCTCACTCTGTCAGCTGCAGAGGACTAAAGGGAGAGCAGGAGGAAATGGTAAGCGGCTACAGGCGTGCCTGACTCACGTATTGGATAATCAGCGCTGGCATTGTTCTGGGTTGGCTGCATTTATAGTGATTCTTGTCACAAATTTGAGGAACAAGGTCCTTTCTCTTCCTTGTCCTCGCTTCAGAGTGTCAAACGATTGCCATTTTAGCACCGGTTAAACTGCTTCAGTGTCTCCTCACTTGCGTGGAAGCGTGGACCCCGGAGTCCCTGGACCTACCATGGGTGCAGCTCTGAATGACAGTGCTCAATAAAGGAGAAGTGAGACAAGGCCTCTGTTGCCTAAATATTGTTGTAGTTAGCAGTAATGATGAGAACAGACTACTAGTGAGGCTAGGCTGCTCATGTTTGTGGAATTCCTTTCAAAATGAATGGCTTGAAAGATTTGCTGAAGATGACAGTAGCTCTTTAAGAAG